>NC_142656.1:41288750-41596875 GCF_055504915.1 Nelumbo nucifera | reverse complement strand
TGTTTTCACGATAGGATCGTGTGCTGTTTGCTGGAAAAGCAGCAAACAGGGGTCCACTGCAGACTCCACAACCGAAACCGAGTACATTGCCGCAAGTGAAGCTGCCAAGGAAGCCGTGTGGATGAAGAAGTTCATACACGAATTGGGAGCGATCCCATCCAGCACATCACCCATCCCGTTGTTGTGTGACAACAATGGAGCGATCACCCAGGCTAAAGAGCCTCGGGCTCACTCGAAGTCAAAGCACATCGAGAGAAAGTACCATGTACTGCGGGAGATCGTTGGTAGAGGGGACGTCCTAATTTAGAAAGTAGCATCAGCGGACAATGTGGCAGACCCATTGACTAAGCCACTGACACAGAAGGTGTTTGAGAAACACGTGGAAAGTATGGGACTCCGGCTTGTACCAAATTGGACCTAAGTGCAAGTGGGAGCAGTTAGACAGTTTATGTATGCCCTTTGCTTCAATCTGATTTGATGTACTTATTATTTAGTGGAAATAAATAAAGTGCATGTTTTGATTCATGTTGTTTGGTTTAATTCTGTGTAAAACCCTAAAATTGGACATTTATAGAGATTCATGTTAGTTTTAAATGTTCACAGCCGTTGGATAAGTCTGGGGAGATTTATCCTGCCAAGGCTGATGCTGGTGTGCCACCAAGTGTTGGGATGGCCTGTCTCAGCCATCAGGGTAAGACCCGAGGCACATGCAGTATGGGATTACTTGAATCCTTGAACCGGACCAGATTTCCAGTCTTGCCCTGGACCTTGGAGATAGATGGGCAAAACTGGAAAGTTACACCTGACCCCTAGACTCGATTATGACACTTCACTAGGTGCTGGATCAAGCCGCCTTTGATATGCCAATCAGTGAGATCCTTAGCGGGGATCGAAACCTGGGTATGTTGGGGCAGTTTGAGAATTCATCTGAGTGGGTGGTCATAGTGACAGAATCAGCCACTTTGTCGGACAAAGGGTAATGATCGGGAATGCACTCTCTCTGATGGAAACCAAACTGCCGGCAGTTGATTTCAATCGTTGGAATTTTGTTTTGCAAAATTAATATACTTATATTATATGTACGGTTTCAAAAATGTTTGCAAATGGTTTTAATTCCCGGGATCCATGTGAGAGGGAGGTGCGATTTGATCATAACTCTTTCATCCGAACTCCGATTGATATGATTCAAAATGAGTTGGAACGACAAGGAAAAACTCTACAAATTTCATGTTTTGAGTTTTGATAGATACTGACTGAATCGCGGTTGCAATTGGGCCCGACATAGCTGCAACCGCACTGCTGACGTGCTGAAAACGTTCCTTAGCCTGCAAGTTTTGATGCACGAAATCACCACTCTCCCACTTACATTAGAAATTTGTTTTATCTTATCTTTGATATTTTCCTTGATAAGTCAGACTTGGAGACTGTTATCTAGAGAAATTTTAGGAGATTTTGTAGGCTTCTCTTGGGGGAAGTAGAGAAAAAGAAAAGAAGAGGAAAAACAAGAGAGGCCTGCCGCACCTCCCTTCTCTTCTCTTCTCTCTTCTCTGATCTTTCTTGAGTTTTCACCATGACCATGTGTGGTAAATTCTGATACTTGGTCGAAGGAAACAGAAGCCTCAGAATCAACAAAACTGTGAGATCTAATTTGATTTTTATTGTTTGATTTATACTTTGAATATCGACTGTTTTTCTATGTTCATGTTTATGCTTGTTTCGTCTGATTGCTAGGAGGCCTACTAGTTTATTATTCGTTGCAATCTACTACTAGGTTAGATATCAGATCCGTAATTGTTTGATCCCTCTAATCTGCGAAACAACTAGGGTTTAATGATTTGTTGCGTCAGAAATTGTTAGATCTTGGGAAGAACACTCGATTGATTTAAATGCAACCGCTTGTGCTTGTGTTGTTTAGCTTCATCGATCTCTAATGCTTAAGGCTACTGCTAGATTAAATCTTTAACGCTTGTTTAGGGATTGTTCAGTAGTAAGGGTTAAGAGGATATTTGTTTTCCGATTAACTGAGATTAGGGAGATGTAGGAAAATAATTCCTACGATGAATATTCAAAGTCTGAATTGATTTATCTTTGCATCGATGAACAGTAGTGAAATTCTGATGGTGGATGTTGACTTAGACCAAGACTCATTCTTTTGATTAATTTCAATACTCTGAATTGCATTGTTTCTCATTTGATTTTCGTTCTTTTTAATTCTGATTTTCTTTCTTTTTAATTCTGGTTCGTTACATACAACCCCCCCCCCTCCATCTTTGTTCACGCAGCAGACAAACTAGGTTAAATACTCTCTGTGGGAACGAGCCTTACTCGCACTACTGCATTTATTTTTAGGAGTATAAGTTTTATTTTTGGGTGCCTACGACAGCACGCCAACCTCCAATCTCTTCCTTTCCATAATCTTCGTCAAAGCAAAACTTAAGCTACTTTTCAAGTGGCATCTTCCCTTAGAAGTTGTCTTTGATAGAGATGCCTTGAAGGTAGAAAAATCTTCCTTTACCTCATTGTCGAGAGGGAGCAACCCTTCTAGCAAACAACAATTGTTTGCCAAGTCTGGTCGAGGTAAAATCCCTTCTCTATTGAATGTCTACCATCAAGGAAACATCCTTTGCTAAAATCCCAAACTCACCAAAAGGCACTCATATATATGGGTCCTTGGGCACCAATGTGCTAATATGGGTTCTAATTTACTCAAATTCTCTATTCCTTGCCATATTCCTAAAATAGTTTACTATGATAATAAACCTAAGAACCTTACAAACTTACATTACATTTGATGTTTCAATACCCTATCTACCCACTATATGTATTCCTCCCCATTAGAATCCCAACATTGGAACAAGATCTCCTTCTTAAACACATCATAGAAACATAGAAATTATTTACCCTTAATTGCATCATAGCCTCCATTTTCATCAACTACCACAGGTGTGGGAGAATGAAAGGCTTCACAAGTTTCCTTCTCCTTCACTCATTTGTTTTTAGTACTAGATGCTCTATATCTACATGCTACAAGAAAGCCTCAAATGGGTGAAATGAAGCAACAACAACAATTGTGGCTGACTTGTTCTTGTCCATGGCTTCCTACTAATAATGGTCATTAGAATTGAAGAAGATGTTAGTTACAAGGAATGGAAACTATAATCAAGAAGAAAATGAAGAGATTGATGGTAATTCAAATTGAATTACGATTTTATTAACCTCCAAGTTATTTAAATGAACCTAGTACATGTGTACAATGCCATGTGGCACCTCAATGTAATAACCACACTTGCAAAATTGCATTCTAGGAATTTTGGTTTTGCAAAATTACATAATAGACACCTACTTTTCGTAATAACTCCGATAGTCATTTAATGCTTGCACAATCAATGAGCCATCAAAATGACACTTAATCATTCCATTGCATTAAGGACTCCTTTTAATACCTTTAATTAATCAAAATATACCATCAATAATATTAAACATTGTATCAAAATATCCATGATCCTCTCATATACAAGGGACTTCCTATCGCACACCTAACAAAACGATTAGCACACCCACCTCACAGCTACAATACTCCTTTATTGCTAACAAAGTTACTTCTATTAATAAGCAAGCGGGCTACATTAGAACAGATAAACAACGAAATGATCAAACCCAATTTTCTTTCCAATGCAATGGTAGATTGACTTACTAACAAAATGATTTATATCAATAAGTAGAGGGTTAATGTAAGCACATGGATTTAGAGGCCATGGGAATTGCAATGAGAATCGTACAAACACATAACCATGAAGTGGCCACACCATAGTTTAAGCCTTAAACTCATCGCATCACAAGCTTGTTATCTCTGGCTTAAGAATCTCATTACTATAATTTTGTCCTACGATTTAACCTCATATCATAAAGGTTTCTTGTGTCATGATGGCATCTTGCCTTAGCATCACATTACAACACCACAATATCACAACGTCACAACATCGTTATGCTTTTCTTTTAATACCACCTTTGTGCCCTATTTCCCATCACAGGATGGCACTCAACACTTGCCCATTTTTGGGAAGAAAGAATTGTTATAACATTGTTAGACAGTTTTGTATGCCCTTAGCTTCAATCAGAATGATGTACTTTATGAGTTTATTGTAAATGAATAAAGATACATATTTGATTCATGTTCCCTTGGTATGTTTCTGTGTAATACCCTTAAACTGGACACTTAATGAGACTCGTGTTAGTTTAGAATGTTCACAACCAGTGGGTCAGTCTGGGGAGACCTATCCTGACAAGGCTGACACTGTGGTGCCACCAAGTCGGTTGGGGTGGCCTGTCTCATTTACCAGGGTGAGACCCTAGGCACATACAGTGTAGGATCAATTGAATCTTTGAACTGGACCAGATTTCCAGTATTGCCCTGGACCTTGGAGATTGATGGGCAAAACTGGAAAGTTACACCCGACCCCTAAACTTGATTATGATACTACACTAGGTGTCGGATTGGGCTGTCTTTGATGTACCAATCAGTGAGATCCTTAGTGGGGGTCAAAACCTGGGTATGTTGGGACAGTCCGAGAATTCATCTGAGTGGGTGATCATAGTGACAGGATCAGCCCCTTTGTCGGACAAAGGTAATGATCGGGGATGCACTCTCACTGATGGAAACCAAGACTGCCGGCAGCCGATTTCAACCGTTGAGATTTGTTTTGCAAAATATATTTTATATAAGATATAAAAGTATATATGTATGGTTTCTAAATTGTTTGCAAGAAGGTTTTAATTCCCGGGATCCATATAAGTGGAGAGTGCAACACTGTTCCTTGTAGCCGAGGGAGAGGTCCTCTCTTGTCGGGCAGTGTATGATCATTATGGGCTGAGAGGTTAAGTGTAAGACCATTGAGGTTAATACCTGATGGGCTAATCTTGCATCTGCCCACAGTCCCTGGGTGTTACAAGGTGGCTTGGCCTAGGGACCTCTTAGGGTAAGTGTTGGGCCCGTAGAGCCCATTTGATGGGTTTTAGGGGGTGCACTGTCTTTAACAGTGTATTCGGCCAGGCCTTGTAACAAAGGCTGGGCCGAACCCATGTGGCTGATGTGTAGATCAATGCTTGGGTCCCACGCCATACAAGGAAGCCCAACTGGGCAGCAGTTAAGAGGGTTAAGTGAGCACATAAGCTTAATGGGCCTAAAGCCCATTTCGAACTGGGCTGCTTATTTAGTTAATAAAGGGGCGAAATCTGAAGTGGATCAGCTAATAGGATTGGGCTTAGACCCTATCCACTTAGAGAGTCCAAGATCTAAATAAGATTTAGATCTGGAAACCTCCTAATCAGATTAGGAGATAGCTGATCTGATCTCCAGATAAGATAAGGATTATCCCTTATCACTTAAAGGGACTTCTAAACCAAATATGATTTGGATTAGCAACTCCTAATCTGATTAGGAGCTGATCCCTTTAAGACTATAAAAGAAGAAGGGGGCGGCAGCCTTTAGAGACACAATACACATAGATCATCAGGTTTCTTTGGTGCTGAAATCTAGAAGAGAGAATTATGCTCCCTGCAAATACTCTCTTGCCACCTCCCTGTTCTTGCCGCCCTGCTTTCCAGTTCGATCTCCACTTGTGGGAGAAGTCAAGATTGGATCTTGACATCAGTCCTTTGAGAAAAGATTGAAAGGAAGCTGTGCTCACGTGCCATCTTGCTGATTCTTGCGAAGGACAGAGTTCTTGGAGAAGAACACTGCTGATTCTGCTCCACCTGCACTGCGCCATCTTCAGTGGGAGCAGTCTTTGGATCCTTCCTTGGGCGTGAACACCTTCGTTGGGAGATATTACTTCTCCGTATCAGGTATAATCCTTCCCACTTCTTTTTGGTTCAGATCTGGTTCAGTTTATGGTTCAGAATTGATCCTTGAAAATATGATTTTCTAAATGGGGAATACGATTCTCAGTTGAAGGGAGAGAAAAATTTTTGAAATTCGCCCCTTATTCCGCAATCTTTTGGGCGTCCATAGGATGGATCTCTCATCCCTTCAAACATAACCAAGCCAACTTTTAGAAGGGGGCAATAGCTACACTAGTGCTCATGTGCAAACTTCGAAGAGAAGGATGGGAATCAAGATCTTGGGATCTCCACATGAATATGTAGAAACACCCCAAATGTCTTGCTTATTTTAGATCTAATAGAATTCTAACAAACTTTTCCACTTTGGAAGGTTTTATTTCTTTATGTATTTGCATCTATAAATAGGCAATGTCTGAAACTCTCCTTACCTTCATCTTCAAGAATCCCTACGAAAGCCTTACCACTCTAAAACCCTAATTCTCCCAAGCCTACAACCATACCTTTTTCTCCTGCACTAAAGCCATCTACCATTCTTTAGGTAAACCTCCTTACAGCCTTACCCTCCTTGCTTACAAATGGTGTACCTTCTAATTCTTTATAATCCAACCAAAAAGAGGTTGATTTCAACTAATATCTTGTAATACTCAAATATTTCTTTACATGTAAACTTATTTTCTAAATTAACTAGAAAATATAGGAAAACAGGGAATTTCTATTAAATATAACTTTCTAAGGAAATTATTCATTCATTTTACGTGCAGTCAAACATAACCTTAAATTAAAGGGCCACGTTATCCTAAATCTGACGCCAAAAGGTTAGGACGGGTTGGGTTGTGTTAAAGGTCAGGTCAAGGGATAGGGTTAAAAAATATGAACCTTGATTCTTAGTTAGGTTAAGGTTGAGGCCTTAACCAACCCTAACCCAACATGCCTATTCATATTTGTTAACCCTAATTGATTGAACCTAAGTTTAAGAAGTGAGAATATTTTCCTAAGAAAAAAGGAAGTCAAGAATTGGTTTTGGGGTTGTATAACAAGGTTTGGATCGTCGAGTCTAATCTAATGTTTACCTATAAAATCAAAATATTATATCCTATAGATGCCTTTGGGATTCAATTTCCTATAGGGATATGGAGAAAAGACATATCCATTGC
This sequence comes from Nelumbo nucifera, assembly GCF_055504915.1. Classification (NCBI taxonomy): domain Eukaryota; kingdom Viridiplantae; phylum Streptophyta; class Magnoliopsida; order Proteales; family Nelumbonaceae; genus Nelumbo; species Nelumbo nucifera. The sequence continues at coordinate 41,589,880 of NC_142656.1, read as the reverse complement.
TTAAAAAATGTAGATATATCCATCAAATTAAGTGACTCTTTGGATTAACAACAAATTTTGGCTCCATAAACACCATCCTTCCCTAACCTCATTACTAAGTGGGGAAAGAAAAGAACAAGCATGGAAATCCACAGACATGCTCTCTGTGGTTTACTTTAATTCAAAAAGGCACATATCAATGCTCATTACTTGCATTATTTGTGTATAATTAGTGGATACAAAATTCTTAAGAATTGGTAATGAAGATAGTATAGGCTTTTATTTTCTAGACATTATTACAATACTCACCATCCATTCAACTAGAGTATAAGGTTGCTATATATACTTGGATCCAAGATGTTATTCAAATCTCTCCCTCAAAAACGACCACTAATGGTTCTCGTTTGACTTCAAAATGAAATGATATATATAATTTCTCAATAATGATAATTTTCCTTATTGTTTCCTTTTCTTGGCCCATCTTTCTATCTTTTTTGTAAATAGGTATTTACAATAGAGTGTGGAGGCACCCCCATTGACTTGTAATAGAGGAAAAGAGAAGAATATTTGCCAAAAGATGTCAATGGTGTTAAACAGTTTTGTATGCCCTTAGCTTCAATCCGATTAGATGTACTTTTGACATTTAGTGTAAATAAATAAAGTGCGTGTTTGATTCATGTTGTTTGGTATAATTCTGTGTAAGACCCTAAAACTGGACACTTATAGAGACTCGTGTTAGTTTTAAATGTTCACAGCCATTGGATAAGTCTAGGGAGATTTATCCTGCCAAGGCTGATATGGTGTGCCACCAAGTGTTGGGATGGCCTGTCTCGACCACCAGGGTAAGACCCAAGGCACATGCAGTATGGGATTACTCGAATTCTTGAACCGGACCAGATTTCCAGTATTGCCCTGGACATTGGAGACAGATGGGCAAAACTGGAAAGTTACACCGGACCCTAGACTCGATTATGACACTTCACTAGGTGTCGGATTGGGTTGTCTTTGATATGCCAATCAGTAAGATCCTTAGCGGGGATCAAAACCTGGGTATGTTGTGACAGTCTGAGAATTCATCTGAGTGGGTGATCATAGTGACAGGATCAGCCCCTTTGTCGGACAAAGGTAATGATTGGGAATGCACTCTCTCTGATGGAAACCAAACTGCCGGCAGTTGATTTCAATCGTTGGAATTTTGTTTTGCAAAATTAATATACATATATATATATTTGTACGGTTTCAAAATGTTTGCAAATGGTTTTAATTCATGTGATCCATTAGAGTAGAGAGTGCGGCACTGTTCCTTGCAGCCGAGGGAGAGGTCCTCTCTTGTCGGGCAGTGCTTGATCATTAAGGGCTGAGAGGTTAAGTGTAAGACCATTTAGGATAGTACCTGATGGGCTAATCTTGCACCTGCCCACAGTCCCTGGGTTATAAGATGGCTTGGCCCAGGGACCACTTAATGTAAGTGTTGGGCCCATAGGGTCCAGGTGATGGGCTTAGGGGTTTACTAAGCTTTTCAGTGAATTCGGCTAGGCCTTGTAATAAAGGCTGGGCCGAACCCATGTGGCTGGTGTGTAGATCAATGCTTGGGTCCCACGCCATACAAAGAAGCCCAACTGGGCAGCAGATTGGAAACTAGTTAAGCACTGAACACTTAATTGGCCAAAAGCCCTTTTCGAGCTAAGCTAATAAGATCACCCATCTATGGGGCGTATCTGTGATTAAAGTTAGAAAAGGATTGGGCCTTTTAACCTTATCCACTCTATGAGACCAAATTCAAATCAGACTTGAATCTGGTAACCTCCTGATAAGATCAGGAGTAAGCTAACTTAATCTGTAGATAGGATTAAGATCATCCCCTATCCAAATACTGATTTGGATTGGGATAACTCCTAGTTAGGAGGTTTCTTAATCAAGAAGAAAAGAGGAAAAACCCTAAGAGAGATTAATATCAGATTTCGAACCTAGGGTTTTTTGCAAGCAAGAAAGCATCCTATAAATTGAGATTGAATCTCATACAGACTCCAGAAAGAAGAGAAGCAATTTAGCCATCTTCGTCTCAAGAGTTCTCCTCCAGCCACCGCCATTCTTGCTGGCAAGATTCGATCTTTGAAGAAGAAAGAAATCAAGAAATCAATTCTTGACATCAGTCTTGCAGAAAAGACTGAAAAAGATTTGGTGCTTAGAGTTTCCAGAGGATTCTTGCGAAGGATCCAGTGTGTAGGACGCACTCTGCTGGTTTCGTTCCACATATAGTTGTGTCATCTTCAACAGGAGCGGATCTTGGTGTGCTCTTTGGGCGTGAACACCAACTTTGGGAGATACTGCTTCTCTGGATCAGGTATAATTCCTCCCTTCCCTTTTGGTTCAGATTTGGTTTGATTATGGTTCAAGTAGGATCCTTGAATATTGTATTCTAAATTTAGGGAATACAATTCCCAGTTGAAAGAAGGTAGGAAAATTTTTGAAATTCGCCCACCCATTCTGCAACCTTCATGGTGTCCATTAGATGGATCCTACCATTCTTTCAAATGGTAGCGCCCTCATTAACTTATATATTAGAGTGATTAAAATAAGAAAATTACAAGATTTCCCCTGATTACAACTTAACAGAGAAAATACACTAATAATAGTCTAATAACAGCCCTAACAACAACATTAAACATTCAAACTAAATGAAAAAAAGGATTTTTATAAGAAAAAACCTAGATAATTATGTAAAAAAAATTAAGTGCGATGTATAATAGGATGTATAAAAGATTTAGATTTGCGAGAATAATGAAGTAGATGATACAACTTTAGAATTTGCAACAAAATATGGTTTACTAATAACAACCTGTATGGAAGAAAGAAATTAAGTATGCTGTAAAATTTAATAAAATTCAAATATAGAATATTAAAAATGAAAAGGAAAGTAGCAAATGAAGTTAAATTTAAGGCACATGACAAACCTTATTATAAGCTAAGTACTAATGACATAAAAAACAAAGATGAGAAAAAAAAAAGTAGGGATGGATCATGTTAGATGTATAAAAAAGATGAAGATCAAACAATTTTAGTAAAGAATGATGAAATCGTGAATAAAATTTTAAAAGTTACATATTTTAAAAGCTTATTAAGTGAACAATATATAAAAGGTGCAAGTTAGGGAAGGATTAATAGTTCCAACTAATTAGACCTTAAAGTGCCTCTTCAATATTGAACAAGACATTTATTAGAAAATGAAGGGAAAAGCTTGAGGAACTAATGGCGTATTAAAAGTTCAAAAATGTATGGGAAATGAAGGGATGGGATATCTATCATATGGATGACCGAACCATGCAGGAAGGTTGGGCAAAATTTCAAAAATTTCTTTACTCCCATCCGGGAATCCTATTCCCAATTTAGAAAATTGCATTTTCAAGGTTCGTTCTTGTAACCAAACCAGACCAAATCTGAAACCAATATTAGGGAGAGGTATACCTGATACGGAATCCATGCAAAAATGCTCCTCCCAACGCAGGTGTTCACACCCAAAGAGTGTACCAAATCCTCCCACTAATGGAGATGATACAACTTAGGATGACGCAGGATCAGCAGGTACTAGTACTTCACAAGAACCTCTAATACTTCAGCAAGAATCGAATGGGGTAGTAAGCACAGCTTCAGAATTGTTTCTTCTAGAAAAAAACAATATCAAGATCTAATCCTGATTAGTTCCAAGAAAATGGAGATCGAACAGGGTAGGGCGGTAAGAGCAGAGAGAAAAGAAGGTTGAAACATTCAAACTATGTTTTCTATGTATCCGTTTTTTTTTTATTTTGCCCTCCTCTTAATATTTAATCCTTAAAGAGTCAATCTCCTAATCTGATTAGGAGTTTCTTGATCCAAATATCTATTTGGATCTAGACTCTTTAAGTGGATAACAGTTATCCTCTTATCCTCATCTGTTGATCTATACCCAGATTCGCCCCTAATTAATTATTCCAATTAACCCGGTTCAAAATGGGCTTCAGGCCCATTAAGCTTTCAGACTCACTTCCTTTTAATGCTAGCTAGCTTGGTTCCCTTTGTATGGCATGGGACCCTATCATTGATCTACACATTAGCTTGGTTCGAAATGGGTTCATCCTAGCCTCTATTACAAGGCCTAGCCAAATTCACTGCTGAAAAAAGTGAACCCCTGAGTCCATCACCAAGGGCTCTTAATGGGCCCAACATTTACACTAAATGGTCCTTTGGTCCAGCCATCTTATGAAGACCCAAGGACTATGGGAAGATGCGAGATTAGCCCATCAAGTATAACCATCAATGGTCTTACACTTAACCTCTTAGCCCTGAATGATCAAACATTGCCCGACAAGAAAGACCTTTCCCTTGGCTGCAAGGTACAGTGCTACACTCTCTACTCACATGTATCCTGGGAATTAAAACCTTTTGCAAACAATTTGTGAAAACATAATATATAAGTATATCTCTATATAAATATATTTTGCAAAACCAAATTTCAAACACATTTGAAATCCACTACCAATAATTTAGGTTTCTATCAAAGAGAGTGCATTTCCCCAATCACTCACTTTGTCCGACAAAGGGGCTGATCCTGTCACTATGATCACCCACTCAGGTAAATTCTCGAACTGTCCCAACATACCCAGATTTTGACCCCCTCTAAGGATTTCACTGATTGGCATATCAAAGACAGCCCAATCTGACACCTAGTGCAGTACCATAATCGAGTCTAGAGGTCAGGTGTAACATTCCAGTTTTGTCCATCTATCTCCAAGGTCCAGGGCAACACTGGAATTTAGTCTAGTTCAAGGTTTCAAGAAAACTCACACTGCATGTATCTCAAGTCTTACCCTAGCAGCTGAGACAAGCCACCACAACCAACTTGGCGGCACATCAGTGTCAGCCTTGGCAGGATAAATCTCTGCAGATCTATCCAACGGTTGTGAAGATTCTAAACTAACACGAGTCTCATATGTGTCTAGTTTAAGGGTGTTACACAGAAACACTCCACAATAACATGATTCAAATATGTACTTTATTCATTTACAATAAATGTCATAACGTACATCAAGCTGATTGGAGATAAGGGCATACACTGTCTAACAGCTCCCACTTGCACTTAGGTCCAATCGGGTACAAGCCGGAGTCCTAGACTTTCCACATGTTTTTCGAACACTTTCTGTGTCAGTGGCTTAGTCAATGGGTCTGCCACATTCTCCGTTGATGCTACCTTTTAACATCAATCTCCTGTAGATCCAGTGCTGTCACACAACAGTGGAATGGGTGATGTGCTGAATTCCAAATTCTAGAATGAATACCTTCATTCATTAAGCAGCCTCACTTATGGCAATGTGTTTGCCTTGGGCTGTGGAATCTGCTATTTTTACTACTCAGGACCCTATCGTGAAGATGTAACCAAATGTAAACATTCTATCATCTGGGTCTGACTGGAAGTCAGTATCAGTATACCTGACGATGTGTAGTGAACTACCATCGAACACCAAACAAAACTCTTTTGTCCTTCGAAGGTATTTAAGTATGTTTTTTACAGCAGTCCAATGCCCTTGTCCTATGTTAGATTGATATCTACTTACCACACTCATGGCCTGAGCAATGTCTGGCTGAGTGCACAGCATGGTGTACATGATGCTCCATATGGCAAAGGCATAGGGAACTTCCTTCATGCCCTCAATCTCCTTAGGTGTCTTGGGAAACATTTCCTTGGAGAGAGTGACTCCATGCTTGAAAGGAACATTTCCTTTCTTGGAGTTCTCCATATTGTATCTCTTGGCTATTTTGAATGCAAGTAGATTGAGATAATCCTATTATCCTCTTCAGTCTATCTCTATAGAGTTGAAGTCCTAAGATATAAGAGGCTTCTCAAAGATCTTTCATGGAGAATTGTAGTGAAAGCAATACATTCACCATAGTCAACATTCCTACACCATTCCTAATGAGTAGAATGTCGTCTACATACAAAACCAAGAATGTAACCTTATCCCCACTGGTCTTCCTGTAAACACAGGGTTCATCTGGATTCTGTTCAAAGTTAAATTGTTTGACGGTAGAGTCAAACCAGATGTTCCAACTCCTAAAAGCTTGCTTAAGTCCAAATATGGATCGACTAAGTTTACATACCATGTGTTCCTGCCCTGTAGCTATGAAACATTGCGGTTGCTGCATATAGATATCTTCAATAAGATCTCCATTCAGGAATGCGGTTTTGACATCCATTTTCCAAATCTCATAGTCATTGTATGCTACTACAACTAGTAGGATCCTTATAGATTTAAGCATGAACACGGGCGAAAAGGTTTTCTCATAGTCGATTCCCTCTTTCTGAGTGTACCCTTTCACCACAAGATTAGCCTTGTAGGCCTCAACCTTACCATCGGGGCTCTTCTTCCTCTTATAGATCCATTTGCAACCAATTGCTTTTACTCCAAGGGGTGAATCTACTAGAGTCCAAACTCCATAGCTCTCCATTGAGTCCATCTCAGCTCTCATGGAATCTACCCACTTTAAAGAATCTATGTCCAACATAGCTTCCATATAAGTCACGGGATCCTCTTCACTGGTCGTGGCTTCCACCAAGTAACTTTCTTGGTCATAACCATAACGAACTAGAGGCCTTGATACCCGAGTAGATCTCCTAGGTTGGTTATTAACTGGAGCTTGTGAGACATCTCCCCCTACCACTGAACTCTCCTCATCAAGAACAACTTCTTGACGATGACTGTTCAGGATGTAATCTTCCTCCAAGAAATGGGCATTTCGACCTCAAAACACTTTCTGCTCTCCTAGGTCATAGAATAAATACCCTACAGAGCCTTTGGGGTAACCTAGAAATAGGCAACGGCTGGTCTTGGATTCCAATTTGTCAGCACATGCTTTTTTAACATGTGTTGGATAACCCCAAATCTTCAAGTGTCTCACACTTGGTTTCTTACCGGTCCAAAGCTCATAGGGAGTCTTCAGAACAGATTTGGTTGGAACTCGATTCAGCACGTATATCGCAATCTCTAATGCGTATCCCCAAAATGATGTAGGTAATTCCGAGTGGATGAGAAGTGATCGGACCATATCCAATAAAGTCTAGTTCCTCCTCTCTGACACACCGTTTAACTGTGGTATAGCAAGAGGAACCAGTTGTTACTATCCCGTTTTCCTTTAAGTAGTCCCTGAATTCGTCAGAGAGATATTCACCTCCTCGATCTAAATGAAGGGCCTTAACTATTTCTCGAACTCTTGCCTGAACTCTTTGAACTTTTTAAAGGATTCAGACTTATGTCTCATTAGGTACACGTAACCATACCGTGAGTGATCATCGGTAAATGTTATGAAATAAACATGCTGGTTATGTGTTCTAACATTCATGGGACCACATACATCAGTATGTATAAGGTCAAGTGTGCCTATTTTTCAGGCTTATCAGTAAATGGCCATTTCGTCATCTACAATTAAAAATCCAAAGGACCATCCTTTACCAACCTTGTGATACGATCTATGTTAATGTATCCAAGTCGGTAATGCCACAAGCACGTGAGATTAATTGTATCACGAGTTCTTTCTTGGGGATATTATCCAATGTAGTTTCGGTTATATTTGTTTCCAGAGAATGATGGAGAACATAGAGACCATTCTCAAGTTCTCCATATGCGAGGAATTTGTTATTCCTTTAGATAGTAATCACATTACTGAAAAGAATAGAATAACCATCCACACATAGTTTTGAAACAAAAATCAAATTTCTTCTCAAATTAGGTACATAAAGACAATCTTTTAATGTAATAATTCCTTCTTTGAAATACAATTCTATAGTTCTAATAGTTGTAGCTACAACACTTGCAAAAGTCCCCAAGTAAAGAATCATTTCTCTGTCACTCAGCCTTCTGCTTGTCCTAAACCCCTGCAATGTATTACATGCATGAGTAGAAGCCCCGGAGTCAATACACCAGGAAGCAGAAGTAACCAACATATTGGTATTTATGACAAAGGATTTGAAATTACCTAGTTTCTTGGCCTCTAGGTACTGAGGACAATTCCTCTTCCAGTGGTCGGTTTGCTTGCAGAAGTGGCAGGCATCAGATGTCTTGTCCTTCTTCTACTTTTTAGGCTTGCTAGTTGTCTTCCGAGGTTTCTTCTTTGTCTTCCTCTTTTTCTTGCACGATTTGCCACCCTCAACAAGCATGGATATGGGCTCATCCTTCTTTATCAGTTCTTCGGCCCTCTACAACATGTTGTTGAGTTCTTGAAGGCTAACATTTAGCTTGTTCATATTATAGTTCATAATGAACTGATTGAAAGGAAGCAAAGAGTTCAAGATGGCATCAACTTTGGTAACATGATCTAGCCCAGACCCAAGAGCCTCCAGTTCAATAATATATCCCATCATCTTAAGACAATGGTCATGAACTAGCTAGTTATTGGACATTTGAGTGGTCATAATCTGCTTTAGGACCTTTAGGCGAGTAGCACGATTCTGCTCTTTGTACATGGTCCTTAATTATCCAAGATATCCTTAGATACTTAATCTGATCGAACTATCATTGTATCGAGTTGTCTAAGGAGGCTATGATGTAGCACCGGACAAGAGAGTTTTTCTCCTCCCATTCTTGATATTCCCTCCTGCAGGCCTCAAAAGCCCCATCACCCGAACGATCCGAAGCAGGGTTTTTAGCAACTTTGTCCAATTTCTCGGACTTCAGAATCAGCATAAGGTTACGAAAGCAGTCAGCGTAGTTTAGGCCCTTAAGCTTATTATCATCCAACAGTTTGACGAATTGTCCGTTTGCCATTTCCGATAAAAGGTAAAGCAAATATTATTCCACAACTTGATTTGATTCATGTTATCTACATAGAAATAGCTTTTAATCTATGTTCTATTTTCATTTATTCATCTCTGAGATTTTCCTCCTATCTCAATGACGGAGACTGCAAATTATGTCTTTGGAAATGTGGGAAACCACATACGGTGCATGGAGCCAACTGTTTCAGCTGCATAACCCCACCACCTTCTATGAAGAATCATATCCACTCATCTTATGAGTTTTCCCTTTGGCCTCTATCAAACAAGGTTCATTGCCATTTTAGGTTAAACCTTTCTGTCCAATAAGTACTTACCCATCATATTCGTAAATGCCAAGGTACAGTGAGAGAGTCTTCCATTTTAGGATAGGCCCCTCCCACATCAGTCTATGATACCCCTATCATCTTATGAAACAATCCAATAGATCCAACAGCAAATGGATAGCCCAATTTTATGATGCATCTCCTTATTACTGAAGGACCCATCTTCATGCTAATGATGGAAGGCCTTTAGAAAGTTCATCATATGAATCTCCCTATCACATGCACTTATATTTTACTGGAGGGAACGAAATATTATGCCCTAGTTCTGATTTAGGTCAAACCAAAGTGGCTCCCACTGACTTTCTTAGAGTCAGATTTAAATGGACCCTAAACGGCTAGGGTTCCACACGGTTCCTCTTGGGGAGGAAGCTGATGTGGGGCCCATTAAGCAGGGAGATCATCCAATGATCTTATGGACACCATGGCAATGATGTGCATTCAACCATGGTGTGAGAAAGAGCCACTATCGAATTAACATGGGCCAAGTGCTTATGGCCCATGTACATAGCACATCACACATCTATACATTACATGCATGAAACAAATTGATCCAATCAATTAAAATATCTATAAAACCCTAAATTAATTAGGTTACATCAGTATCAACCCAATAGAGCCCATAATATTTTCAAATAACATTATCTAGGTATATGAGTTTAATTGCAAAGAGTAGTTCGGCCCATATAGCTGAATTAGGGCTAGTGCAGTTTTAACATATTAAAAGTGGGTTTTACAGAGGTGGGCCAAATTAGAACTTGAAGTAAGCCATCAACCCTCTGGCCAAAATTGAATTTGGGTCAGAAAAACTAACCCATCGAACCAGCAATTCGGTCCAACCAGTTTGGACCAAATCTGGTGCAAATCGGCCCAAGTTTTGGTGTTCAATTCAATAATTAATTCAAGAATAATGACTTGAAAAGTAAATTAAATATAGATAAGCAAAATTATCAGGAAAATGAAATCAGAGGGCTGCACTATGATTTTCTTGGACATCTTGCAAACCTGCAAAGAAAAAATAATCGCAAATTGCATAATCGATATCTACAAATCGCAGATCGCAGAACTTCTTTCTGTGAAATCTTCTTCTCCTCTATCGCGCACTCCAGCAATCTCCAAATGAAAATAAAATAGAAAAACCTAATTTTTCTATTATTATTACATCACATTGAAGTCATATACAATTTGTCTAAAAAATTAAAAAAAAAATTATTTACAGACCAAATCGAATAGAAAAGAAATAGCAGGGTACACAAATCTTGGCACTAGAAAGATTCAATCTCCATCACACGTGCAGCCCAAATATTCAAGAAATATTCACAGAACAATTCCATAAATATAACAGAATAATAAAGATTTATTTTTCAGATCATACGCCCATAAATTTGGGAACCGATTCCCAGAGAAACTGCTAATTGCGCAAATTAGGAAGAACGCCTTCTGCCCATTTGCGTAGATCCATATCAGATTTAATTCGGTTCAAGACTTAAACCTGGCTCTAATACCAATGAAGGGTGGGATATCCATCATATGGATGGCCGAACCTTGCAGGAAGGTTGGGCAAAATTTCAAAAATTTCATTACTTCCATCTGGGAATCGTATTCCCAATTTAGAAAACTGCATTTTCAAGGTTCGTTCTTGTAACCAAACCAGACCAAATCTAAAACCAAGATTAGGGAGAGGTATACCTAATACGGAATCCACGCAAAAATGTTCTTCCCAACGCAGGTGTTCACGCCCAAAGAGTGTACCAAACCCTTCCTCCACTGAATATGACAAAGCTTAGGATGAGGCAGGATCAGCAGGTATTTCTTCACCAAAAACCTCTGATTCTTCAGTAAGAATCAAATGGGGTGGTGAGCACAGCTTCAGAATAGTTTCTTCTAGCAAGAAATAATACTAAGATCTAATCTTGATCAGTTCCAAGTAAATGGAGATCGAACAGGGTAGGGCAACAAGAGCAAAGAGAGAAGAAGGCTGAAACAGTCAAACTGTGTTTTCTAGGTATCCTTTTTTTAGTTTGCCCTCCTCTTAACATTTAATTCTTAAAGAGTCAATCTCCTAATCTGATTAGGAGTTTCTTGATCCAAATCTTTATTTAGATCTGAACTCTTTAAGTGATAAGGATAATCCCTTATCATATCTGCAGATCAAAATCAGCTACTCCTAATCAAATTAGAAATTCCATAATCCAAATCTCTATTTGGATCTAGACTCTTTAAGTGGATAAGAGTTATCCTCTTATCCTCATCTGTTGATCTATACCCAGATTTGCCCCTAATTAATTAGTCCAACTAACCCAGTTCGAAATGGGCTTTAGGCCCATTAAGCTTTCAGGCTCACTTCCTTCTAATGCTGGCTAGCTTGGTTCTCTTTGTATGGCGTGGGACCCTATCATTGATCTACACATTAGCCACATGTGTTCAGCCTAGCCTCTGTTATAAGGCTTGACCGAATTCACTATTGAATATAGTGAACCCCTGAGTCCATCACCATGGGCTCTTAATGGGCCCAACATTTACACTAAATGGTCATTGGGTCTAGCCATCTTATGAAGGCCCAAGGACTATGGGAAGATGTGAGATTATCCCATCAGGTATAATCCTCAATGGTCTTACAGTTAACCTCTCAACCCTTAATGATCAAACACTACCCGACAAGAGAGGACCTCTCCCTCAACTACAAGGTACAATGTTGCACTCTCTACTCACATGGATCCTGGGAATTAAAACATTTTGCAAACAATTTGTGAAAACATAATATATAAGTATATATCTATATAAATATATTTTGCAAAACCAAATTTCAAACACATTTGAAATTCACTACCGACAATTTAAGTTTCCATCAAAGAGAGTGCATTTCCCCGATCACTCACTTTGTTCCACAAAGGGGTTGATCCTGTTACTATGATCACCCACTCAGGTGAATTCTCGGATTGTCGCAACATAGTTAGGTTTTGACCCCCTCTAAGGATTTCACTTATTGGTATATCAAAGACAGCCCAATCTGACACATAGTGCAGTACCATAATCAAGTCTAGGGGTCAGGTGTAACATTCCAGTTTTGCCCATTTGTCTCCAAGGTCCAGGGCAACACTGAAATTTAGTCTGGTTCAGGGTTTCAAGGAAATCCACACTGCATGTATCTCGTGTCTCACCCTAGCAGCTGAGACAAGTCAGCCCAACCAACTTGGCGGCACATCAGTGTCAGCCTTGGCAGGATAAATCTCCCTAGATCTATCTAACGGCTGTGAAGATTCTAAACTAACACGAGTCTCATATGTGTCCAGTTTAAGGGTATTACACAAAAACACACCACAATAATATGAATCAAATATGTACTTTATTCATTTACAATAAATGTTATAATGTACATCAAACTGATTGGAACTAAAGGCATACGCAATTTAACAGGAAATTCATAACCATTATGGTTGAGTATACTTTATAATAAGATAATTAATGAAAGGGCAAACTATAAATACCCCACTATACAATCATTTGCAACAAAGGCCTCCTGAACATTACTGGAGCTTGTAGAGGAAACCTTGGCTCTAGTGGCGAGGGGGTATCATTAGATATAATGAAGGCAGATTCGTGGCAGGCTTTATGTTTGTTCATGGCTAGTGCACATCAGTGCAAGCTGAAGTGGATTCCCTCTATGGTGGACTTCGGTTTTGTTTAAACCAAGGATGGAATGATATATTGGTAGAATGTGATAATTTAAAGCTCATTAATCTCATGATCACAGACTCCCTTTCTAACGTCTATTATCAATTTCATGAAGTGACTATGATCTCTTCCCAACTAAGAGTGTTGTTTAATCACATCTTTAGAGAAGAAAATAGATCTATGCATTATCTTCCAAATTTGGGTATTATTATACATCCACAAACAGTTGTACAATCAACCAAGTCTGTTTGCTTGCAATGTGATCTCTGATTTACCCAATCCAAGGTTCTTTTAATTCTCTTTGTTTTGTTTTGGGTGGTTCTAAGAATGAGTGAAGGAGAGACTAATGTATCTCTATGTCCTTCCCAGTATTGTTGATCTTACATTGGTTTGTTTAATAAAATTTTAAGATGCAGCCCCTCCACCTGAAATAAAGCTTGGAGCTAAAAAGCATACAACATAAGTTAAATAACTAGAAACCAAGGAATTACGATTGGAGACTGCAAGTTACCTTAGTGTTATATCTTCCATTACCTTCCTGATTTGATAATTTATAACAAGAGAATGATCAAGGAAAACATCATTCGTAAAATTAAAGTGGGCTGGGATAAATGCAGTACATCTAAATTAATATATGATGGAAGGATGCCACCAAGACTAAAAGGAAAGTTTCATAAAATAACTTCATGTAAGGCAAGCAATGTTGTATATAAAGTAAGTTTTACATAGTCTAGAACTGAATAATCCAAAAATTTACTGTGGAAGAGATGTGAATGTTGAGATGAACTAGATTTAAAAATCCAAAAAAAAATATGATAAAGAACAAGCATATTCATAAGTAGACCTGTTCGTGGGCCAGGTTTCGGCCTTAGGTGTTGCCAAAATTTGAATGGTCGGGCTTCGAGCAATGTTTAATGTTCATAGGCCAAGCCCCAAGCCAGCCCATGAACAAATCTGCCCATAGGAATCTTAAATTGCCCTAGTGAATGATAAAATGAGGAAAGGTAGACTTACATAGTCTGATCATGTGCATGAGGTACCATTTATGGAACAAAGGGAAAAAAAGAAATGACTTGTTGCATGTTAAAGGGGTCTAAAAGAACTAGACAAGGTTCAGCGTATTGAAAACACAAGGAGTATCAAATGGGCGTTTCTAAAAGATATGCCCTTATCTCCAATTAGATTGATGTACCCTTTAAACTAGACATTTATGAGACTCATGTTATTTTAGAATGTTTTTAGTCATTCGATAGACTTGGGGAGTTTATCCTACCAAAACTTGTTAGACAGTGTATGCCCTTACCTCCAATCAGAACGATGTACATTATGACATTTAATGTAAATGAATAAAATACATATTTGATTCATGTTATTATGGTGTGTTTCTATGTAATACCCTTAAACTGGACACATATGAGACTTGTGTTAGTTTAGAATCTTCACAACCGTTGGATAGATTTGGGGAGATTTATCCTGCCAAGGCTGACACTGATGTGCCACCAAGTTGGTTGGGGTAGCTTGTCTCAGCTATCAGGGTGAGACCTAAGGTACATGCAGTGTGGGTTTTCTTGAAAACCTGAATCGGACCAGAATTCCAGTATCGCCCTAGACCTTAGAGATAGATGGGCAAAACTGGAATGTTACACCTGACCCCTAGACTCGATTATGATACTGCACTAAGTGTCGGATTGGGTTATCTTTGATATGCCAATCAGTGAGATCCTTAGAGGGGGTCAAAACCTGGGTATGTTGGGATAGTTCGAGAATTCATCTGAGTGGGTGATCATAGTGACAGGATCAGCCCCTTTGTTGGACAAAGTGAATGATCAGGGATGCATTCTCTTTGATGGAAACCAAAACTGTCAGCAGTCGATTTCAACCATTGAAATTTGTTTTTACAAAATATATTTATATAGAGATATACATATATATATTATGGTTTTAAATTGTTTGCAAAAGGTTTTAATTCTTGGGATCCATGTGAGTAGAGAGTGCAGCACTGTACCTTGCAACCGAGGGAGAGGTCATCTCTTGTCGGGTAGTGTTTGATCATTATGGGCTGAGAGGTTAAGTGTAAGACCATTGAGGGTAATACCTGATGGGCTAATCTTGCATCTGCCCACAGTCCTTAGGTTTTTATAAGGTGACTTGACCTAAAGACCATTTAGTGTAAATGTTGGGCCCATTAAGAGCCCATGGTGATGGACTCAAGGGTTCATTGTCTCCTACAGTGAATTCGGCCAGGCCTTGTAATTGAGGCTGGGTTGAACCCATGTGGCTGATGTGTAAATCAATGTTTGGGTCCCACGCCACACAAGGATATCCAACTGGGCAGCAGATAGGAGGGTAAGTGAGCAAATGGACTTAATGGGCCTAAAGACCAGATCGAACTAGCTTAATGTGATTAATTAAAAGAGGGAAATTTTGGGATTCAAATCAGCAGATAGGATAAGGGATTATCCCTATCCACTTAGAGAGTCTAGATCCAAATAAAGATTTGGATCAGGAAACTGCTAATTAGATTAGGAGGGTTGATCTTTATCTGTAGATAAGATAAGGGATTATCCTTATCTCTTAAAGAGAGTCCAGATCCAAATACAAGATTTGGATTAGGAAACTCCTAATGGGATTAGGAGAACCTCTCTTTAAAGGCTATAAATAGAGTAGCAAGGAGCGAACCAAAAACACACAGAAAAAAAGAGAGATCTTTGGTTCGCAGATCACAAGAAAGAAATCTTGCAGTTCGACTACTTTAGATTTCTACCCTTTCCTGCTCTTGCCACCTCTACTAGTTCGGTTTCCACCTATAGGAGCGATCAAGAAGAGTTCTTGATATTATTTTTTGGGAGAAAAGATAATTATAAGTCGTGCTCACCTGCCCTCCATCGAGTTCTTGCTGAAGAATTCGGTTCTTGCTGAAGAACCATCATGCTGATTCTGCTCCACTCTACGTTGTGTCATCTTCAATGGGAGCAGTCTTTGGTATTCTCCTTGGGCATGAACACCTTCGTTGGGGGTTATTACTACTCCGTATCAGGTATATCCCTCTCTTACCTTTTGGTTTCAGATCTGGTCTGGTTTAGGTTCAAGATTGGTCCTTGAAAATGCAGTTTTCTAAATTAGAGAATGTGATTCCCACATAGGAGAGAGAGAAATTTTTGAGATTTCGCCCAACCTACCTACAGGGTTCGGCCATCCATATGATGGATCTCTCATCCCTTCAAAACTGACACTGATGTACTGCCAAAGAAGTTGGGGCAGCTTGTCTCAGCTACTAGGGTTAGACCCGAAGCACATGCAGTGTGTGTTTGGATGAAACACTGAACCCGAACCATTTTCCAGTTATGCCCTGTACCTTGGAGATTGATGGGAAAAACTAGAAAGTTACACATAATCCCTAGACTTGATTATGGTACTGCACTAGGTGTTCGACTAGGCTGTCTTTGATATGCCAATTAGTGAGATCCATTAAGGGTCAAAACCTAGGTATGTTGGGTAGTTTGAGAATTCATCTGAGTGGGTGATCATAGTGATAAGATCGGCCCCTTTGCCGGACAAAGTGAATGATATGGTTTACATTCTCTCTAATGGAAACTTTAATTGTCGGTAGTGAATTTCAATTGTATTTGAAATCTGATTTTGCAAAATATATTTATGATATATATATATATATATTTTATTAAAAATATTTGCAAAAGGTTTTAATTCCCGGGATCCATCTGAATAGAGAGTGTGACATTGTACCTTGCAGCTAGGGGAGAGGTCATTCCCTGTCGGGCAATGTTGTGATCATTATGGGCCAAGAGGTTAAGTGTAAGAGACCACTACAGGATTGATTATTTGATGGACTTTATTTTACTTAAGTCCATTATCCTTGGATATTTATAGGATGGCTGAATTCAATGATCATTTAAGTGTAAATCTTGGGCCCATATTGAGCCTATAGTGATGTGCTCAGGGGTTCACGACGTTTAGCAGTGAACTCGATCAAGCCTTTTCACAGAGGCTGGGTCGAACCCATGTGAAATTATGTGAGGTCATTGTGGAGTCCCACACCATACAAATCAGATCTAAGTTGGCCATGCAACACCCTTGGGTCATGAGCCTTATAGCTGATGAGCATAAGGCCCATAATTAATATGATCAATTAAGCTGCCACATGACAGTTGTCATGTTCCATGGGGCAAATATGGGTTTGGATCTAGGTATGGAGCACCTAATCTTATAAGAAAATAAAGTATATCTCTAATTAGAGTCCAGGTCTGATTTAGATCTAGATTATCTCCTAATTAGATTAGAAGATAGCTCCATTAAAAGAGGAGGGGGTGGACCAATCTAAGACTTCATATTTTTGTTGTTTCTAGTTTTCTCTATACCCTTTTGTCTCTCAGTTTTTCCTAGTTCAACATCAGCTATCTGGGACTGGTATAGATCCATTTTTCCTATGATTTTTGAAATAAAAATTTAGGGGATATCAGGCTCATCATCCTCGGTTCGATTCAAGCAGTTGGATTTTAGTTTTGCTGAAAATTGTGTTGCTGAATCAACTTCACCTATATACTGTACCATCTTCAATGGAGGTTGATTTTAGGACTGATTTGAGCGTGAATTTCCACCTTGGGATCTATGTTTGTGGTATCCATATCAGGTACAAATCTCCCTCTTTGTTTGGTTTCAAATCTGGTCCGATTCAGTACAAGACTGATCATAAAAAAATGTAGTTTTTCAAAACATAGGAAATTCGATTCCCAAAAGGATTAGGAAATTTTTGAAATTTCGCCCAACCATCTAGCATGGTTCGAACATCTATATGATGGATCCTAACCCTTCAAACAATCATGATACGCTTTAATAGGGTGAAGTAATTAAAAATACACTTGATTCGCTAGGAAAGCTCATATAAATCACAAAATACATCAATAACACTAAATCTTAAGTTCAAAGGACTATAAATAATACATAAAACATATATGGAAGACATATCTAGGGAAGATGTGAAACGATAGAAGAAATACTAAATGATAAAATAATTACTCTTACTCTTTTTTTTTTAATTCTCAAGTTGATATAATACTACCACCAATAAAAGTACGTAAAATGTAAAACCTATGTCATTTTGAGAAACAATTGTGATAAGGTGTAGTGGGTGTGCAAGAGAAAAAACTTGCCTCATACCACGTTGGAGGACATACACCCTACCATATGTATTTTACACACTAGTTTTAGGGTTTATGGGATTATAGTTTATGATTTAAGGGTTTAGAATTCAGAGTTTATCTTTTAGGATTTAAGACTTAAGGTTAGGATTGTCTTAGGGTTTAGACTTTAGTGTTTAGATTTTAGGGTTTTAGGTTTAAGATTTAGGGTTAGGGTTTAGGCTCTTAGGGCTTTAGAATTTATATTTTAGGGTTTAAAACATTAAGACTTAGGGATAAGGTTTAGGGGCTTAGGATTTAGGGTTTAAGAGTTTAAGAGTATAGAGTCTAGGGCTTAAATCTAAAAATCAAGAGGTGGTAGAACATATGTCCTCCAACGTGGTAGGAGCCAAGTATTGCCCAAGTGCAAGTCAGGCCAGGTTAGGTTGGGTTAGATCAATCCTAACCCAAACTGAGCTATTGAACTCTACCAACTTTATCCCCAACTCAATCATGTTGGATTCAGGTCAGACCAATTTCTCTGCTTCCTTTTGCCAAATGTTGATATTTCCTATACTAAAGGGTTATCATTTTTAGCATTATTATGGTTTAAAAAAATTCTACCTGTAAACTTCAAATTGTTACATATACATACATACATACATACATACATACATATATACATATATATATATAGAGAGAGAGAGAGAAGGGTAGATGGATATACTTTTTTAGCCCCAAACTGTGAAGGGGCAGCGATCTTAAATTTTTATTAAATAAAACCAGTAATATCAAAAACAAAGGGGAGGACAGAAATGCCTTGCCCCTAACCAAATACAAAGATCTCACCTTTATCCACTCAACCCTCCCAAACACAAGAAAAAGAAACCAACAAAACCTGAGAACAGGAAATGCAGACTCTCATTACTAAAAGCACTTTTATGTGATTGAGAAGATAAAGGAGCTAAATGAGTATAACACGTACCTGAGTCAATGCCCCAATTAGCAAGAGCTGACTGATAATGTGATGAAAGGAAACCCTCAACCAGGACCTGAGTTGAATCGCATCATGAAACTGATGATAGATATTCAAAAGGGGAATGCCATCGTGATTCTGGAGATGCACCAAGGTTTGATTAATTATCACGTTCCACCATTATGTCATTACCAATTAAGTGCAAGACATAGTTGCAGCCCATCTTTCAGAACATTTACCTCAGCATTAAATAAGGGCGTTGATTTGTCAAATTAGAGGTGATTAAATATATGCAGAAATTAATTAGAAAAGACGATTAAATATACCTGTCAATACCCCATATAGTTGGAACAATGCTTACGAGTTGAGTTGAATAAGAGATTTTTTACTATTGACAAAGAGGATTTTATTAACTCATAAAAATGGTCCAAAGTACAATATCCTTTCAAATTTCCTCACAATAAATTTCAATTGTTGATTTAATTTTCTACGTGAAATTACAAAAATTGACCATAAACGTAACCACATGTTTAATGGAGCTTTTGTGGGACCCCAAAAAGGGGCATGCAGAAATTTATGTTACAGAGTAACAACATTCATAAATTTTCTCTTTGCAAATGCTAACCACCATTTATTTGGAGTTCCATTAGGTCTGTATGCAACACTCAGTAGTCTTCCACTGGTTTCTTCCCTTATCTGCTTCAGATAATTCCTGAACAGATCTGCATTCACATGATACAACACCAAATAAATGTTCCTGTCAAATATTTCCTGCACTTAATCCAATCATTGACAGATCAAAATTAGAAAGGATTTGTCACCATTAATCATATCTGATATTAGCCACCATTCACACCATAGCTCAAATAGCCAAAATTTGTATTACTGAATAAATAAAGAAACAAGTAAATGGGGGGGAGTGCCTTTGCCAAGGAAATATGAGATTAAAGCATGTAAGAAAAAAGTAGTAATAGACAGAGAAGCATTAAGCTAAACCATACAAAAAGTATTCATCAGGAATGGGGCAAACTGAGCTATTAAAACAGCCAAGAAAGTGCACACATAGAGAACATTCAACAATACGTAGTCACACCGCATTAAATTGGTCAAGTAGCTTCCAAATCCCATAGCATGTAAAAAAGTCAACCTTTCTGACAAGCGTAACCAAGAGTTTTATTAATCACTTTAGCAGCCAAAAGCCAACAGATTAGAGGTCCTAGCCCTACAGTACTGGAATCATCCAGAAAAACTCAGGGTTGGTAGTTTCCAATTTAGCAAATAGTGAAAGGACCAGCTACCTTACAAAAACATTTGACTTTTTATTCTGATAGTAGAGAAAAAATTTCCATAAAAATAAAAGAGAACAAGAAATGCTGACAAAAAATCACCACAATGACAACAGTCAACAGACAACTACCACCCCACCCTACTTGGAGCATTCAAACCAAACCTTTAACATAAATAATAAACCATTCCCCCAAAATAAGGAAGACACTCCCCTTTTCAATGAAAGCACCCAGCCACCACAATGACCAACTTGATGTAGTCAGATTCATCCCTGCAATCATATGAGGACACGTGGCATGCCCACAGGGGCAACATCGTCATCATGTAAACCCCGGAGGGCACCCTTGACATTTCCTCATCAACTTAATGAGGAGCCTTAATAACAGGCGTTACGACCTCGGCCGAGCCCCTCTTGATGAATTCATGACAGGGTAATGCTCGGCCACGTGGTCATCACCTTAATGACCCCAATCTTAATGGTGCCCAATGTGTGGAGCCATTACCAAGAACTCACCATGCCAATGTAGGGGGGACTTTGACTATAAGTACAGACTCAAGGCCTTGGATAACTCTCTTATGCTTACTAACACACTTAACTGCTCTTGCATTCTTACCACCTCAGCTTCCTTGAATCCTTGGCTAACTTAATTGTTGGAGTCCTCACCCTTGGGACCACACCCTAGGGCCTCTGATGTCTTTTCTATGCTTACAGGTGGGACCTTCAACCTCATCACTTCAGAAGTTCCAACTTTAACATTGCTGCTATCTTTGGTAGCATCACAATCAAACAACGATACTCCAATTATACTGTCGACTTTCAAATGGGAGAGAGGAAAGAAAAGGCTGGCCCTATCATGAAGCAAATACAATTTGCAGGATCAAAAACCACTAGGCCAAGCTTGAATCCTCAAACACAACATCCAAGTGCCAGAACATCTAGAACCCTTAATTTTATGGTATTCTGGTAAATTGAGTGTTATTATACAGGCTACTAGAAAACTAATCTACAAGTAATGACTTATATAACACTTAATTTCCTCTCCTCCACTCTCCCAAAATGCTCCCTATTCCGCTCTTTAATTTTTCCTTTTAGCGTTCGGATTTTCTTATGGAACTTACTACCCTTACAATGAGCTGCCACCACTTCATTCCACCACACTTTAACCTTATGAATAAATTTAAGATGTGTTAGCCACATATTTTCAAATCTAAAAGGTTTAGGACCACTCAAAAATTCTTAGATCCAATGCCAACCAAGCAGTGACCTGAAATGACTCTTGGCAAAGCTCTAGCTGACAACCCTATCCAATGTTCTTCCCATACAGAATTGAAGATGAAACTATCCAGCTTAGAGCACCTCGGGGGAGATTGTAGATTGAACCAAGTGAAAATAGTTTACTGGAGGGGAATTTCGAAAAGATCACTCATTAATGAACTCATTGAAGCTAGTTGTGACCGCTTGAGTGGGATTATTTGTCTCATATGTAAATCTGATCACATTAAAATCACCACCTAGGCGCCATGGACCCTCCCACAAACCCCTCATATCAGAGAGCTCTTCCCACATTTCACCTCTCTCTCCATATCTAATTAGGACCATAGACATTTGTCAATACCCAAGTAAACTCTTCTCCCAAACTCTTGAGTTCAACGAAACCAAGAACCAACTTGTTAGTTCCTCCAGTGGCTCCACTACCTCCTTGTCGACATTGTCACTATACCCCCTAAAGCCCTCGATGTGGGTATAAAAGACCAACTTATCCCTCTAGAGCTCCATACACTTCTCACCCATCTCCTATCCCAATCTACCACTTTTGTTTCATATAGCATGATTATGTCCAGATTTTGTTTCCTAATCAGGTCTTTTATTACCCGCCTTTTCCTAGCACTACCCAAGCCTCTAACATTCCAGCTAATTATCTTCATAGAAACACTTCAAAGATTCCACCCCCAAGCAATCATTCCCTCACTTTGTGTCTTTCCTTCTCTCCCCCTTGAACTTAACTCTAAATCTGCAGCCACATCTACATTTAATCTCTCAACCTCTGTCAACTTCCTCTTTCTTTGACATTCCTCCTTTTTCCCCTTCTTTTTGGTCTTTCTTCTTTATCTTCCTCCAGAAACAGTTGCTCAATGCCGAAGCTTTCATCCCCCTGGAAAAACCAGAAGTTCTTTCCTGACAAACACTCCCAATACTCGAAATATCTGTCTTATCCAAATCAGAACCTTCCTCTCAAGCTCCAATGAACCTTCTGCTTCACCTCCTTCCAAAGACATTTTCTGATTTATGGGATTGCATCTTTCTAGTGCAACATACTCTGCTACTAAAGGTCTTCACTGCAACAAGCTTCCCCGCCCCAAATCCTTTGGCTCTGTGTGTGTGTGTGTTTTTTTGTTTTTTGCTTTGGGAACAATGATGGACCAGAACTAATGTCCACCATTGGCCTCACCAGAGGTCCCATGTGACCACTTAAATCGTCACCTGACCCTGTCTTCATAAAAATACATGGACCTGGCCCATTTGTTCTTCTTTAAGACCTTTTAACATTTTGGCCCATGAACTTTTAATACTATCTCGGCCCAGCCCACGTTCCACCTCTTGGGCTCCAAGTTCCTGTACTTTGGGCCCATTCAAACTACACTCCACTTGGTTTAATAAAGGTCCATTTACTTTATTTTGAGAAGATAAACAGGTACCTTTTCTAATCGTGCCCACATGGCCCTCCCCCCTGACCAACTGACCTCCTTGAATATTTAATCTTTGTTTTACCCCAGTTACTCCTAGTTGACTATTCAGTTGCTTCTTTGGTGAAAATTGCCAACCTAACGTCTGCCTACAGCCAGCATCTATCAGCACCTGAACATAGGACCTTTGGCATGCTTCCTTTTCCTTTTCTCTTATTCATTCCTCCCATCTAGTTGCTGGTGTCTCCCCTTTAATTCCTTCTCCCACAACTTATCACATTGGTGAAAGGCTCACCCAAATTTGAATGAACCAATCCCATACTTCCACATAACCAGTCTTCTTCTACCTTCTCATCTTCCTTCCTTCTCCCCTCTCTCCACAAGGCAGCTTCAATGGCCTCACAAGCCAAGCTGAGTAGAATACTCCATCAACCAGCACCTTTACTAAATGGGGGATATCTTCAGGGTTCACAATACTTAGATAAACTGCAGCTAAATGGAGATCTTTGAAAAAAAAAATCATCCAGTCTCACCTTGCACAGAGAAGCTATAGAATCAAAAACTTCTAAAGTCCAAAGATGAAAAGGCAGACCTAAGATCTGAACAATTACTGTCTCTCGCATACAGGTTGTTATGATTCGGTTCTGCCTTAGAGTTCTGTCTGTCTGAGATCAGTTATGTAGAAAGAGAAAGGTGGAAAAAAGAGAGAAAGAGAAGGGAGAAATTCTGGTTCGAACTGGAAGACTCAACATAACATCTCCCAGTCGGCCAGGCAGTATTTATATTATTAAAATTAACTAAAAAGACATATGTGCCCTTACGCTAACACTCCCCCTCAATCATATACTCCCAGCTTGTTACATATGTAGTCCACTCTTCCCCGACTCAAGCCCTTTGTAAATAAGTCAGCCCACTGATTTCCTGTATTAACATGTGTAGTGTCTAGCTCTCCATTCAGCACCTTCTCCCTCACAAAGTGACAGTCAACCTCAATGTGCTTGGTTCTTTCATGAAACACTGGATTAGAGGAGATATGAACTGCAGCCTGATTATCACAATAGAGCTTCATTGGAGTGTTGATGTTGTACCCTACTTCCTATAGAAGGTTCCTTAGCCACACTAATTCACAAGCGGTGTGCGCCATAGCCCTACATTCTGTTTCTACACTACTTCTTGCCACAACCGTCTGCTTCTTACTTTTCCATGTCACCAAGTTACCTCCCAGAAACGTGCAATAGCCTGTAGTAGACCGCCTATCAGACATAGAACCAGCCCAGTCAGCATCAGAATACCCTTCTATTTCAAGTTTTCCGTCACTCTTGTATATCAGACCGTGACCCGGACCCCCTTTTAGATACCTCACAATTCTCAGAACTGCATTCCAATGAGGAACCAGAGGTTTCTGCATGAACTAGCTTACCACACTAACCACAAAAGAGATGTCTGGTCTGGTAATGGTTAGGTAGTTCAGTTTACCCACAAGTCATCAGTATCTGCCAGGGTCTTCAAACACTTCACCCATATCACTGCTTAGTTTGGTATTTGTGTCCATGGGTGTCTCAGCTGGTTTAGCACCCAACAAGCCTGTTTCCTCCAGCAAATCAAGAACATATTTTCTCTGGCACAGGTTAATACCATACTTGGATCTCGCTACCTCTATCCCCAAGAAATATTTCAACTTACCAAGATCCTTTGTCTAAAATTGATCCTGCAGATAAGTCTTCAGCCTGTCAATACCCATGTTATCATTCCCAGTAATAACGATATCATCTACATACACCACCAACAGTATTTTTCCTTCCGGAGAGTCATGACTAAATACAGAATGGTCAACTTTGCACTGTTTCATACCAAACTTCTTTACCACCTCACTGAACCTACCAAACCATGCTCGAGGAGACTGTTTAAGCCCATATATAGCCTTCCTTAGTCTGCACACCTTACCATCCTCCCCCTGAGCAACAAACCCTGGAGGTTGCTCCATGTAGACCTCCTCGAGTAAGTCACCATGTAGAAAGGCATTCTTGATATCAAGCTGATATAGTGGCCACTCATACATAGCTGCAAGAGAGATCACAACATGAACTGACCCTATCTTAGCAACCGGTGAGAAGGTCTCTGTGTAGTCAATACCATAGGTTTGGGAGTACCCTTTAGCAACCAACCGCGCTTTCAGGCATTCAACACTACCATCAGGCAGATACTTAACCGTATAAACCCATTTACAACCAACAACTTGCTTCCCAGGAGGAAGAGCAGTGAGGTCCCAAGTATGATTATGATGAAGGGCTGAGAGTTCTTCTTCCATGGCTCGGCACCACCCTGGAGAGGCAAGGGCTTCCTGGACATCCTTAGGGACAACAACTGATGATAACAGGGTGACAAACTGGCGATGGGAAGCGGAAAGGTGAGTAAGAGAAACATAATTAGAAATGGGATGAAGGGTGCAAGTACGTTTACCTTTCCGCAAAGCAATGGGTAGATCAAGCTCAGATCCTGAGTGCGGATCTGGTGCCGGATCCGTCGACGGAGATGTAGCCGGAGGAGTAGTAGCTGGTGCGCGTGAGCGATGTGTATACACATGACGGATAGGTGGGCGTTCAACAGGTGGTGGCACCGGAGGCAAGGGTTTGGTCACGGCTGGAACAAAGGAAGGAGGGTCGACAATGGGAAGTGGAAGAGGAGGAGGTGATGAGGAAGAAGAATCACCGGACCCCAAAATGAACGGAGTAGACTCAAAGAAGGTGACATCAGCACACACAAAGGACCGTCGAGAACCAGAATGGTAACACCTATACCCTTTCTGGGTCCGAGAGTAGCCAAGGAAGATGCACTTGAGAGAACGGGCATCGAACTTGTCATTCCCGGGACCCAGATTATGGATGAAGCAGACACACCCAAAAACTCTCAGCGTAAGAGGAAATGGAGACGAAGTGGGAAACAAGACCTGAAACGGAGAATGACCATCAAGGATGAATGTGGGCATCCGATTAATCAGAAAGCAAGAGGTAAGCACTGCATCACTCCAAAAAGGTTTGGGAACATGCATGTGATGCATGAGGGATCTTGCTGTTTCAAGGAGATGGCGATTCTTTCTCTCAGCCACCCCGTTTTGTTGTGGGGTGTAGGTACACGAGGTCTGATGTATAATGCCGTGTTGGTCCAGGTAATCCTGAAATGATGAGGATAAATATTCGCGGCCATTATCAGAACGGAAAACTTTGATGTGGGTACCAAATTGATTACGAATCTTAGCATAAAATTTCTGAAAAATGGTAAACAATTCACTTCTTTCTTTCATTAAATAGAGCCACGTCATCCTTGAAAAATCATCCACAAAAATGACAAAATATCTGTATCCATTATATGACATCACTTTATATGGACCCCAAACATCTGAATGAACTAAAGAAAAAGGACTCGACACACGGTTATCAACCCTAGAACTAAAGGGAACACGATGGTATTTCCCAAACTGACACGACTCACAATCCAAAACAAAAAGCTGACTCAAGGACGGAACCAAGGACTTCAAGACTTTTAGCGACGGATGACCAAATCGACAGTGTCACTGGAGAGGAGAAAGGGATGACTGGAGAGCTGTTGAAGTTCTACCACCACCACCGTCAAGATAATACAGTCCACCTGCTTCATGCCCTCCACCAATCTTCATCCCCGTCTTGAGATCCTGAAAAACACACATAGAAGGATAAAAGGTAATGGAGCAGTTAAGTGATTTGGTCAGCTTACTAACAGACATAAGATTAGAAGGCAATTTAGGAACATACAAAACTGAGGAGAGGGATACATGATCTAGGTCAACGTTACCAACACCACAAATTGAGGATGTGGAACCATTAGCAAGGGTGACAGATTGTGATGTTGAGCAATGAGATAAGGAGGAAAACACACCTGGAGTTCCAGTCATGTAATCGGAGGCTCCAGAGTCAATGATCCAGGGATTGGGTGTGGATGCCAAACAAGCCATACCTGAGTGAGCGAAAGTCGTCGTGTTCTGCTGTGATTGGATAAACCTCTCATATTCATCACGGGGAACACTCACCATCTCCTTCATGGGACCATCTGTGGATGTAGGAGGCATCTGATCAGATGAATGATTCTCCTGTCTAAAGCTGGAACTTGAGTCACCGGTCACGGCATGATTGGCCCAGGTTGAGGGTGGACCATGTAGATCATAACAATAGTTGATGGTATGTCCATCCATACCACAATGAGTGCACTTCCTCGGGCCTGAGCCACGTCCTCTACCACGGGCTCCCCCTGAATCTCTACCCCTAGTACGACCACCACCACGATTATGAGTAGGCCCACCATTGCCACTTCGACCATACGCAAAACCACTACCACCATCACGGCTAGACTGAGCTCCCCTAGCTCCACCTCTAGCACCACGGCCTCTCGATACATCAAAGGCAGATCTATCTGAGATATTAGAGTTCTCAGTAGATCCGATAGAAATCCTCCGGAGTCAAGCAAATACCTCTTCTAAGGTGGGAAGTGTTGATCCTCCTAATATCTGAGCCCGTACTGGTTCATATTCAAACTTTAGTCCCACCAAAAATCTAGTCACATCAAGTTGTTCTCTCTGTTGTTGCTGAATCTTGACATCAGAAGTGAGAGGATGATAGACATTCAACTCATTACGTATGCTTCTCATGTTGGCATAGTACTCCTCAAGACTCTGATTGCCCTGTTGCAGGTTAAAGTACTCTTGATACAGCTGATAAACTCTGGTTGTATTGTCCTGCCCCGAATACAATTTCTTCGCATGGTCCCACACATCTTTGGCAGTATCAAGAAACATGAAGTTCACACTAATCCTAGGTTCCATACTATTCCACAACCATGTGATGATCTGAGCATCCTCTTGCTCCCAGTCTTCATACTCATGAGAGTCAAAGGAGGGTTTCTCCTCTCTTATGTGTTTTACCTTCTTCTTTGCCTTCAGAAAGACTTCGACGGATTTAGCCCAAGGCACATAATTCTCTCTATTTAGTTTAATGGAGGTCATCTGAACATTCAGGTAGTCTGTAGGCACCATCACACTAGGTTTATAATCACTATTATCTCTCATTATGTTATCACCGATTCTGCACACTTGCTGAATTCTATTACCACTGAGATCTGCACACTGCACACCACTAGGTCACACCTGTCACACTGATTGCAGCACTTGTTGTTGCTGAAATGTGTGCTCTTTACACCACAAACCCTAGATCACACCTGTCACACTGATTTCAGCACTTATTGTTGCTGAAAAGTGTGCTCTTTACACTACAAACCCTACTCCTACAACTACCAGAAATCTCACCACTATATGGTCATATCTCTTCCTTTGAAATGCACAAAGAAACCAGCATAAACCCTAGCACATTACTGTCCGAAACCATAGCATATGGTCTGAAACACACTTCCTATTTAATCCATAACAGATATCATGCACTAAGATCTCTTACCTTATCACTGAAGTAACAACCATACGACCAGGAAATCAGTCCACACACGACAGCCACTGCACACACAGTTCGGCCCTCTATTCTTCCTCTACTAGGAGAGGGCGATCTCAGAAACCATAGCAACCGACCACATACAACCTAACTGGAGGCATAGAAACCTCCAAGGGAAGAGGGCGATCACTCTTTTTCAGCCCTTTCCCTTATCTCCAATCGAATGCAGAAAAAAAAGAAAAAAAACCCTAGATAGGGTGCGTAGAGAATAGAAACCTAGGCAAGCAGAAATCTAGGCAGATTCAAGTAGCTCTGATACCATGTTATGATTCGGTTCTGCCTTAGAGTTCTGTCTGTCTGAGATCAGTTATATAGAAAGAGAAAGGTGGAAGAAAGAGAGAAAGAGAGAAGGGAGAAATTCTGGTTCGAACTGGAAGACTCAACATAACATCTCCCAGTCGGCCAGGCAGTATTTATATTATTAAAATTAACTGAAAAGACATATGTGCCCTTATTTAAGTTAGGAGCACTGGTTCCAACACAACATTACAGATCAGCAACATAATCTAGGTATAAAGACAGAAATACCCCTATGCTAACACAGGTCAACTGAATCCAGTTGATAGCACACAGCATGGAGTTCAACCTCTTCTCCTACTAACTCAAGAAGGGCCTTACACTTGTCAAAAGAGTTTAAAATGATAGTACAGCTCAACTTTAGCATCTGTAATAACTCTTCAGCAATTCTCTTCCAATCTTTCGGTGAGGCTGTAAAAACAAACTTTTTCTCCCATCCATTCTTGGATAAATTGAAGACTATTCTACAGTCCTTTGATGCTTGACCTATGACCTGCATTCCTGCTACTTCTTTGGACTGTTCCTTCTGCTTCCCCGCTACAGAATCTCCACTAACCACCTGTGTCTTTTCTTCAATCTCCATTCTACTACCTTCCCCAACTTCCTCCCAGGTAAAGAACTCCTTCAGAGCACTTGAAACCTCTTTCCAACCAGTCCCAAGCTTTCCTTCGGGAATCAAACCATTCACTTTTTTCCTTCCCCAAAGAATTACATAAGCACCATATACCTTCTTTTTCTTCTTTCTGCTACATACCTCCTGCCATTAATTAACCTCAGTGAATCTTTGCAATCTATCTTCCAACTCATCTGAATAGCATCCTCCATGAAAGTCTGGAACCAACCAAATGCTTCTTCCCCTACCAGGAAAACCATGGCCATATTTATTTCTCTGATTTTTAAAGCTTTCTTCCCCTTCACCCTGAAGCTTTCAAAGAGGAACTGCTTTGCTTCAACCTTTAGAGATCTCCAAACTGCTGCCAGCAGAAACTTCCCTTTCTCCATCGTTTGCTAATTATAGACTCTGCCACTTTTGTTTCCACTGATTTTTTTTTTTTGAGAAAAGGTTAACTTTATTCAAAATAAGAAAGGTACATGAGGAGATGTACACAGAAAGCAGACACTCAAAGAGTTACATAGGCAGAAAACTATCACTGAATAAGTAATCCCTGTAAGTGCCAGATTTAGCTAGACTGTCAGCTTCAGAGTTTAGCTCCCTTGGAACCCAGCCCATGTGAGAATTCAAGGAGGAGAGGATGTCTCTCTCTTCAGCCAAGTAGTGAGCTAAGGCCCAAGGCCCACTATCAGGATTAGTGAACCAATTAAAGGTGTTGGCTGAATCTCCTTTAATGGTAAGATTTAATAAACCCAGGTCTCTTGCAATCCTGATGCCGGTTAATGCTGCCATGACTTCAGCCTTTGTTAAGGAAGCTATCCCAACCGGCCCAATAAAAGCCCAACTGATAGTACCATCTCTTCTTCGAATTACGCCTCCAATACCCGTTGCACCTGGGTTTCCGAAAGCACTCCCATCAAGGTACAAAGTTGTCTCCCCTTCCTTGGCAAATCTGAAACTGCGGGAAGTGTTGAGGTGTATGTGATTAGAGTGAAGAAAATTTATGGCATTTCTTTGGAGGCCGGAAAATGTGACACCTCTGAAATAATTTGAGCTGGAAGTCCACAGGAAGCATCTGTAACAGATTAGAGAAATAAGCTCCTCACAGATTTTTGTTCTGTTGTTAAACACCCGGTTGTTTCTCACTTCCCAAATGCTCCAAAATATAGCATGTGCAGCAGATTGCCATAGAGTTCCCCCCCCCCTTTTGCTTAAACCTCTTCCTGACCATTGTCCTAAGCATACGACCACATGTTCTGGGAAAACGCAACTGTATTCAAATAATGTTAGGAAAAAGTTCCAAAATTTTCTAGTTTCCTCACAGTGAAGCGGGATGTGGTTAGCAGATTCCCCGGCCTTAAGGCAGAAGCAACAGACATGGGGGGATAAATAAGACCTTCCATGGTTCTTTTTCTGAAGGAGATCATAAGTGTTGATTTTCTTTAAGCTGGCCTCCCACACAAAAAAAACAGACCCTGGAAGGGATATGGGCATACCAAATTCTCTTGTACGGGTACTGATCAGTGGTTTGTTCATCCCTAACTAAAGCCTTGAAGCAAGATTTGGTTGAAAACTTACCAGATAGGTGAAGGGTCCACACACGAAGGTCAGGAAAGGTATACCTCTCTCAGAGTGTGCAAGAAGTTAGTGATTTCACTAAGTTCCAGGTCCCTTAGTGGTCTCCTAAGAGTTAGGTTCCAAAATAAGGGGGGAAGGGGGTAAAACCTGGGATATGGAAGCTTCTTGGTTTGAGGTAAGGCTGAAAAGGCGAGGGAAGGAGTTGGCCAAGGTTGAGTTACCCCACCAAAGATCAGTCCAGAACTTAATTCTATCACCCTTTTCCCACCTTATATCTGATAAAAGAGATGAAAAAAGTGTAAGTCGAGGTTATACCTTTCCAAGGGTGGGTGTATTTGACCCAATTCAAGTGAAGCTTGCTATCCCAACCGTTGGCATTCTTCCCATATTTGCGAGTGATTACAGCAGTCTATAGAGCACTTGGTTCTAGGGGGAATTGCCACAACCATTTACTGAGAAGAGTTGTGTTTATTTCTTTCAAGTTGCCTACTCCCAACCCACCACCTTCCTTTGGTTTGCAGACCTGAGACCACCTCACAAGGTGAGAGCCCCTTTCCCCACCTCCTTCCCAAATAAAATTTCTCTGAAGCTTTTCTAACTGAATAGCTATCTTGTTTGGCAAGCAGAAAATAGAAAGGTAGTAGGTGGGAAGGTTTGCCAAAGAGGCTCTAATGAGAATGAGTCTCCCCCCCTTTGGACAGGTAGTTCCTTTTCCATGAGGCTAGCTTCTTCTCACATTTTTCTAGTATTGGTTCCCAAAAACTTTGATTTCTTGGATTCCCTCCAAGAGGCATCCCCAGATAGGAGAAGGGGAGATTCTCCGCTTTGCATCCCAAGATCTCTGTGAAAGTATTCAGGGAATGTGCACCAACTAGATTTAGGCCAACGATACTGCTCTTAGAGAAGTTGACTTGCAGTCCAGAAATCCATTCAAAGCAGGTGATGACCCTTTTCAGATTTGAAACAATTTCTTCATCAGCCTCTAGGAAAAGGATAGTGTTGTCGGCGAACTGGAGATGTGAAATCTGAGTGGCTTCCCGTCCGACTTCAAAACCTCTCAACAGACCCAGAGAAATAGCCTTATTCACCAATTGGCTAAAATTTTCTGTGACAAGAGTAAAAAGCAATGGGGAGAGGGGGCAGCCTTGTCTTATATACCCCTCAACCCACTGAATCCACTTTCTTCCAAACTCCATTAACCTCATAGTTTCCATGAGACACTCCCAGTCTATTTTGTCGTATGCTTTTTCCAAGTCAAGTTTCACAATTACACCTGGTTTTCCATTCAGCTTCCTCTCTTCTACACATTTGTTTGCTATTATGATGCTGTCAACAATTTGTCACCCTTTGACAAATGCAAATTGATTTGGGAAAATGATTTCACCTAAAACTTTCTTTAGTCTTTCAGCTAGAACCTTTGCTAAAATTTTGTACATGCTCCCAATCAAGCTGATAGGTCTGAAATCTTTGACTTCTAAAGTACCCTTTCATTTCCACAGATGGAATGACAAGCCTATAACACACACCAGCACACCATCTTTGATGAACTCCTTGGAGTTAGACGTTGGACTCCATTTGACAACTGTGAAGGATCCAACATCAGACTGAATGTTAATAGCCAAAACATCAACTCCGTTTTCTACCAGGTCTAAAAGAGCTTTACATTTATCGAAGGGGATTACTATGAACACTCCTTTCAGTTTCAATCTTAAGTCCATTAAATCGGAAACCCTCCTCCAATCACTAACCTGATCCTATGCTTGGATTACAAATTTTCTCTCCCACTCTTCTCTCTTTGAAGCACCCACCATTCTGCACTGGCCATTTGTTTTCACCATGAACACAGGCTCCTGTTCCATGGCATCCTACCTACTAATACTTTGGTCCACCTTCTCCTCCCTTGTGAAGATTTCCTTTTCAGTTGATACCCTTTGACACAAAAACTCATTAAGTAATCTGTTAATTTCCCCCCAGCCATGGCTGTCTTCCTTCTGGGAAACATACTAAGCTGATTTCTTCCCCTACCAAAGTGTTCAAACAGGGCTATGTAAAATCCTTTGATATTCCTCTTACATTCAACCACATATCTTTTGCCTTCTTCAGTACCAGACTCCTGCCCATTTGTTTGCTTGCCTTTAGAACATGCTTCAGTTATGAAGTCCCTAAACCATTCAACTACTTCTAGCCCTTCCAGCGGAATCATACCCTTCTTGCTTCCCTTACATTCAGGCTTGGCTTTCCCCTGATTCTCATTTCTTCAAAGAAGAACTCCTTTGCTTCTATCTTCAAAATTCTCCATAGACCTGCCTCCATGAACACCTCCATTTCCCCCAATCAAGACTTTGCCATATTCTTTTAAGCGAATCAATCCTTTTGTTGTCATACTCTGTTTTTTCAAAAATACAGCAGAGAAACCTGACACCCAAACCTGTGGATTGGGAGCTGCAACTGGAGCTGAATCGACAATGCAACCTCTAATCCTTCCCATCAGAGATGGATCCTGCTTCTGAAACTTCTCGAGAATAACTCCAGACCAGCTATTTTAATGAGGCTGTGATGCTAATGATGTTAGTAATATAGAAAGAGAGTATGCCTTCTGCTTCAAAGTTGTAATTGAGTTGTCATACTATTATGACAGCCCAATAATCTCCACCAGGCATGCTCCTTCTCTCATAACAGAGTTCTTATCCTGTTAGCTTTTAGTATTGACAAAGCAAATTTTATCTATTTGTTGTTTTTGTTATTAAATTTTTTGCTATCCTTGAATAGCACAACCTAGATCAGTTTCCCTTTATTTTTCTTAAACTTTCTGGCACTCGAGTTCTTTCCAGACCCCTATGCAAGTTACATTTAAGCAGTTTCAAAACTAAGCAAGCTGACAGCCTTGAAGCCAGTTTCCAGCTTGATATAGATTCTTCCAGGCATCACTATTCTTTTCTTCTGGAGATCCAGTATTAGGTAACATACATCCATGCAAGAAAACTATTTTCCACTACCACAGTCACAAAGAACAGAAAATACAAACACATATAAAGATAATCCTTCAGCCTTACCCCTGTCTATACCATAACCACACAGAATCCACAAAAAGAAACAAGAGACATGACCCAATTACCCCAATAGACTCACAGTCCTACAACCTAAAATGACACACTAACATACAAATTCTGCTTATGGTAATACAATGAAAATAGCCCCTGATCAGACCTATCTGCCTGACCTGACCCAAATATTATGTCAGACTCAAAATAATCTGACGAACACTCCAACACTGGATGGAGAACTTTTATAGAACTTTTTTAACATGAAAAGAGGAATGTAGATTCTCATATTTTGACAAAGCTAAACTTTATGGTTTGTCTAATAAATCATTGGAATAAAAAGGTAAATGTTGATGGAGATTTTCTTGTATCATAATGGGAATGCGCTTAAAGTATGACAGCACAAACAACCACTTTACACCCTAAAAGTGATTTATAAAACACTGAAGATAACTAGAGACATAAGTGGATACTTACCTGCTTCTTGAAGAGACTCAGGAGGTGCAAACAGGCCCCCAAAGGGAAAACCTGGCTCTCCAGGAACAGGGACCTTCTCAAGACCCAAGTTGATGACAGCTTTTGTTCCTTCAGCCAAAGTTCTGCAGCCTTCTATCCTCTTCAATGCTACATTGATGTAAAATGTGAGATAGATGAGAAGCTTGTCAGCTGCACTCTGGATATCAAAGTTTCTGAAGAATACATTGGCACGAAAGAATGTAATAGCTTCATCAACAATATCGGTTGTGTCTGCAAAAAATAAATGAAGTAACAAAAGTAATCTTAGGTGATCAATGAAAGTCCAAGAAATATAATGAGACTATAGTTGAACAAAACCTAAGAGCATAAAATAACCTTGATCTGAAACTGGAGCAGGACCCTTTATATGGCTTTTTAGAGGAAGTAGAGGGCATCCACAAGCCTTTGTAATACCTTCCTCATCAACAAAACTCGAATGGTATACCTGCCATGATAAACCTTCTAAGTTTTAGTTCAGGTAAGCAACAGTTACCAGTTATGCAACTAAATACAGAATAAACAAAATAGCATATGAGCATGAATTCCACAAGTTATGGTTAATCAATAATAAAAATGTAATACAGTTTTGATGGCAGTGAAGAATCAGAAATTCATTAGGGTATCAAACTTCTAAGCATCTTTAACATCCTTGCTCTCTTGCTCTTATTTATGGAAGGACAAGCAATCTGCATGCCACATTTGTGAACTTACTGAATCTAGCATTCTAATAGACCACTCAACCTCTTTGACTGCAATCTTTACATAACACTGACTCTGAAACATGAAAGACTTCAACATCCTTCATTTCCTTTTGAGTGAGTTGGCATCCTTTTGTCTTCAATACAGTAAATTCCTCTTCTATTTGGATATATAGCAGAAAGTTATCTGTGTTATCCCAATACGCTTCTTTTATTGCTATCAGGTATCTGTTTCACCACAGAGGCAACTGAGGGCCTCTACCCCCTCCCCCCCGCCCTCCCACCCCATACACACCTAAAATCGTAGTTTAGTAATAATAATAATAATAATAACAACAACAACAAATGCACATTGGAAGGCAACATACCCTTGAAATTGTTGAGTGTTGATGAGCCCCATCAATAAAACTCAACTCCAAATAGAAGAAGTCCTATTGATTTTGTCGCTAAGGGAATACAGGAAACACCTCTACTCTAAAAACCTCTTCATCTTTTACAGCAAACATTCAGTACTTAAGTACTTAGGTGGCATTTGATAAATCTGAAAAGTTAAAAAGATATTAATGGCATCTAAAATCTGAAAAGAGACAGATGCTTTTTGACATTTTGGATGCTCTGAACAGAGAAGGTTGTTTGTGTTCGATCAAACCTTCAGCATCTGAAATTCCTTAATTTTACTATTTTACCCCTAGAACATTCTATTTGGTAATTTTGAGTTCAACTTGTACTATTTCATAAAATATAATTTATTAAATTCAAAATAATATTGAAAAATATGAACAAATTACTATAAATTATAAAAAAATTAAAAAAATATTAAAATAAGAATAATTTTGAAAATAAATATAAATTTATAAATTAAAAATAAATTATTAAAAGTTAAAATAATAACGAAAATAGTAATAAAGTCCATGCAGCAATGAAAAAAATATTTAATAATTATCAAATTATTAAATTAAACCTGTTAAACTATTTAATAATTAAAAAAAAATCAAATAATTAATAATTAATACAAATAAAAATTAAAAAAGATAATTTATTAAAATAAGAATAAAATTGGAAATACATATAAATTTATAAATTAAAAATAAATTATTAAGAATAAAATTCGAACGCCGCTGCTGATAGTTGCAGTGGTAGTGGTGGGAATACAGGGGGAGAGAGAGGGAGAGGGAACCCAAACGCCACTGCTGAGAGTTGCAGCGACGGTGACGGGAAGACAGGGGAAGAGAGGGAGAGAGGGTGAGGGTGAGGGTGAGGGAAATCGAATGCCAATGCAAAGAGTTGCGGCGGTGGCAGCGAGAAGATAGGGGGGAGAGAGAGAGAGAGAGAAAGAGAGAGAGAGAGAGAGAGAGAGAGAGAGAGAGAGAGAGAAGAGAGAGAGAGAGAGAGAGAGAGAGGGAGGGAGAAGGAAATGCCACTGCTGAGAGTTGCAGCGGTGGTGGCAAGAAGACAAGGGGAGAGAGAGAGAGAGAGAGAGGGAAATCGAACGCTGCTAGGGCTGATCCAGTGGGCCTATCACTGGGCCTATCAACTTATTGGCAATTAATGGCTGATCCAATGGGAATATAGGCTATTTGGCGGGGCACAGGGGGGGAGGAATCCTTGATCAAGAGGGGAAGATCATTTAGTCTTTCTTTCAGGATCTATAGAGATAAGAGGGTGACTGTTGTGTTGTTATCAAATGGATGAGAAACAATGGTGAAGAGCCTTGGTCCCTTCAACCTCGCATCAAATAGTCTAGATCTTTTTGCATCCACGTGAATATCTTCATATGGGTGCAAAGATACCAGTTCTTTGGTTGACTCTCTTGAAATAGGGGGTTCCAAGTTGTACTGGGGCACCTATTCTCCCAAATTATTTTTTCTTCTCTTTTTCAGATTGCTTTTTATGTGATGCCATGTGCTTGAGGCCTATTTGTGTCTTTTCATGAAGAATTACCACTTTTCTTTTATTTTTCTTAACAAGACTCCACATAACCAATAATAGAAGGCCTAGCTTCAAATTTTCAAACCACCAATCTAAGACATAACCTTGGATTCTATCCCCAAACCCCAATCAACGAGATCTTCTTGCAGAAATAGGGTTTGTAGCCAAATAGATCTTTCTGAGTGCAATGTAATAAATATGAAATTATATTTCTTAGGCTAATAGAAGTTTATTTTAATTAATATAATAGTTATAAAACCCCAGACCAGCATGGGTTGATTAAGCATAAAGCCATGACGCCCAGTAATCTTGAGTCTAGATCTGCATAAAACCATGAATTCCAGCTACAATAGACTGAGTCTAGTTTCTCCACTTACTCTATGACAAAGTAAAGAAATGATGCCCCAACAAAGTTTCATGAATCATCATCCCAGCTATTGATAAATATGATTGAGCTTTAGAGTCTAGGCATAAATGGTAAGTGGAGAAACAGTGAGTAAGCCTGTCTAAACACAAGAAGTCCAGAATTTTGTTCAAATATATGGAATTTCACAAGCATACTGAGGAAGATGTTATCCTCCATATGATCATGTCCCCAAAACTCAAGGATCCAAGCAGACAAGAGCCACCTAAGGTGTGATCGATAACACTTCCAGGCATAACTCTATTCTCCAAAAGATGCAAAATGCCTTCACTGAGAGGGAAGGAAATAGAATGTCCACAATTAGGCAACTCTTTGTGGATTTTCCTGACTAAACATCCTCTTTTCTAGTCTTGTAATTTTTATCTTTCTGATCTTTAATGAACTCCCATTGTTGGTAATATAAATAATTAGACTGTCAGGTCAATATAGAACTTGAATCATTTTTAGAACATTTTCAAAGTGCAAGGAAACTGATCATCAATTCTCTGGTGTGTATAATCCATAAACAATTGTCAAAACTGAAAAAAAAATCAAGTTTAGCATCAGCTGTCTAACTAAATACAATGTAGCTAGAGTAGGAATTATAAGAATTTAGTTGATCTATAATAACATAATTATTTGATACTCCAAAAATCCCTTGTTTGAGGTCCTTTATAATTAAGCACTAAACCCTTCCAAGGACTTGGTTTTCTTACCATTACATGCATTTTCTAGAAAAGACATTCATGCCTTTACTAGTAATTTGGTTAATCCAGACTCCAGCCTGCAGGATCAGAGGGAATGAAAAATGGTCAATGTAAACTACCAACTTATACAGCTTGATGCCTACAAGGTTGACGTTTCCAAAGGATTGGCTCTTTCTTCAATGCCTAACATCACTGATACATTCAATTTTCATGGTGGAAAATCGAGAATCCCTATTGCACTAAATATGGTTGAAGCATACAATTTCATTTTGACCAATGATAATAAAGCAGTACAGTGTGTTAACCACCATGAAAATAGTCACCAAAGGTAATATTGAACGAGATTCCAACTTGAAAATTACAAATACATAAAGGGAATCATATAAACAAGGCCAGCCAAGCGAAGGAAGTCAGAAATCAAATAAATTGGATTAATTACATTCAAGCCTTAGCAAGTTGGAAGAAAGATTATCTTTCCAAGGGTGGAAGAATTGTTTTAACCAAAGCAGCCTTGGCAGATCTCCCAACATACTTTCTTTCAGCCTTCAAAATTTCAACCCGAATTAGAGACAGAATTGAAAGGCTTCAGAGGGAATTTCTTTGGGAGGGTACAAATGGTCATGGGGAACATGGTCAGATGGGATATGGTCTGCCAACCTAAGAATGTAGGTGGTTTAGGAATTGGAAGAATCAGTGAGATGAACATTGCTCTACTTGGGAAATAGCTCTGGTGGTATCCTCTTGAACAAGGCAGCCTATGGGCTAGAGTCATGAAAAGCAGGTATGGACAGCATGCTAACGGTTGGGATTGTAGACTCCACACCAACAGAGTGCACTCCCAATCCCCTAGGAAAGGTACTTAAACCATACGCCCTCTTTTTATCACACTGTAA
This sequence comes from Nelumbo nucifera, assembly GCF_055504915.1. Lineage (NCBI taxonomy): Eukaryota > Viridiplantae > Streptophyta > Magnoliopsida > Proteales > Nelumbonaceae > Nelumbo > Nelumbo nucifera. Next base: position 41,550,817 of record NC_142656.1, on the reverse strand, counting down.
ATATACAGTAGGCAATGGACACCATATTAGGTTCTGGACTGGTCTTTGGTGACAATAGTCCCCAAGCCATGTCCTTACCCTGTCTTTCTAGACTCTCTCTTAATATGCCAATGTTTCTAGTCTTGTTGCTCATTCTTCCCCCCCCCCCTTTCTTGGAATCTTCGTAGGCATAGACCCCTACATGATACCAAAGCCCAAGACCTTTTGAGACTCCTCACTTCCCTTGCAGAGATTTATCTCTCTCCACATCACTTGGACCATAGAACCTGGATAGTGCAGGCTTCAGGCAAGTTCTCAACTAGCTCTTTTTTTCAGGTTCTAAGCTCAGATGTGCATGCTCAACCTTTCCCAATGAAGAAGATCTGGAGCACTGCTTCTCCGAGTAAAGTTAGTTTTTTTATTTGGGAAGCCTATCTGGGAAAATTAACACCACATGTGTGTTTTATGTTTTAACACCACATGCTCAACCTTTCCCAATGAAGAAGTGTGCAAGTCAGGTTTTATTTCTCACCACATGTGTGTTTTATGTTTCCAAGAAAGGGAGACGATAAACCACCTTCTTCTTCACTATGAGATGATGAGAAGAATGTGGATCTTTTTTCTAGTGCCCTAACTCTTCACTGGATTTTCCCTCTTCACGTTTCTGATTTAATCTGTCAATGGAGACTAAAAGGTTTGGGACAATGAGGTAAATTAGTTTGGAACCTTATCCCTCATGCAGTATTGTGGGGAATATGGGAAGAGAGGAACTGACATATCTTTGAAATTAAGGTGAGTAGTTTCATGTAGATCAAAGATAATATATTAATGGTATGCCAGTTCATGGGCTTCGGAAGATAAGATTTTTAAGGGTATTGCCTCAGATGGCATTCAAAGAAAGCTGCATTGCTACCTCTGGTCAAGCCCGATAGCGAGGTCTATGGATTTCTCTTTTAATCTTAACTGGTCTGGTGTATGGCTATTTCTTTATGGCAGTTCTTCTGGAAACCTGGGTCCTGTGGGAATTGGTGGTCTATTACTATCTGCTCATGGTGAGACCTTATAACTTTTAGTGGCCCACTTGGTGTTGCTAATAACACAAAGGCAAAAGCAATGGCTGTGTACTGTGAATTGCTATTAGGATAGGCATCTCCTCCCTTCTTGTGCTTGGTGATTCTGCTAATGTAATCAAGTCGTTGGGGTCACAAGAGGGAGATTCCTGGAGGCTTTTTCATTACTTAACTGAACCCCAAGACCTTGCAAGCTCATTGCACTCTCAATTTCATTGGATCTCAAGAGAATATTTTGAACTCTGTTGCTTGATAGTCTACCAAAGGCTGGAGTTCTGTGATCTGATTTGCATAGCAGTCATTTAGTGCCCTGATTTTTGTTTAGGCACCCCTGTTTTTTTTTTTTTTGACTGTGTACCTCCTATATATCTCTCTCCTTTTTTCTTACTGAAGTTAACCTTTCTCCAGCTGGAATAAGTTTATCTTCTCAGTTTTGAAGATTTAGCCTCCTCTCTGGGTTCACAATAGTTAATTGGATTGCAGATTATTATATTTCCATTTTATCATGATAAGTGAATCATATGCCACAATGAGAAAGAACCATAAAAAGGATAGAGGAGTTAAGAGTTTCCTTGATGTGGACGCCAACAGCAGCAATTTAGTGCAGCAGCAGCAGTGATCCGGTGTTCTCATCCTATCCAATGCGGCAGCAACAGTTCTTATCCATTCGGCAGATTAGATTAGATTATCTTGTTATTCTTATCTTATCTTATTATTAGTAGATTAGATTAGATTATCTTAATAGATTAGGATTAAGAAGAGACTTATCTTATCTTATCAAGATAGAGTAGTTATCAAGATAGAGTAGAAGGGGGGATCTCCCTAATCAGCAAGGAGTCTCCCTAAGATTAGGACTCTTGTAATCTCCTATTTAAGGAGACACCCTTATTGAATGAAGATATTGAATATTCAGTTGAAGTGAGTTAGGAGAGTTGGTGATCTCTTGGACAAATCACTAGAGGCGCCAAGATAGGTTCATCAAGAGCAGGAAGGAACAAGGGAAAACAGGAGGTTTTCCCCATGGACCAACCCGTGACGAGATCCTATTCCCGGGCCCATAACAACTTGGTATCAGAGCCAACCGTCATGGGAGATCTGGAGCAGCTATCATCCAGGGTCCACGAACTGGAGCATAGGCTCATGGAAACCAGCGTGGAGGTTCGTGAGGTCAAAGACGATGTCCGGGAGCTGCGACGCTTGCTGGAATCGTATTTCTCTAACAAGGAGAGGAATCCAGAAGGGGCTGTAACCACAAACAGTCACCGACCAGACTTGACGAAGTCGTCCGGCGAACAGCAGGTCGTTGCCCTAGTGCAAGTTAGCAACACCCAGAGGATTCCATTGACGAGAGCTCAAAGAAGAATAAGAGCAACTACTCCAAGGTCGTCATCGCTGGTGAGGGAGCTTGTATGCCTCATGTTGCGGCTGCAAATGTTGCAAAAGATTGTTTGTTAGCTGCAGTCAGATCAGATCCTAGGGCTGCACATATCTGGGCAAATCTTGCTAATACATACTATTTGGCTGGTGTTCATAGGAGTGCTGGAAAGTGCCTGGAGAAGGCAGCAAAACTGGAGCCTAATTGCATATCAAATCGATATGCTGTTACGCTTCATCGTATCAAGGATGCAGAAAGGTCTCAGGATCCCACTGAACAACTTTCATGGGCTGCGAATGAAATGGCTTCAATACTCAGAGAAGAGGACTCTGCAACAATTGAGCTTCGGATAGCATGGGCAGGACTTGCCATGGTTCACAAGGCTCAGCATGAAATTGCAGCAACGTTTGACTGTGTTTCAAGACACCCATCCTGAATTCGAGCTTGAGGACAAGCTCGTAGTCCAGGAGGAGAGTAATGATGTGGACGCCGGCAGTAGCAATTTAGTGCAGCAGCAGCAGTGATCCGGTGTTCTCATCCTATCCAATGCGGCAGCAACAGTTCTTATCCATTCGGCAGATTAGATTAGATTATCTTGTTATTCTTATCTTATCTTATTAGATTAGTAGATTAGATTATCTTATCTTAATAGATTAGGATTAAGAAGAGACTTATCTTATCTTATCAGTCTTATCTTATCAAGATAGAGTAGTTATCAAGATAGAGTAGAAGGGGGGATCTCCCTAATCAGCAAGGAGTCTCCCTAAGATTAGGACTCTTGTAATCTCCTATTTAAGGAGACACCCTTATTGAATGAAGATATCGAATATTCAGTTGAAGAAGTGAGTTAGGAGAGTTGGTGATCTCTTGGACAAATCCCAGAGGCACCAAGATAGGTTCATCAAGAGCAGGAAGGAACAAGGGAAAACAGGAGGTTTTCCCCGTGGACCGACCCGTGACGAGATCCTATTCCCGGGCCCATAACATTCCTCCACAAAACCCAAGCTTATCTGCATTTGGTTTCTCATGAAACTAGTGAGAAAGGGAAATTTGTGGGGAAGTCCTTCACTTCCTTCAGGAATTTTATGAAATTCCTTAAGAACTTTCTCTCAACTTTCTGCTTCTCACTTATTTTCAAAGGAATCAAACACAGCATAACTGAAATTTGTCACCTTCCTGATCCTAGGGTGCCATATTAAATGATTATCTAAAAAAAGCACCCTTCAAGTTGGGAGATCCCATTAAAATCCAGCAAAAATACCAAACTTATATTAAGCAACCCAAAACAAATCATCAAAGAAACATCTTTTATTTTCATTAGTATGACAATAAGGATTCAGTTATACCTTGAGTCACAAAAAAGGGGATGTTAAGTGGCATGAGGATATTACAACATGTAGACATCTTGACTCTTGCATAGAAAACAATTCAAATGAATGGCATATTACCAAGTCATAGTAATAATCTAGATATCAGACAAACCATCACTTGCCATCATTTCTGAAACTATGTCACCAACCCCAATTAAGTTGTTTTCAAAAATAAACAAAGAGAACTGTGTTACCCAGATATGACAAGGACATGGATGGACGACGTATCCAGATAAAAAAAATTACATTAAAAGATCAAGTATCCAACACAATATGCATCTTTGTACAGTTATCTCAGTATCATAGACCATTGTTACCAAAAAAACAAGGAAATAAAGAAAGAACCTACCAATTTCTCAATGTTTTAAAGCCCACAAGAGGGCCTAGACATGTTAATTTTGTGTGCTGTGCAGCTATATACCTTACTGACCCATAATGATAACTTATGCTTTTCCTATTGAAATTACCCTTAAGTGTTGAAAATACCACTGGAAGCAATAGAAACAGGTGATATAAGTTGTTTCAAATAAATTTATTTGAAACAGCGTATAGCTAGTTTTTTTCTTGAGGTTAAGAGATCACATGAAATAGCATTCTTTAGTTTCTGAGCACAGGCAGAGCATATGATCTCTGAACCTCAATAAATAACAATAACAGGTTTTTATGTAAATGATTTTATAACATTCTGATGGTAAATGTTAAGATTCAGATATAGAATGCTATTTCATGGGGTCAAGCTTTACTGATTCAATATTGAACATTATCGATATATGTCAAGCTTCTTGTGAATTGACAACCTAGATCTCTCTCTCTCTCTCTCTCTCTGCACCCAGTGGTATTCTATCCACATGGCACCAAATCCTGATATTGGATTTGCAACCTAAGGAATTAAGGAAACAACACCGGAGATTCAAACTGACCCAAGAACTTCATGGGGACAAATCTGAGTACTTGATCCAGAATTATGTAAAATTCATATCATCCAGACTATCATAGCAATAATAGAATTTAATCCTCCCAAATCAATTCACTGATCCGAATCACATCAAAAAGAAATGTCCAATTCATTAAAATTAACCCAACATCAAAACTATGAAACAAAAAGAAACAAATCAAATCAAATTCCGCTATTTGAAATCCAAACAACAATACAGGCCAAGATCCAAAAACCTCCCAAAATTTGAAAAGAACCAAATTGGAAATTCAATTCCGTACCATATTCTTCCCCAAATAAATTGACCTCTCACTGCGCAAGGAGTCCAAGCTTAACGAACAGAATGTCCAACGGAAAACGCTAGAGATTCTGCGAAGAACATCCGCACTAAATTCAACCGCAATGACAATTATGATCGGCGTGAAACTCTAAATCCCAGAATCAAAACTTGCAAATTAAATTTGAAATGCGAAAAAAGGTTCGATTTCCCTCAAGAAATGACCGGCAGTGGAGGGCGAGATATCTCTTTCTTCGCACTTCGCAGGGAGCACCGGACGGACGGGGTGAGCCGGACTATAACCCGAACCAGTAGTTCGAGTCGGACCGGGCCATCCAATGACAATGGAATTGAAATTGTCTTAATCAGAAGACGTGCACGCGAGCATTTGGCGGACTTCACAATGCTAAGATTCGAGCCGAGCCAAGGATTCACCAAAAAAACATCGGGCTCGAGTTTGAATTCGGACTCAATTCGGGTTAAAAACTTGAGCTTGAATTCGGCGGCTTGGTTGGAGATCGACCTTTTTTGTTTTATATATAAGAATTAAGAATTATAAAAATTATTTATTTAAAAATAATAATATTACTTAAATATATAATGAGTCAAGGTTTATTGAGCTTGAGCTCGACTCGATTAACAAACAAGCTTAAATATTAGGCTCAAGCTCTACTTAAAGCTCGGTTTAGGTCGAGCCAAATCCAACATTTCATGTATCGAGATCGAATAGCTCATGAAATGTTTGTTTTGTATCCACCCTATTCGTAATGAATGTACATACTCGTCTCTAGGGCTCAATGGGTCGGGTTTGCCCAATCCAAGTAATTATGTTTTGACATTTTCTCTCGATTCTAGATTAATAACTGGGCCAGATTTGGTTCTTGTTGTTCTAAATCAATTCAAATTCGAACGGATTATTGTTAATAATATATAATGCCTCCTGGTTTTCTTATAATATTTATTATACTTTGTGTCCAAAAGGATAGATTTTATATATTTTATATAAAACAATTTTGGTTAAAACATTTGTTTTATCGATATAATTATTTTTATGAAGGCCAGATTCTAAAAGGGGAACATCACTTACCCCCACCTAACAAATTCTAATTTCACCATACAATTGGGGAACAGTGATAGGAGGGAATTAATTCCAATAAAGGGGACAAGGGGGCTATTGGTAGGGGTGAGCATTATTCGGTTAAAACCAAACCAAAAACTTCAATTTCAGTTTTTTCGGTTTGGTTTTTCTGGTTTTGTTAAATCAGTTCGATTAATTCAATTTTTTATTCATTTGGTTTTCAGTTTTGGTCTTAACAATTAGAAATTAGGTTAACCGAATTAATAGGACTTTCTATTATTATATATAATATATAATAAAATGAAATTTGATTTCATAATATATGTTATATGTTATAATATATATAATAGAGTATATATTATTAAATTTTGATTTAATCGAAACCGGATTGAAAATCTTAGTTTTTCTATAATTTAGTTTTAGTTCAGTTTTTAATTGAATAAACCGAATTCTCACCCCTAGCTATTGGTGTTTAGGGTGGGGTGTTGGAAGTTTTGAATTGTTGTAACTATATGGTGGAGTTAAAATTTCTAACATGAGTTTGAGTGAGATTTTTTTGTATAAAAAAAGCTTTACATTTTTATTTTTATAATATGTATTTAAAGATCTCAAGTGCAATCAAGTTTAATCAGGTCAAATCCAATTATCCCAATTAATAAATACAACAGTTCTAGTTCTATCATATGAAACCGATTGATAAATCAATTTGGGACTAATACACCTGACCCCAACCCATTGGCAATGATACTACTCATGGTTTAAAATGTTGGGAAATGTCGTAATATCTCTTGACATATGTTGGTGTTGAGACCCAATACAAAACTTTTAGGTGATAAAGAAAAATACAAGATGTCATTCGATACTTTCGATATTTCAATCAAGTTCAACCAAGTCGGCCCAAACACAAAAAAATTACATTGTTTTTTAATATTTTGAACATTGGGAATCTTATTTAACATAAATAAAAAACAAAGAAAAAGAGTGAGAGGTAGAGGTAGAGGGAGATGTTTGAAAAGAAATAAAAGCAAAACATGTGTAGCATGAAGATGCGAGCTTAAAGAAGGGAAAAAGGAAGAAGGGTTTCATATTTCCATACTCGTTAGCTTGAACATCTAAATCAACAATATTAGGGTACAAATCAATTGGCTTTACAGTTGTAAGTTGTAAGGTATGGCTACAAAGGGGTTTACCTGAAGGATGAATGTAAAGGTATAGGCTAGAGCAAGGTAACAAGGAATTCTAGGAAAGCAAAAGGTTATGTTGCTAGGACTCTCGTAGTGGTCTATTGAGGTGATATTGTGTGAAGGGCTTCGAGCCTCCCCTATTTATAGAGGAAGACACGTGGCTATAAGAGGGAACATGGAAGAAGATAGAGGAAAACTTTCCTGTCCCAAAAAGGTAATTATAATTTGTTGGATGCATAACGGGTGTAAGTAGTTCAGGGTTTCACCACATGTCTGTGAGAATCTCTTTAAGATAAGGAATCCATGTCTTTAGAGTTCTCACTTGGGTACAATTATATCTATAACCCATTTTAAGAGCTCACTCATGGTCATGCGGAACAACGCTCTTCTATACAAGCACCTAAGGGTTAATATGCAATATCGCAAATAGACTAACATCATTGTTACCTTAATGGCATCATGCGATATCAGGTTGAGCTGATGAATCTAGAGAATGCAATAGCATTAGTAATTGTGGTTATGCTATGATATTTATCAATTTCATCACAATATGCTTCTTTATTGTTATTCCTTTTGAATGAGATCTTTGTTTACAAGGAGATGAGCAAGATCATCGCAAGCATAATTGCATGTCTTATGTGATTTAGAGAATTAGGTAGTCCTTTGATTTTAATTGTTGACAATGTGGTTTGTACTATCTTTGGCTATGGATAGTTTTCATTGCAGGTTTTGTGGTGGTTACTTTTGCATTATTATGACCTTATCGTAGGCTTTGCAATGGTTATCTACATATACTTACATTTAGCCCCCGACTTATTGATAGAGAGTATTCTATCAATAGGCATAACTTATTTGTCAACCAAATATGTTCTAAGTTATTTCTTAAATAGGGTTGGTGACTTAGCGATTTAAAATGGGACTGTTGATTTTGTGATTCCTATTCCTAATATTAGCCCCCTATTTTCTGATAGAAGTATTATGTCAATAAGCAAGAGTGCTAGCAAATGAATATAATTGTTGTTGTGATAGCGTTACCAAGAAACCTGCCCATTGTTTAGGCATGATTTGTTGACAATATTGGAGTAAACAATCGACCTCTTCAAATCTCATGTGAGAGCCATTGGGGTTTAAATTTGCTTGTTACAATTGATGTGTGTGGGTTAATGATGATGTGAACATTAAGGTGGCGTTTAGTAGGTCTTTTTAGGAAGATCTTCCAAAAGCTCAAGATCTCAAAAGATTGATAGGCTTTCATAGGTAGATCTTCAAAGACCAAAGACTGATTGGTTGCAATTCTTTTTAAAGATCATTTAAAAACTAGAAAGATCAAAAGACCATTTGGCAACATGCTTATTGGTTCTTCTTACAAATATACAAAATATTACATGTGGGTCCCACTTACACATTTACCTACACAAAATATTAAAACAAGCAGTTGCAAACTGGAACTTAGGACAAGCCAGATCGAGGTACTGCAAACAAATACAGCCCAAGAGACTAGAACGTTAAGGAGAATCAATAACTACACTAGTAGAAACTGAGGGAAGTAGATATGTATGTCTCACAATATAAAATTCATTGATAAAGCTGGTAAAGAGAGTTGCCATGCAGGGTTGGAGAGCAAAGTTGGCTTTGCCATTTAGAATGATTTACCACTGAGCAGTTTAAAAATAAAAAGAGAAAGTAGTTGTGAGAGCAAAGTTCTAGTACATTATTAGTTTCATATCTACTGTTGTCTGGATTTTATTCCAGTATCTTAATCTGTTTAATCACTTGATGATGGTTATTTCTTAATTCATTTGTTCTGGATTTGTTTCAGGGTGGTTTTGCAATGAGGCAGTATCTTTCTGAGCTTATGCCATTAATTGTTGAAGCTTTGCTGGATGGTGCTGTTGTTACTAAACGTGAAGTTGCTGTTGCAACTCTTGGTCAAGTTGTACAGAGCACAGGGTATTCGACATACTTTATATGTAGTTCTATTTTGTAGAAGCAGTTAATGGTCTTTCATTTGTATTGGTATTTGTTTAAAAAGTTTTATTTGAACTATAATTAATTTGACCATATATAAATACATGTTGACTGGTTACACTTAGCACATGTTTTTATTTTCTTGCATGTATGATGGAACTGTAGGTCTGTAAGCATTATATGGCTACATTTTTGTCACTTAAAGCTTTTCTGTTCTCTGTTTACCTTATTACTGCCAAGGTTTTAAAAAACATACTTTTCTGTTTTTGAAATTATGTTATATATTCTTTTTGTTTTTGAATTTTAGTTTTTAGTTTGTTTCATGGTTATAAATTTTACCTATATAAAACAATCCATCTGTTTAATTTGCACATTTTCTAGTATATTCAGATATACTTTATTTCATTCACAGTTCATTTATGTATTTACTTTTTATCAGATTATATTCTTTTTAATATGATACTATTAAATTTTATTTTATATCTATAACCTTTTTCTACATAAATAAAATAATATCTTTACTCAAAGTTTCATATTTTCTAGCATTTTTTCAATATAACCTAATTTATAAATGATGAAGACTGTCTTGTATAGAGGATAAAGAATTGTACCCAACAGGGGAATACATTTTTATTTATATTTAAGCAAATAATCAAGATTTGAATTTTGGGGACTACGATTTTCACACCTTTTGAGACATGAAAAGCTCTTGTTGATTTGGTAGATGAGGTGTTGAAGTTACGAGCAGCAAATATTAGTTCAGATCGCGGTAATATTTTGGGATCAAAATGGTCTCCCTTGTCCAACTCAGAGGTCGAAATGCTCTGAGTTTCCACAGGAATTGATCTTGACTTCTCATCCATCTCAACACTGTTTGACAGTAAGCCTCTACTCCCATGTTCTTCCATGTTTTTTATCAGTTAAAAACATTCTGTTTCTGAACCTGGTGCCAAAAACCGCCAGAGGTCAAAGTACTGTAACAAATCTGATCCTCTTCCCATTGAGATCTACAAAAAGCCTATCAGATCATGGAGAGTAACTGTTCTAATCTAATTGCAATATCCCAAATAACATCTGGATCTCAACAAGATGTCTAGGCCAAACGGATCAATAACCATGAAATATACAGGGGAATTTCTTGCTAGTTTCAGCCCTGAACATGACAAATAACAGAACCTGTGCTCAGGATGAAGTTTTGAGGGTGTCAGTACCTCCTTTCTCAGGGGACCTCCCTCTGCAAACACTCTACAGCAGCAATGGAGGTGATACTTAAGCTTGGGCATTCAAGGTCACTTCTAATGTTGCTAAGGTGACATTTCACAACCCTGGGATTCAAGAGGACCCCACATGTGGCCCCCTCCTGGATGCAGTTGCAATCAAGGAAATCATCCCTCCCTTGCCCACTATAGGTAAACTTCTATTAATCCTTGGTTTTGTTACTTTCTCCTTGTTTCATTTATCTGTAATTAGTTCTGATATTGGAAGTTTCACATGATATAAAAACTATTTAGTTTATCTGTTTTTGGTAAGAAAGCTACTTAGTTGATCAGTCCAGACTAGAGAGCATATTCAAATTTCAACAAACACTTGTATGACAGAGATTCAAAGTCATTATAGAGTAACTTTCCAATCACATAACACCTGGTGGGCTCTATATTCCACCTCATTGATCTTAAATCAAGATCAAACAGATAAATGCAGTGAAGAAATGGATCATAACCAAAACAAAATATTCTTTCTATTTCAGAAGAAATTTTGCCAACCCCCCAAAATATCAGAAAAGGAAGAAGAAAAAAGCTTTCAGTTTTGTTAAAGGCTTACAATTGGTTGTTCTATTATATGTTTTTGCAGGTAATTTGGTTAAGAATGGTGATTTTGAATATGGGCCTCACTTGTTCAAGAACTTCTCTACCGGAGTCCTCCTCCCAAACAAAAAGACCATGTATCCCCACTCCCTGGTTGGCCTGTAGTGTCCCTCAAAGCAGTGAAGATTCAAAGCACTTCTCCGTCCCATCAGGATTCACAACAATTGAATTGGTTGCAGGGAGAGAGAATGCCAATATTGCTCAAGTCCTGAGAACAGTCCCCGGAAAATCCTACAACCTCACATTCACAGTTGGAGATGCCAAGAATGGGTGCCATGGATCGGTGATGGTCGAAGCCTTTGCTGCTAAAGAGACCCTGAAAGTCCCATTCCAAGCCCATGGCAGTAGCAAGTTCAAGACTGTGAATCTCAAATTCAGAGCAGTTGAGCCCATTGTAACATTGTAGATGTTACAAGAGAAACACCAGAATTGCGAATGACTGTACTCTTCTTTTTGACTTTTTAAGTTCTTAATTATTTGGTGCCATTTTTTGTTGTGAAGAAAAACTTGTCTTTGAAGAAAAAGAGAATGCACAAGAAGAAGGTGTTCAAGCCTTGATTGGCATATTGCTATTGATACAAGTTCTGGAAAGGGAGCAATAGTATTCTTCCAATTCCAAATTAAAGCAATATATGCAAATAAGTACATAAAGAGGAAGGGGGCAAGAATAATCATTCCTTGACATGATTAGCCTTGAACTCAAATTAAGCCTGAATGAATTCAAGTCTGTACTATTTAAGTAAAGTTCAATTCAATTGCACTCCTAATCATCAATGCAATGCAGGCCTCCCATTGTTATTTTGAAAACAAAACCAAGCATTTTTTTTCAAAATTTAGAAACATCATAGTTAGTGGTTAATAGGTTAGAAGGAAACCCAAAGCACTAAATTAAGCTTCTAATCTAATTAATAATGCTAAACCACTATTAGTGGCAAAATCATGAAAACTAGGGGATATACTCGTAATAAAATCAAGAAAACAAGGCAAACTAACTAATCGTTTTTATTATACAATAATCCTTGGCAAGTGTTGCCTCTCCAAACGAATAAATTATACATGGAATCCACTAACTTCACCCATGTGATAATTCCCTTTGCAGTAAAGGGGATTAAACCTCTTCTCTCTCCCATTGGAGCCCTCCATTATTTTATATTGATTTGTGCATTAAATAATTAATTAGGAGGGTACTTCCTAAAAAACAGTTCGATAAACCATGTTTGAGCAGATTTGGCCAAAGCTACTTCCTAAAAAAACAACGCAGAAGCTACTTCCTAAAAAACAACGCAGAAGCTACTTCCTAAAAAAGCCTATTTCAAGGTGCAGAGATCCAGAAGTTAGTGTGAACCAAGATTAGTTTGATTCTGCAGAAGCTTCATCACCAGAGATCAGAGATCATGGAGAAAACAGAAGAGGATAAGAAAACTAGAGATCAGAAATGAAAACATGACAACAATAGGCCAGCATTAATGATTTTACAGGGACCGATTCTGCAGAAGCTTCATCCCAGTTTGATAAACCACTAAACTACTAAAGCATCAATAAACCACTAAACCACTAAAGCTTCATCACCAGTTCGATTAACCACTAAAGCTACTATAGAGAGACTACGACGATGAAGAGATTTACTGGAATCAATGTGGATGATGGACAGCGACGAGAAGGATCTCTAAAAGACAGTGAGAAACTGCCGAAAACCTGAGTGAAAATGTGGTGAATATCACCGCTGTGATGGCCAGAGAACAGGGGTGAAAAATCTTTAGAAAACAGTTGCCGACGAGAAGAAAGGAGGGGAGGAAGCTGAGAGTTCGAACTCGATGCTTCTCAGTTCAATTTCTGGGGTAGAGAGTTCGAACTCTGAGTCGAATTTTTGTCAAAATGTTGGGAAGCTGAGAAGCCCGAATTGACAGGCTTGGCTCGGAGCTTCTCAGATCTAGACCATTTTAGTCTTTTTTGGCACCTGTCTTTTGGTCTATTATGCTTTCAGTAGCCAAACAAAAAAATACCATTTTATGTTTATCGAACTTCTAAAAGCCCAAAAGATCTTTTAAGAAGACTTGCCAAACAAAGCCTAAATGTTTTGTGGGCTGTTGTGGTTAGTGTTCAAGGGTTTCTTTGTAAATATTATAAACTAGTGACCCTTTTAGGGAAACTGTGGGGTACAAAATGTCTATGTTTTCCATGTGGCTTGGGACGTGTGATGTGCCATTAAAAGGGCATGGTAGGGGTGATGGTCCCCCACTTCGAATCTCCATTGTTGCTTGTTGTTTGCTCCTTTTCTCTCCTTGCCTTTCTTCTATGAAGTTTCTTAATCTCTGTTCTTAGCTCTCAGTTATAATGTCACCAGGAAGGGTTATGCAACCTATTGTCTGCTCATTCATCAGTTATGCCAAGCTCCTGGACACTGAGTATTTGCATGCTTAGGTAGAGGAGGCAAAGGAAAAGGACAAGAGCGAGGGTTTTTGAATCCTAGTCCCCGTATCAATAGGAGAAAACAACAATTTTAACATGGTTGATGGGTCAAAATTGTTGTGTTTCTATGATTTTTCTAAAATAAAAGGTTGCCTTTTGATGCCAAGAGGCAGAAACCTAAAGCTTCACGGACTGGGCAGACTTCATCCTAGAGAACCCCATGTTTATTGTTTGCTGGAGGCTATAGGGTTGTTAAAGGTTGTGAATTGCTTCATACACTTAGAGGGCCGTGACAGGGTAGAGTACATGGAGTCATTGCTTGCTCATTGGTGCTGCCAAACGCACACTTTCGTTGGTGCCTTTCATGAATTTGGCATATCAATGGAGGATGTGTTTATATTGTTGTTGGTGCCAATCAAATGACCATATGAGACGGTGAGCTTTAGATCCATTTGAGTCCATTTATTCTTTATGTTTTGTCTTGGTTTTCATTTCTTGGTAGCACTGATCAAGGGATCAAATTTTGATTGGCCCCTATGGCAGCACTGGCCGTAGGTGGGTATAGGTTACCCCTAGCCTCAATGTTTTTACAATACATGTACGATCAAATGGACGAGACTATCCATCAGCTTGTGGATGCTTCTTGCCAACACATGACTTTTTATGTCCACACTCCCTTTTTGTATATTTATCTATGAGCACTTGAGCTTTAGTATCACGTCATGACCATTGGAGCCATTGGTTGTGAACATTGATGCAACAAATGGTTAGGAAGCAAAGGAGGTGTGATTCTAAGAGCTAGCTAGACAAGAAGAGCTTTAGTATCACGTCATGTGCAAAGGCAAGCGATGGCTTAATGTGCATCCCAAAACATGCTATTCTAAGAGCTAGCTAGGTTGAGGAGCACATCACAGGGATGGGTTTTATGTCTACCGGCCCTATGCCTCGATTATGGCAAATGTTGGCTGTTACTCTGTCGGGAAGCACATTGGGAAAACTGGGAATCAACAACTTGAGGTGGCAATTAATGACCCTAATGTAGTGATGGCAAGATATGTACTATGTCCATGCATCATCAGTTATCTGCACAAGAAGTGCATGCTATTCTAAGAGCTAGGTTGAGGAGCACATCGTAGGGGTGGGAAAGCATGTTGGGTAAACTAAGGATCAACAACTTGTGGTGGCAGTGGATGATCTTGATGCGGTGATGGCAAGATATGTACTATGTCCAAGCATTATCAGTTATCTAGACAAGAAGGGCACCACTAAATTAGGGAGCTATCTATCATGGATGTAGACTTCTCTAGCGTCTCGTGCGGCACTTGGGAAGTAGTCCGTCGCTCCACAAGTCAGCCTTCACTACTTAGAGCACTCTCCTGGTTCTTGAGACCAATTAGCTTACCAACTCATCCCTCACACTAAGGCACACTTTTAGGCAACAAAGGCACAAAACACAAGAGGAAAGAGAGATGAAGAAATCAAAGAACTTTTTGTATTGCTTAAGAGAGGGATACAACACTTGATTGCTTAGTTGCTTGCTACAAATGAGGGACAGGATCCCTTTTTTATAGGCACCTCCACCTCCTTAAGGGCTTTCTCTAGAACATGAATGTTCTAGACTTGCTTCTAGACTTCTTCTTCTACACTTATCTTAGTTCCCTTAGATGCATGAATGCTCTAGAATAGTTCTACAAGTATGTACAAAGTTCGAGGGTGTTCATGAGGCTTCTAGAATGCTTTTAGAATCTCCTTGAACTCTCTTGAAATGTCTTGGGGCTTCTGAAAGCTTCTAGAGTGTTCCTAAAACCGTTTCCATCAGCCCTCTCCACAGTAAGGTCGAGTCAATCTTGTCACCTCGTGGTAACATATCACCCTGATCATTTTCTTCATTACGATGGTAGGGGTTCATAGTCGTAATTTCTAATAGAGGAAGGGGAGGACATGTTCTGTCATTAAAACCCTAGTTATCTGGACTCACCAAACTTCCTCTAGCTAGGTGTCATCACACCAAGGGTATCTAGTTAGTGCAAATTTCTTACTTATATGCGTTGTTCAAAGGTTTTCAGACTTTTCTCATGGAGAAGCCTCACCCTACTTTTGCGATGGTGCCTCTTGCAACTGCCATAAGAGAAGAAGAAGAGGGAAAAGGAAAGAGAAAGAGGGCAGTGAAGAAAGGGCTTGCAAAGGGTAGTCACAAGGAAGCTAGAATAGAGGGGAAGAGAAAGGGCAAGGGGAATTCAAAGAAAGTGACGGAGGTCAACAATGACAACAATTTCATAGGTGGCACTGAGGAGGTGGTGCATGCGATCACATATGATAAGGGGAAGAAGCCTGTTGCTAAGGTCAAGGAAGGGACTATGGAAGTAGAGGATGTAATGAAAAGGTAGAGGACTTCCATAGAAGAAATCTAGGAGCCAACCCCTAGCAGAAATGGAGGCCTCAATGCAGACTAAGACAAGGGCCAAACAGTCTCTATGCAAGGCAGCGTAGGAGCAAGCTTGTACCCATGGGCACTGTCAGCATTTAGGAGCACCCTGTATTTGCAACCATAGAGGGTTCTATGGTTAATGAGGTTACTATGCAGCCTATAGATGGTAGAAAGAAGGTCGCTACTCGTCATGCCAGTGGAAGAAATGTCCAACATCAAAACAATGCACATTAGAGGTATGGTTGTTTGTCTTTTAACTATGAAAGCTTTGTTATTTGTTGAGATTTTGATTGATCTTGTGCACTATTTTGTGTTTTCAAGAGGCCAAAGTTTGAGGACTTAAAGGAGAAGGTAGGCAATGACTTTGTCCTATTGAGGATAGGGAGGCACAAGCCGTTGAGGAGAGGGTGGAGGTGTAAGGAATCTTTGTGGGGTCCCTTTGGCTAAACGATTGTTTTAGCTATGATGAGGTATGCTGACACCTTTATATGGTGTAGGACCATACAAACACATTCCTAAATTCTTTCAACAATTTTATCATGTCAAGTTTCTTCTTTGGGATTAAATGGCTCCCAATTTTTACCAACTTTGGATCATCATTAGTTCCAAGATTAACTTCTTTTGAGTCAGCTTTTGGTCTTCTTTCCTCCTCTATCCCCATGAGAGCAAAGTCTAACTTAAGATCAAAATCATAGGCTTGTGAGATGGATTCGGGTTCCTTAAGAGAAGGGGCCTCTAGGTCCATGGTAGTTGGAGAAGCCAACCAGTTATGAACAGGCTCTTGCAAAGGGACAATTGATTGGGCAGGGTGTTTCATGAATTCTCCTCCTATCGCACATACATCTCCATCTAAGGATTCCCAAGTGGCATGACCCTTAAGTTCGTTAATTACCTCTGGTGCAATAGGGATTTCTACATTGCCCCAATCGATGGGACAACAGGGCAAGTAGATCACCTCAGTCTCCTTTTCTTCCTGGGCCTTTGACGATGAGCCGATGACCTTTCGATCTTCTTGGTCTTCAAAAAAAAGCAGTAAAATGTTTGGAATGTCAAGTGGGGTTTTAGGGCTGACTTGAGGGGTTGGTGTTGGTTTAGGCATGGTTGCTGGGTTACTAGGACTGACAAAATGCAGTGGTGTTGAAAAAGGTACACCGTTCTTCTTCCCGCCTTACAGGCCAAATAGGTCATGTTTATAGCCCACTCCAAATCGAGAGAGAGATCCCTTAGCCTTAACAAGGTTCAATCTCCTTTGTTGCTTAATACCTAACCATTTGCTTGGGTTGAACTTCATATGAGCCATCATTTAGAGAGGTGGTGCTATACTCCCTTGAACATTCTTTGCCTCTTGAACCTTTTTGATAGAATTCACTTCTTCAAACTGGTAAGAGAAGAAACCTAAACCTTCCTCCAGGTGTTGAATTGATGATTTTGTAGCTGGTGCAATCTGACTATCCCCAAGGATTGTAATGAGTTCATTATCATGGACCAATTTTTGTTTCTGGTGGAGGGAAGATGGCACGACTCCAACAGAATGAAGCCAAGGTCTCTCTAGTAAAAGGATAAAAGATGCTTGAATGTTTAGAAGTTGAAACTGAATATGATAAGTAACATTTCCAATAGTCACATTAAATGTTACATCTCCCAAAATTAGCTTAACTGAATTGTCAAAGGCCAAAGTGCACCAACCGAGAGATGAAGTATCTTTTGATATTGGTCAAGAGAGGGTTAGACCCTTGCCATATGCATACTATTAAATACTCCAAGAAATAAGGAGAGTTGAAATGGTCTTTTGATGCTACTTCTCAAGAATTGAACTCTTAGAGTTATGCATTTACTTGGCCTTAAGATGGGCACAGGATGAAGAACAAAAGAGGTCAAAATTGGCTTTTTGATGTTACTTCCCAAGAGCTGATTTTATAAGCGCATGCACCTACTTAACCTTGAGATGGGCATAGGATGAAGGACATAAGAGGTCAAAATTGGCCTTTTGATGCTACTTCTCAAGAGCTAAGCTCATAAGGGCATGCATCTACTTAGCCTTGAGAACAACAACCTTGAGTGGCAAGATAGGCTTCTTTAAGTATTTCAAATGGGACTTTTAGATTCAAAGAATTTATTGGATTTTGATCTTGATTTTAGATTTGATTGAGTTTTTCTTTATTTCTATTACCACTTTTGATCTTGGGTGTAACATTGATATCTTAAAGGGTACTTTGATGTTTTTAGATTAGGTTTTTTCTTTTAAGGGGTTTAAGGTTTATTTTGATCTTACCTCCAAGGATGGCAACCACATGGGGCAACACTCTTAGTGTCCTAGTCGTAATTACGCTAAGGCTCTGCTATCCTATTTCCATCTGAGGCTCCTATCTATGGGTACTCTAAGTGCAATGCATAAAGTTGTTGTGGGAGTTCTAGACTCTGAGGTTCCAACAAGGTTGCTAGCCTTCAAACTTCTACCCATGGACAAATGGGATTCTTTGGTTGGTGAGTTTGAAGGTTTTTGGTGGAGCCTTTAAGGACCAAAATCCAAGGGCACATACCTACTATCTTTTCTCTAATAGGGGAAATAAGATTCTAATTCTATTTACATGAGAGTGTGTGTGACTGATTATGAGTGTTTAATCATGCAAGAGAAATGAATATAAAAGAAACAAAGAAGGGGAGAATGCAGTCACATGTTTAAGTTTGCAAACATCCTATCGGTCTCCAGGTGACTACATTTGAGGATCTAATAGAAGCTAAGTTCTCTTAATGCATTTTTAACTAAAATGAAAAAAATAGAAAGAGCGGAACAAGAAACAAATACAATTTACTCATACCCAAAAACAAAGCTAATTACACTGCCAGGGTGAGACCCGAGGGTGCCGCCAAGTGTTGGGGTGGCTTGTCTCAGCTGCTAGGGTGAAACCCGAGGTACATGCAGTGTAGGTTAACTTGAAACCCTGAATCGGACCAGATTTCCAGCATTGCCCTGGACCTTAGTGATTAGTGGGAAAAATTGGAAAGTTACACCTGGCCCCTAGACTCGATTATGATACTGCACTAGGTGTCAGATTGGGCTGTATTTGATATGCCAATCAGTGAGATCCTTAGCGGGGGTCAAAACCTAGGTCCTAGACTCGATTATGATACTGCACTCTCTCTGATTAAAACCAAGACGTCCGGTAGCCGATTTCAATCGTTGAAATTTGTTTTGCAAAATATGTTTTATATACGGATATAAATATATATATTATGGTTACAAAATGTTTGCAAAAGGTTTTAATTCCCGGGATCCATGTGAGTAGAGAGTGCAGCACTGTTCCTTGCAGCCGAGGGAGAGGTCCTCTCTTGTCGGGCAGTGTATGATCATTATGGGCTGAGAGATTAAGTGTAAGACAATTGAGGGTAATACCTGATGGGCTAATCTTGCGTCTGCCCACAATCCCAGGGTTTTTATAAGGTGACTTGAACCAGGGACCACTTAGTGTAAGTGTTGGGCCCATTAGGAGTCCATGTGATGGGCTTCAAGGGGTTCACTGTCTTTTCAGTGAATTCGGCCAGGCCTTGTAATAGAGGTTGGGCCGAACCCATTCGAAGCCCAACTGGGTTGCAGTTTGGAAGCAGTTTGAACACTTAGACTTATTGGGCCTAAAGCCCATTTCGAACTGGCCTAATTTGATTAGTTAAATAAGGGGGCGGATCTGGGATTAAATCAGCAAATAGGATAGGGTCTTACCCTATCCACTCAAAGAGTCCAGATCTGAATTCAGATTTGGAAACCTCCTAATGAGAATAGGAGAGAGCTGATCTAATCTGCAGATAAGATAAGGGTTTATCCTTATTTCTTAAAGAGAACTCCTTATCCAAATACAGATTTGGATTAGGAAACTCCTAATGAGATTAGGAGCTCTCTTTAAGGCTATAAAAGGAGGAGGGGGCGAACCATTCAGTTCATCCCAAGCATCTCAGAAATCTTAGAGATCAGATCTCAAAGCACCCAGAGAGAAGACAACAGTGTGACTGCGCCATCTTCTCCTTTCTATTTCCTCCAGTTGCCGCCACAGCCAGTTCGATCTCCATCCTTTGTAGGAGCGATCAAGAAGTGTCTTGATATCAGCCTTTGGAGAAAGGCTTATCAGAAGTCGTGCTCACTGCCTCCATTAAATTCTTGTTGAAGAATTCGGTTCGTTGGATGGACCATGCTGATTCTATTCCACCATTCACTGTGTCATTTTCAATGGGAGCAGTTTTTGGAGTCTTTCTTTGGACGTGAACACCTTCATTGGGAGATATTGCATCTTCATATCAGGTATATCCCTCTCCTACTAAATTTGTTCAGATCCGGTTCGGTTCTTGGTTCAAGTTGATCATTGAAAAGCAGTTTTCTAAAATAGGGAATGTGATTCCTAGATGGGAGAGAGAGAGAAATTTTTTGAAATTTTGCCCTACCTTCCTGTAGGGTTTGGCCATCCATATGATGGATCTCTCATCCCCTTTCCCAGAGTTGCGATGAAACTGAGCTGAGTTACGATTTTGGGATTTTGGGTTGCAATTTTGGAACTTCTAGGTTAGGATGGAGTTGTAAGAGGTTGCGACTTTGAAGTTCTAGGCTGTAATGGGACTGAACAAGAGTGCGATTTCAACAAAGGTATGGTTCTGGGTGAATCTTTAGGTTTGATTTTGGCATGGAAATGGCTTCGGGTGATTGTATTGGGAAAGTCTATCACATCCAACCTTCTTGAGGTGCGACTTTGAATCGCAATCCAATAACTGAGCATGAACTTGAGCCCAAATGCCTCCCTATAAAGGTCCTTAAACTCCCTAATGGAGTAGCCAGTTGTGAGCTCTGGGAAGCTCATGGTCGGCTCAAAGAGAAGGAGTCGCCACCCATTTTTTAGAGGAAATGGGCCCTCATTTTCGGACTTGAAAGTTAAACTTTAGCACTTTGATAGTGACTAGACCTGTTCATGGGCCGGGTAGCCCGACGGCTCGGCCCGCACCCTGATCGGGCTTGGTCATGTAATTAGGCCCGCGGGCCTAACCTCGGGCCTAACACAGTAAGCCCGACTGTGTTTGAGGCCGGGCTCGGGATTTGTCAAAAAAGCCCGGCCCGACTCAGCATTATATATTTTATAAATTATATAATATGTATTTTATATATTATATAAATAATATAATATTTATTAAAATATATATTTATAATTTAATATATACATTTTTTATTCTTTTCTTTGTAATCTCTCTCTCTCTCTCTCTCTTTATTCAACCGCTAACAATATGGGCTAAATTTTGGGCTTGGAACCAGGCCTGGGCTTCGGGCTTTTTATGAGGGCCGAGCTCGGGCTCGGGCCTTAGAAAATTCTGTTAATACAGAGTGAAAGCCCGGCCCAAGCCCGGCCCATGAACAGGTCTAATAGTGACTCCGCCCTCCATGGGAAAGGCACTGAACCGAAAGTTTTTGGGTTCCAAAGATTGGGAGAGGGAAGGTGTTAGGCATCCCTCTCTCCAAGCTACTATAGCAGCCCACTACGGGAGTAATTCAGGCTCAAATTTCAGCAAGGTAGGAATTAACAGGATTGCTCAAAGCTCCTGAAATCTGGCAAAAACATTCCTAACTTCGCCTGGAATTGATTTGAGGTGATGTTATCAGGTCTTAGGTACAAGGACTGAGCAAAAATCGGGTGTTAACACTCGGACCTCAAGCTTTTATAAGGTCTGGGCTCTGGCTTATGATCTAGGCCTGATGGTCGGGTCGGGCTCAGTCTTAGGCCTGAATATATTATGTTGATAATGAGTTAATGCACGGCTTGAGCCTGGCCCATGAACAAGTCTAACCACTACTTTATGATTTTGTTTTGTTGAACTAGTTTGCAATTGTGAGTAACAAGGAGTTTTCCTTTTAAGATGTGTATTAATCTGCAATGTAGTTGTGCTTGTAATGAAAAATTGGGATCCTTGAGCCCTTTCATAGTCGCATTGGGATAAAGTCTGTGCCTGCAATAGTTGCATTTGTCTTCTATTCATAACCATGCATAGTAAATACAAAGAAGTAAACTATTAGTTCGTGGGACTGGTTACCAAGGGCTTTAGGAGTTGAAATGTAGGGGACTAGTTACCTAGGGCTTGTGTTTATTATGTGCCTGGGACTAGTTATCTAGGGCTTTAGGAGTTGAAATTCTTGGGACTAGCTACCTAGGGCTTATGTTTGCTAAAGTTTCTAGGACTCGTTACCCAGTGCTTATGTATGTTAAGATGCCTAGGACTAGTTACATAGGGCTTTATGAGTTAATGTGCATGAGATTGGTAACCCAGGGCTTTATGTGCTGATGTGCCTGGGACTGGTTATGTAGGCTTATGTATGTTGAGATGCCTTGAACTAATTAACCGGGCCTAATATGTAAGTTATGGTGCATGGCTAGTTACACAAGGCTTATATGTAAATCAAGATGTTTGGAACTAGTTACCCATGTTTTATATATAAGTTGAGGTGCTTGAAACTGGTTACCCAGGGTTATATGTAAATTGAGATGCCTAGGATTTGTTACCCATGGCTTTATGAGCTGAAGTGCTTGGGACTAGTTACCCAAGGCTTTGTATGTTAGCTGAGGTGCCTAGGACTGGTTACCCAGGGCTTTATTTGAGGTGCTTAAGACTATTTACCCATGGCTTTATATGTGAGTTGAGGTTCCTGGAACTGATTACCTAGGGCTTTATCATCTGGAATTGATTATCCATGAAATATAAGCGGTGTCTGGGTTTGGTAGCCTAAGCTTATAAAAATCTCCCATAAAGTTTCATTTTAACAAAACTGTTAGACAGTGTATGCCCTTAGCTCCAATCAGATTGATGTACATTTTGACATTTATTGTAAATGAATAAATTACATAATTGATTCATGTTATCTATGGTGTGTTTCTGTGTAATACCCTTAAACTGGACACTTATGAGACTCGTGTTAGTTTAGAATCTTCACAGCCGTTGGATAGACCCGGGGAGGTTCCTGCCAAGGTTAACACTAATGTGCTGCCAAGTCAGTTGGGGTGGCTTGTTTCAAATGCCAGGTTGAGACCTGAAGCACATGTAGTGTGGGTTTGCTTGAAACCCTGAACTGGACCATTTTTCAGTTATGCCCTGGACCTTGGCAACAGATGGGCAAAACTGGAAAGTTACACCTAACCCATAGACTTGATTATGGTACTGCACTTGGTGCTGGATTGGGTTGTCTTTGATATGTCAATCAGTGAGATCCTTAGGGGGGTTCAAAACATGAGTATGTTGGGGCAGTCTGAGAATTCACCTGATTGGGTGATCATAGTAACAAAATCAACGCCTTTATTGGACAATGTGAACGATCGGGGAATGCACTCCCTCTGATGGAAACCTAAACTACCGACAGTTAATTTCAAACTTGTTGAGATTTGTTTTGCAAAATATATTTATATAGAGATATACATATATATTATGGTTTCACAAAATGTTTGCAAAAGGTTTTAATTCCCGGGATCCATGTGAGCAGAGAGTGCAACACTGTACCTTGCAGTCGAGGGAGGTCCTCTCTTGTCGGACAGTGTTTGATCGTTAAGTGTAAGACTATTTAGGGTTTTTACCTAATGGGCTAATCTCACTTAAGTCCATAGTCCTTGGGCTTTCATAAGGTGGCTAGACTAAATGACCATTTAGTGTAAATGTTGGGCCCACTAAGAGCCCATAATGATGGGCTCAGGGGTTTGCTGTCTTCAGTAGTAAATTCGGCCAGTTCTTGTAACAAATGCTAGGCTGAACCCATATGGCTTTTGTGGAGATCAATGTTAGGATCCTACGCCATACAAAGAGAGCCAAGCAACCTAGCAAATCAAAGGGGAAGTGATCCTGATAACTTAATGGGCCTAAAGCCCAATTCGAACTGGCTTAATAAGATTAATAAGAGATGGGCGAATTTGAGTTTAGACCTACTTCTAGATCAGCAAGAGGATAAGATATGTCTTATCCACTTAGGAGTTTTGATCCAAATAAAGATTTGGATCAAAGAACCCTCTCCTGATATGATTAAGAAGTTGATCCAAGAAGGATTATAAATGAAAGGAGAAATCCTTTTGTTAAACACTTTTTGCAAATCCCAAATCTTCTCTTTGTTCTTGCTACCATACCCAATCCGATCTCCACATTCTTTAACTGATAAAGAAAGGTTCTTGATTTTGATTCTTGCTAAAAGAATCAGATATGAAGTTGTGCTCACATCCCCTGCGTGATCCTTGTTAAAGGGTTGCAATTCTTGCTAAAGAATTGCTTTGTTGATCCTACCTCGCCCTAAGCTATGTCATCTTCAATGGATGTGAGATTTGGTACCATCTTTGGGCGTGAACACCTACCTTGGGAGCTACTTGCATGGATTCCGTATCAAGTATATCCCTCCCTTATTCTTGGTTTTAGATTTGGTTCGTTTTTTTTCAAGAACGGACCTTGAAAAATGCATTTTTTCTAAATCAAGGAAAAGGATTCCCAGAAGGGAGAAAGAAATTTTTGAAATTTCACCTAGCCACCCTACATGGTTCGCCCATCCATATGATGGATCTCCCTTCCCTTCAAAAACCCCCCTGTAGTTTTGAAAAATTCAGCAATTACTACCCTTCCATCAATGTACAACCCAAAAAACATTAGCTTAATGCATTAATTTTTTGAAAACACCTATTTTACCCTTATGTCTATCAATTGAAATGGAGATTTACTAAAATACTCCAAAAAAATTAATTTTTAACTAAAAAAATTCCATAGATCAAATTAAAAAGAGTAAAGTAATAATTACATTTTGTAAATTCATTATGATTGAGTGAAGTCTAAAAGGGTAAATTTTGCATTTTGATTATATTAAAAGATTCCCTAACAAGTAGTAAGGGCAATTTTGTAATTCAAAGTTTCTAACATGAAGGCAATAATATTTCAATAAACTGAGACAATAATGGAAGGGAAGTAAGTGCATGTTTTTCCAAAACTATAGGGAGGTTTTTGTTAAAATAAAACTGTTGATACTCGGGTTGGTCAAGGACAACCAAGTAATTTCACCCCTGAGCTCTGAAGGTGGGCCGACGGCTTCGAAGGATTCGGGGACGAGGTGCCGAGGCTGATGGTGTACCGAGTTCCGTAGAAGCCGAGGGCTGATAGCTAAGGTGCTGCAAGACAGAGGATATCAGAGGCCTCGGGTAAGAACCCGAGGCGGAGACTTCGATGGTCAAGTCAGTACAAGGGTACGAAAAGGGGAATCAAGTACAGACGAGGGCTCTGAGGAGGCAACTCGTAGATACTAAATTCCCAAAGTGAGGACTTTTAAGTTCTGTAGTAGGATTAGATCTTAGGATCAGGATCCCTTACTTTGGGGGGGTACCCCCTATTTATACTTGAGACGTCTGGAGATTGGTGGAGATGAACGCTTAAGATGGGAGCCGTACATGGGCAGTTAGCGAGCTCTGCGAGGATGCGTGGGCGCTCCGCGATTGGCTCCGTACGAGTGGTGTAGGGTAGCCCCAACTTTGGCTAGTCGCGTCCTTGGTTCTGGCATTCGTGGGCTGGGCCAACCTACATCACTTGCCTCCACTCCCGAGGCCGAGGTGAAGAATTCGGCTTTCGCTGATAGGAGTAGTAATGGTGAGCGCTAGTGGGTCCGACAGTCGATTTGTACCCTACAGTGGCGTTCTCTTTCGCGTCTCCGCCTGGTTCGTCTTCATAAGTTGGGCCAAAGCTATGAGCGGTCTGCGGCACTACTGCTTTGGACTGGCGATTAGGGGCCATATTCTACACGGGTCTATACGTTAGGAGAACACCCCGTGCACAGAACAACTTTTTGGTCAAACCGGTGTGCACGTTTGCGTGACCGGGTCACATAAACCAGTGGGTCGTAATGGGTAGACACGCTGGTTCACCATGAGCATTGTTTCGCCTTCTGAGGATGGGCGCTCAGGGGTGCAGCGCGGCTGGATAGCAAGTGCGGAGGCGTTTTGCGTCCGTTAGATCTAAGACGATCCAAGCCGTCACTAGCGCATCGTTTCGCCTTCCAAGGATGAGCTTTACGCGGCGTGCTGCAGTTGGCTTTTGGAGGTGGTGGCTCCTCAGCCGTTGGATCTCGAGATACTTGGGTCATTCGTTCTCCCTAAATAGGGGCCTTGGCGACAACGTTCTTGTCGTTTGCCTCTAAGTGCCTTTGCTTTCGAGTGAACTCAGCTCCCAGATTTTCCAACCTTCAACACTCCGTTCTCACTTCTTCTTCCTCCACATCCTTTAGGTAATCTCGAACGATGTCTTTCTCAGATTCTGGACCTGGGTGCTATGGCCTTCCTAATGAGTGGGAGGGAAGCTCCTCCCATACACCTTCTCCCCTTTCTCCTTTGAGTCCTTCTGCCCTTGCTCCCCTTCGGCAAGAGGTTGAGGTTCGGGGACCATAACCTTCCTGAGGATGAGGTCTCCTTTTTGATAGTGTCTTTCCTTTACCCTAGAGTTGTAGTAGCGGGCCACTCGCTGCTGGTAGGCAGCTACTCATATTTGTGCTTGCTCTCAGGCTTCTTCCAACATATCCAAATTTGCTCTGAGGGCTTCGCTATTTTCGGCTTCGCAATATGCCTCAACTCGGGGCGTCGGTTGGCCGATCTCTGTAGGGATCACTGCTTCTGTGTCGTAGGTTAAGCCAAAGGTGTTTCTCCGGTGGCTGTCCAAGGTGTGGTTCGATAGGCCCAGAGTACACTACTTAGTTCATCAGCCCATAGGCTTTTTGCCCGGTGTAATCTAGTCTTCAGCCCATCTAGTATTGTTCTGTAGGTGACCTCGGCTAGGCCATTGGTTTGGGGGTAGCCTACCGTGGTGTACCTGATGCCGAGGGAAGCGCACCACTGCTGGAATTTGGCGTCATCAAACTACTTCCTGTTGTCGGTGACCAGCATGTGGGGTAGGCCAAAGCGATAGATAATGATTTTCCAAAAGAAGTTCTGTATTGCTCAGGCCGTGATGGTGGCCAAGGTCTTAACTTCTACCCACTTGGTGAAGTAATCTACAACTACAATAAGGTATCTTCTGACCCTGTGGCCTGCAGGAAAGGGCCAAGGAGGTCTATCACCCACTTGGCGAAGGGTCAGGGGCTGTTGAGGGCCGAGAGAGTGGTGGCCGATTGGTGGCATAAGTTGGCGTGCCTTCGGCATGGATTGCACTTTCGCACTAGCTCAGCAGCGTCCTTGTGGAGGGCCGGCTAGAAGTACCCATGCCTTAGAGTTTCTTGGGGTAGGGCCCTTCCGCCGAGGTGATTGCCATAGATGACTTCGTGAATTTCCTGCAATACATACTCACCCTCCTTTGGACGGAGGCATCGGAGGTAGGGCAGGGTGAAGGATCTTCGGTACAGTTTCCCCTCTAACAAAGCATTGTGGGCTGCTTGACGTCTAAGTCGCTTCGCCTCATTCTTGTCTTCGGGCAGCTGTCCTATTGATAGGAAATTGATGATGGGATCCATCCATGATGGCCCGACCTCTATTGGGAGCACTTGGACTTCTTCAATGGAGGGTCGAAGTAGCTTTTCTACGCGCATGGTCCAGCCAAGGACTCCACTTTAGGTGCTTGTCAGTTTGGAGAGGGCGCCAGCTCTAGCGTTCTCGGCTCGCAGGACCTGCTACAAGGAGAAGCACTAGAAGTAGCAGGCTAAACCTTAGACTTTGGCAAGTACTTGGACATGCTTTGTTCTCTGGCCTCGTACTCGCTGTTTACTTGATTCACCACCAGTTGAGAGTCGCTGAAGGCTTCAACGTGTGAAGAGCTGAGGTCCCAAACTAGCTGTAGACTAGCAAGGAGGGCCTCATACTCGACTTCGTTGTTTGATGCTGGGAAGTCAAATCTCAGCGCATATTCTATAGCAACATCGTCAGGGGTGAGAATGATGAGGCTCGCTCCGCTTCCTTTAGCATTGGAGGAGCCATTGATAAAGAGTTTCCATTGGGGGCGAGCCACATCGTCCACATGATCCCTTTCATCATTTTTTGGGGTCTGGTGGAGGGCTTGACTGAAGGTGCATTCCACTATGAAGTCTGCTAGAGCTTGTGCCTTGATTGCGGGCCTCGGCTGGTACTGAACATCAAACTTGAAAAGCTCGATGGCCCACTTCATCAGGCGTCCCGAGTCCTCAGGCTTGGTGAGGACAGCTTTGAGGTGCTAGTTCATCCAGACCACAATTGAGTGAGCTTGGAAGTATGCTCTAAGCTTTCTAGCCGTAACCATGAGGGTGAAAGCCAATTTCTCTATCTCGGGATACCTAGTTTTAGCGTCAGAGAGTACCTTGCTAGTATAATAAGCCGATTTTTGCATGCTGTCTTCTTTAATCGGGACTGAACTGACTGCTTCGTCCCCGGTCGAGAGGTATAGGTACAAGGTTTCTCCCTCAGTCGGGCGGGCGAGGAGGGGAGGTGAGGTAAGGTACGCCTTGAGCTCGTTGAAGGCGTGCTGGCACTCCTCCGTCCACTGGAAATCTTTTAGCTTCATGATGGCACGGAAGAAGGTTATGCAGCGGTCGACTGACTTCAACATGAAGCGATTGAGGGTTGCTATTCGGCCGGAGAGCCTCTAGGAGGCTATGATGTAGCACCGGGCAAGAGAATTTTTTTCTTCCCATTCTTGATATTCCCTCCTGCGAGCCTCAGAAGCCCTATCACCCGGACGATCCGGAGCAGGGTTCTTAGCAACTTTGTCCAATTTCTCAAACATCAGAACCAGCATAAGGTTACGAAACCAGTCAGCATAATTTAGGCCCTCAATCTTATTATCGTCCAACAGTTTGGCGAATTGTCCGTTTGCCATTTCTGATAAAAGGCAAAGCAAATATTAGTCCACAACCTGATTTGATTCATGTTATCTACATAAAAATGGCTTTTAATCTATGTTCCATTTCCATTTGTTCATCTCTGAGATTTCCCTCCTATCTTAGTGACGGAGACCGCAAAGTATTTATCCGGAAATGTGGGAAACCACATACAGTGTATGGAGCCAACTA
Source organism: Nelumbo nucifera (assembly GCF_055504915.1). NCBI lineage: Eukaryota > Viridiplantae > Streptophyta > Magnoliopsida > Proteales > Nelumbonaceae > Nelumbo > Nelumbo nucifera. The sequence continues at coordinate 41,521,883 of NC_142656.1, read as the reverse complement.
TTTCGGCTACATAACCCCACCACCTTCTGTGAAGGATCATATCCACTCATCTCATGAACTTTCCCTTTGGCCTCCGTCAGACAAGGTTCATTGCCATTTTAGGTTAAACCTTTCTATCCAGTAAGTGCTTACCCATCATATTCGTGAATGCCAATGTACCGTAAAAGAGTCTTCCATTTTAGGATAGACCCCTCTCACATCGGTCTATGATGCCACTATCTCTTATGAAGCAATCCAACAGATCTAATAGCAAATGGATAGCCCAATTTTATGGTGTGTCTCATCATTACTGAATGACCCATCTTCATGCTAATGATGGAAGGCCTTTAGAGAGTTCATCATATGAATCTCCCTATCACATGCACTTATGTTTCATTGGAGGGAATGAAAAATTACACCCTAATTTTATTTAGGTCAAACCAAAGTAGCTTCCACTGACTTTCTCAAAGCTATATTTAAATGGGCCCAAAACGGCTAGGGTTCCGCATGGTTCCTCTTAGGGAGGAAGCTGATGTGGGGCCCATCAAGCAGGGAGATCATCCAATGATCTAATTCTTGGACAGTTTTGTATGCCCTTAGCTTCAATCTGATTTGATGTACTTTTGATATTTAGTGTAAATAAATAAAGTGCATGTTTGATTCATGTTGTTTGGTATAATTCTGTGTAAGACCCTAAAACTGGACACTTATTGAGACTCGTGTTAGTTTAAAATGTTCACAGCAATTGGATAAGTCTGGGGAGATTTATCCTACCAAGGCTGATACTGGTGTGCTGCCAAGTGTTGGGATGGCTAGTCTCGGCCACCAGGGTAAGACCCAAGGCACATGCAGTATGGGATTACTCGAATCCTTGAACCGGACCAGATTTCCAATATTGCCCTGGACCTTGGAGACAGATGGGCAAAACTGGAAAGTTACACCTGACCCCTAGACTCGATTATGATACTTCACTAGGTGTCGGATCGGGCAATGCTTAATCATTATGGGCTGAGAGGTTAAGTGTAAGGCCATTTAGGATAATACCTGATGGGCTAATCTTGCATCTACCCACAGTCCCTGGGTTTTTATAAGATGGCTTGGCCCAGGGACCACTTAATGTAAGTGTTGGGCCCATAGGGTCCATGTGATGGGCTCAGGGGTTCACTGGGCTTCTCAGTGAATTCGGCTAGGCCTTGTAATAAAGGTTGGGCCGAACCCATGTGGCCGGTGTGTAGATCAATGCTTGGGTCCCACACCATACAAAGAATCCCAACTGGGCAGCAGATTGGAAACTAATTGAGCACTGATTATTTAATGGGCCAAAAGCCCATTTCGAACTGGGCTGATATGATCACCCACTTAAGGGGCGGATCTGAGATTAAGGTTACAAAAAGGATTAGGCCTTTAACCTAATCCACTCTAGGAGACCAAATTCAAATCAGATTTGAATGTGGTAATCTCCTGATAAGATCAAGAGTCATCTAACCTAATCTAAAATAGGATTAAGATTATTCCCTATCCAGATGCTGATTTGGATTGGGATAACTCTTAATTAGGAGGTTTCTTAATAAAGAAGAAAATAGGAGAAATCCTAAGAGAGAGACAACATAATTCGAACCTAGGGTTTTTGGCAAGATAGTTTGCTACGAATTGAAATAGGATCTCATAACTCTCCAGAGAGAAGAGAAGCAATATTCGCCATCTTCATCTCAGGAATTCTCCTCCAGCCGCCGCCATTCTCTAAAAAGATTGGATCTTTGAAGGAAAAAAATCAAGAAATCAATTCTTGATATCAATTTTGCAGAAAAAACTGAAAAGATTTGGTGCTCAGAGTTTCCAGAGGATTCTTGCGAAGGATTCAGTGTGTAGGACGCACTCTGCTGGTTCCGTTCCACATATTGTTGTGTCATCTTCAGTAGGAGCGGATCTTGGTGTCCTCTTTGGGTGTGAATACCAACTTTGGGAGATACTGTTTTGTCTGGATCAAGTATAATTCCTCCCTTGTCTTTTGGTTCAGATCTGGTTTGATTATGGTTCAAATAGAATCCTTGAATATTGTATTCTAAATTTAGGGAATATGATTCCCAGTTGGAAGAAGGTAGAAAATTTTTGAAATTCGCCCACCCATTCTGCAACCTTTTTGGCATCCATACGATGGATCCTACCATTCTTTCAGTGGTACCAGAGCCACAGGTTCGAATCTTGAACCAAAAGAAAATCAGATCTGAACCTGCACAGATGAACAGAAGATGTTTTGCCATGATTTGCCAGATTATTTTCTTTATTTCAAGAAATTGTTTCTTGTTAAGGGCAATTGATCTGAAATAAATTTTTGTTAAATATAAAATTTATTTAGAACTGTTCTTTATTTATTTTCATTTAATGGACTGTTGAAACCTAGGGATCGCAGTGCAGATTTGGCGCAGATGGTCTGCGCACCCTTTTATTTATTATTCATTCAATTTGGTCTGTAAGTTATTTTTTTCTATACTGAATGTATAGGATTTGATCAAGATTGTAATTAATTAATAGAAATAGGATTTCTGTAATTTTTTATTTTCTTGATTGAAGAAGAAGGCGGCACTGGAGATTTGCAGATGGAGAAATCGCTTTCTGCGATTTGCAGTTTATGAAACTGCAACCCTTGTGATTAACCTCTGTTTTGCATGTGGTGCGAACAGTCCATATTCGAAGGGAAATGTTTTCCAGTCCAACTTTCTCCCTCTTGCAGTTCCAAATCTGATGTTAAATTGCAGGGATTAATTCGGCCCACCTGTAAAGCCCAGTTTTAAAAGGTTAAAACTGCAAAAGCCCACTCTTGTGAGAAAAGTTGTATGGGCCGAACTGCTAACTGCGATTCAGCCCATATACCTAGTCGACATTAATTGTTAATGTTATGGATTTTAAATGGGCTGTTCAATGGGCTTTACAGTAGTTAATTGATTGGATCAATTCTTCCTTTACATGTGATGTTTGGATGTTTGATGTGCTGCGACCATGGACCATAAGGACTTGGCCCATGATGACTCGTTACTGGCTCTTGCGCACACCATGGATGAATGCGCATCATTGCCATCGTGTCCCATAAGGTCCTTGGATGACCCCTCCTTACTTGGTGGGCCCCACACCCCTGAAAAGGGACGCTTGCGGAAACCCTAGCCGATTAAGGCCCACCAGAAATCTGACTTTATGAAAGTTAGTGGGAGCCACTCTGTTTTGACCTAAATTAGAACTAGGGCGTAATTTTTTTCCCTCCAACAAATATGAGTGCATGTGATAGGGAGATCCATATGACGGACTCTCTAAAGGCCTTCCGTCATTAGCACAATGATGGGTCCTTCAGTAATGTGGAAACGCACCATAAAATTGGGCTATCCATTTGCTGTTGGATCTGTCAGAGTGTTTCATAAGATGATAGGGGCGTCATAGACCGATGTGGGAGGGGCTTCACCAGAAAATGGGAACTCTCTCACGGTACCTTGGCGTAACCTGAATATGATGGGTGAGCACTCATTGGACATAAAGGTTTACCTGAAAATGACTCTGAACCTTGTCTGATAGAGGCCAAAGGGAAAACTCATACGATGAGTGGATATGATCCGTCACAGAAAGGTGGTGGGGTTTTGCAGCTGAAACAGTTGGCTTCACACACCCTATGTGGTTTCCCAAATTTCCAGAGACATTTCGCCGTCTCCGTCACTGAGAAAGGAGGGAAATCTCAGAGATGAACAAATGGGAATGGAACATAGATTAAAAGCCATATCTATGTAGGTAACATGAATCAAACTAAGGTTGTGGACTAACGTCTTTGCTGTTTTATCAGAAAATGGCAAACGGTCAATTTGCAAAGCCTCTAGACGATAACAAGCTTAAGGGCCCAAACTATGCCAACTGGTACAGAAATCAAACTTCCGAAAAGTTAGATAAGGTAGTGAAAAATCCTACCCCGGAGCGTCCGGGTGATAGGGTTCTGAGGCCCGAAGGAGGGAGTACCAAGATTGGGAGGATAAGAACTCCTTAGCCCGCTGCTATGTCATTGCCTCACTAGACAACTCAATACAGAGGTAGTTCGGTCCGATCGAACTAGCCAAGGACATATTGGACAGTCTAAAGACAATGTATGAAGAGCAGAACCGTTCTACTCGACAGAAGGTCTTGAAACTGTTCATGACCGCGCAGATGTCCAAAGGGCAGAAAGTTCATGACCATTGTTTTTGGATGATGGGCTACATTAATGAAGTCGAAGCCCTTGGATCCGGAATAGATCTTGGCACACAAGTAGATCATTCAGGTGCAAAGTTTCTCTTCTTTTGCCAGACTCGCCTAGAGCTCAGGTCCACACTCAGCCTGTGAGTAATGACCGAAGGGTCAACAATTCCAGGCATGTCAACGGCAGACTAAGAAAAGACATCGGCATTAAGTTTGAGGAAACTTACCAATTCAGATAGGCTCTCTGAGGGAAGGTTGGGCCCGACGCAGACTATTTTCTCGGGCTCGTCCTCGTCTAGGGGACTGAGACGAGGTCCTTAGCTGGTTGGCCTCGGCTCGTTGGTTCCTCCCTGAGGTCGTGGCAAGGTTTGTTTGAGCAAAATTTCAAAAATTTTTCTCTCTCCCATGTGGGAATCGCATTTCCTATTTTAGAAAACTACATTTTCAAGGATCAATCTTGAAACCGAACCGGATCAGATCAGAAACCAAAAGGGAGTGGAGAGATATACCTGATACGAAGTAGTAATAACCTCCAATGAAAGTGTTCACGTCCAAGGAAAAATCCAAAGACTGCTTCCATCGAAGATCACACGGTGTAGGATGAAGCAGAATCAACAGGATGCTCTTCAGCAAAAACCGAATTCTTCAGCAAGAATTTGATGGAGAGCTAGTGAGCACGACTTCAGATTACCTTTTCCACCAAAAGGTAATACCAAGAACCCTTCTTGATCACTCCCACAGGTGGAGATCGAACTGGTATGGCGGTAAGAGCAGGAGAGAAGGAGACAGAGCAGCAAAACTGTGTTGTTTCTCTCTAGAATTCAGCAGTCTGTGAGGATCTGAAGCTTCGTCCTACTCTTCTATTTATAGCCTTAAATAGAGGTTATCCTAGTCCCATTAGGAGTTTCCTAATCCAAATCTTTTATTTGGATCTGGACTCTCTTTAAGAGATAAGGATAATCCCTTATGTTATCTACAGATAAAGATCAACCTTCCTAATCTAATTAGGAGTTTCCTAATCCAAATATTTATTTGGATCTGGACTCTTTGACTGGATAGGGATAATCCCTTATCCTATCTGCTGATCTAAATCATAGAACCGCCCTCTTTTAATTAATCTCATTAAGCCAGTTCGAATTGGGCTTTAGGCCCATTAAGTTCATCTGCTCACTTAGCTTCCTAACTGCTGCCCAGTTGGTTATCCTCATATGGCGTGGGACCCAAACATTGATCTACACATCAGCCACATGGGTTCAGCCCAGCCTCTGTTACAAAGCTTGGCCGAATTCACTATAGGAAATAGTGAACCCCTGAGTCCATCGACATGGGCTCTTAATAGGCCCAACATTTACACTAAATGGTCCTTGTGTCAAGCCACCTTATAAAAACACAAGGACTGTGGGCAGATGCAATCATTCACTTTGTCCGACAGAGGAATTGCATCCCCAATCATTCACTTTGTACGACAAAGGGGTTGATCCTGTCACTATGATCACTCACTCAGATGAATTCTCAGACTGTCCCAACATACCCAGGTTTTGACCCCCTCTAAGGATCTTACTGATTGACATATCAAAGACAACCCAATCCGACACCTAGTGCAGTATCATAATCGAGTCTAGGGGTCAGGTGTAACATTTCAGTTTTACCCATTTATCTCCAAGGTCTAGGGCAATACCGGAATTCTGAAACGGTTCATGGTTTCAAGAAAACCCACACTACATGTACCTCAGGTCTCACCCTGGCAGCTGAGACAGGCCACCCCAGACAACTTGGTGGCCATGGGGTTGAAGTCGTGCATGGAGACCATGGGGTTGAAGTCGTGGACCTCAAGCTCTTCCTTCTTGAAGCGGTCAATGTATGATCGTAAACTTTCTCCTCGCTTCTGCTTAACTATCATTAGCAAGACAACACTCTTTTCGGGTTGTCGGCTGTCGATGAAGCGGGCGAGAAACAGGCTGGAGAACTGCTCCCACGAGTTAATGGACCGAGGTACGAGGCTTGAGTCCAAATGAGGTGTTAGTTCGGCCTTCCATAACTTGTTGGAGCTTAGCTTCGATGTCACCAAGCTCTACTTGCAGTTCGGCGAACTGAGGGTCGGGCATAACATGCTGACCATCCCGGTCTTTGCGAACGCGGTGGGGATCAGTGCGGACTCCGGTGTGTTCTGAAGCAAGACCGCGCGCCTCGCGCTTTGCGTGATGGTCATTCAGGACGTCCCAGAGATCCAAGACGTGAAGGGAAGAAGCTTGGAATCGGCCCTCGGCCCTAGAATGGGCACTAGGGTGACTGCGACACCCACCTTCGTCCCTCGAGTTTGCTCTTTGGCACCGGTGATGTTGCTCGGAGGCCAGGCGGCTATCCTCAGATTATGTTGGTTCCTCCTCCCTTCGGCTGGGAGGTCGGGAGTCCCTGGGCAGGCTGGCTGGGCGATTGCTGCCGGACTCGGAGGGGTCAACCTGTGGGACATGGCCAGGGCTGAGGGCTGGCTGGCAGGTAGACCCATGCCGTCCTGGTTGTGCTGACTCCCCCCGGCAGGGCGGTCTCCTTGGGGGGAACCTCCAGCTTGGGGGTAGCTCTACTCGACTCGTTGGGTTAAATACTCTAGGTGGTCGAGCACAGCCTGGAATTGTCACTAGTGACAAGGTTCTGGGTGTTCCTGGCTCTTCACACCATGGTGATTGGAGCTTAGGGACTTTTTAGTTTGTTACAGGTTTTTAGGGGATCGTCTTAGCAATGCTTCCTACAGATGGCACTAGTTGTTGATACTCGGGTTGGCCGAGGACAACCAAGTAATTTCTCCCCTGAGCTCTGAAGGTCGGCCGAGGGCTTCGAAGGATTCGGGGACAAGGTGCCGAAGCCGAAGATTGGAGGTCGAGGCTGATGGTGTACCAAGTTCCGTAGAAGCCGAGGGATGATAGCTAAGGTGCTACAAGACAGAGGATGTCAGAGGCCTCGGGTAAGAACCCGAGGCAGAGGCTCGGACGGTCAAGTTAGTACGAGGGTACAAAGAGGGGAATCAAGTATAGACGTGGGCTCCTAGGAGGCTACTCGTTGATACTGAAATTCCAAAGTGAGGACGTTTAAGTTCTGTAGTAGGATCAGATCTCAGGATTATGATCCCTCACCAAGAGGGGGGTACCCCCTATTTATACTTGAGCCTTCTAGAGGTTGGTGGATATAAACGCTTGAGATGAGAGCCGTACGAGGGCAGTCAGCAAACTCTACGGGGATGCGTGAGTGCTCTGCGATTGGCTCCGTACGAGGGGTATATGGTAGCCCCTACTGTGGCTAGTCGCATCCCTAATTCTGGCGTTCGTGGGCTGGGTTCTGGGCTGGACTGGCCACCCTACATCAAAAACCATTGGGGAACTTTTTATATTTTATCCAAAAAAATAAACACAAGTTTCAATCTCAATTCTTTGGATCGTTTGGTTAGATATCCACTTTAAGAAAGGTTATTTTAAATGCCTTCCCAATATCATAATCGGACTTTAGAATGATATTTTGACTAAGATTTCAGCAGCAAAACAGAATGCTTTTATGCTGTGATTCTGTGAATCTGTGATTGGTTTATAAAATAACTATGGGGTATTTTTGGTAATCTAACAAGTTTAGATACATAAATAATTACAGGTATGTTCATTTGTCATGGATTATGGGCATGCTACACTCGGCAAGAAACCCATTTCTGGAATGACATTGAACTAGTATCTATTCCAAACATAATCTTGGCCCATTTCTATCCAATCATGACAAGAATGGGTCAGAAGATGTGAAGAAAATAGGCCCTCTCACACATCAAGGAGGGTAGTTATATGAATATCTACATTTAAAATGATTATTTTTAATGGTTTTTTAGTATCATAGTCAGACTCTTGAAATTGTATTTTAAGCAAGGTTTCAATTCAACAACAAAATGGGGTGGTGTTATGCAGTGATTGGCTAAGGAAATAACTCGGCGGTACTTTGGTAATCTAATAAGTACACGTGCATTGATCCGAAGTCCAACTGAAAACCTTATTAAATAAGAAAGTTAACACCTTCTCTGGTCAATACATTAGGTAAGGTAACTATTTGCATTAAAAATGATTATTTTTAATTCCTTTTTGTAACATAGTAAGAATTAGACTGCGGGTTAGGAACAAAATGTGGTGCTATGTAGTGCCACGTTTGGTTGAGAAAGTAACTCTGGGGTATTCGCGTAAAACCCAAATGCACCACATAATAATATACATTAAGGCCCGTTTGCTTCATGGGAATAGGGGTTTAGAATCGGAATTGGAATGGGCTATTCTGATTCCAACTTTTTGATTGAGTAGAATCGGAGTCTCATTCCCATTCCTGCTAGAATGGCATTCTTCCATTTGAGGGAATGGCCATTCCCTGCCCCTTCCTTGAGAATGAAATTCCATTCCTATTTACTCCAATTTCCATGTTAGACAATTTTTGTATGCCCCTATCTCCAATCAGTTTTTATGTACTTTTGACATTTAGTGTAAATGAGTAAAGTGCATGTTTGATTCAGGTTGTGTAGTATGTTTCTGTGTAAGACCCTTAAATTAGGCACTTAATGAGACTCGTGTTAGTTTAGAACGTTCACAGCTGTTGGATAAGTCTGGGGAGATTTATCCTGCCAAGGCTGATACTGGTGTACTGCCAATTGTTGGGGTGGCCTGTCTCAGCTGCTAGGGTGAGACCCAAAGCACATGCAGTGTAGGATTAATTGAATTTTTGAACCAGATTTCCAGTATTGACCTGGACCTTGGTGATTGATCCTTCTCTGAAATCAAATTTCTTCTCAAATTTGGTACATAAAGACAATCTTTTAATGTAATTAATCCTTCTCTGAAATACAATTCTATAGTCCCTATGGTTATAGCTGCAACACTTGCAGAAGTCCCCATGTAAAGAATCACCTCTGTCACCCAGTCTTCTGTTTGTCCTGAACCCCTGCTGTGAGTTACACGCATGAGTTGAAACCCCATAGTCAATACACCAGGAAGCAAAAGTTATTAACAAATTGGTTTCTATGACAAAGGATTCAAAATTACCTTGTTTCTTGGTCTCCAGGTACTAAGGACAGTTCCTCTTCCCGTGGCCAGCCTACTTGCAGAAATGACAACCATCTGATGCTTTGTCCTTCATCTGCCTTTTGGTCTTGCTAACTTTTTTCTGAGGCCTTTCTTTGCCTTCCTCTTCTTCTTGCCTGTTTGCTAGATTCCACAAGCATGGAAATGGGCTCATCCTTTTTTATTAGTTCATCGGCCCTCTGCAACATATTGCCGAGTTCTTGGATGCTAACATTTAGCTTGTTCATGTTGTAGTTCATGATGAACTGATTGAAGGAAGGAGGCAAAGAATTTAGGATGGCATCAACCTTGGTGACATGATCAAGCCCGGATCCAAAAGCCACAAGTTCATTGATGTATCCCATCATCTTAAGACAATTGTCATGAACTTGCTAATTCTTGGACATCTGCGCGGTCATGAACTGTTTCAAGACCTTCTGACGAGTAGAACGATTCTGCTCCTCATACATCATCCTCAGACTGTCCAAGATATCCTTGGATAATTCGATCTGATCGAACTGTCATTGTATCGGATTATCTAAGGAGGCTATGATGTAGCAGCGAGCAAGGGAATTTTTCTCTTCCCATTCTTGATAGTCCCTCCTACGGGCCTCAGAAGCCCTATCACCCGAACATTATAGGGCAGAGTTTTTATCTACCTTGTCCAATTTCTCAGACGTCAGGACTAGCATAAGGTTACGGTATTAGTTAGTGTAATTTGGGCCCTTATGTTTGTTGTCGTCCAACAATTTAGCGAATTGTTCGTTTGCCATTTCTGATAAATGGCAAAACAAATATTAGTTCACAACCTTATTTGATTCATGTTATCTACATAGATATGGCTTTTAATCTATGTTCCATTTCCATTTATTCATCTCTGAGATTTCCCTCCCATCTCAGTGACAGAGACTACGAATTGTCTCTGGAAATGTGGGAAATCACATAGGGTGCATGGAGCCAACTATTTCAGCTGCATAACCCCACCACCTTTCTATGAAGGATCATATCCACTCATCTTATGAGCTTTCCCTTTGGCCTCTATCAGGTGTGGGCTGAATTGCATCTTGCAATTAACCATCAACTCCTGGACCCCTGAGTGAAAAATTAGGGCTGAGAACAGCCCCCATCGAACCAGAGATTCTGTCCAACTAGTTTGGTCCAATCTGATTCGAATTGGTCTAGGGTTTGATTTTTAATTCAAGATTTAATTCAAGAACATGATTTAAAATTAAATTACTTATACAAGACAATCAAGAATTAGTAGGAGGGTTGTTCGTAGGACTGCTACCCTGCAAAACAAAAGTTAGATCACAGCATGCAGTTTCCAAAACTGCGAATCGCAGATGGCCGAACCCTAATCTGCGAAATTCTCCTCCTTGCGCTTTTTGCTTCAACTTTGAATGGAATAAAATAGAAAAACCAATTTTCTATTAATATTACATCAAAATTGAATTCCTATACATTCCGTCTAAAAATTAAAAATAATTAATTACAGACCAAGAATGAAAAAGAACAGCAGGTGGGCAGATTTCTTACGCCATTAAAGATTTCAATCTCCACCGTACGAACAGCCCAAAAATCAAGAAAAATGTGTAGAACAATTCTAAATATAATTCAGATTTATAAATATTTAATTTCAGATCAATCACCCAAAAATTGGGAACAAATTTCCTAAAAAACGCTAATCTGCACAAATCGGGTAGAACGCCTTATGCCCATTTGCGCAGTTCTACATCTGGTTAATTTTGGTTCAAGATTTGAATTTGGCTCTGATACCACTGAAGGGATGAGAGGTCCATCATCTGGATGGCTGAACCCTGCAGGAAGGTTGGGCGAAATTTCAAAAATTTCTCTCTCTCCCATGTGGGAATCGCATTCCCTATTTTAGAAAACTGCATTTTCAAAAAATCAATCTTGAAACCAAACCGGACCAGATCTGAAACCAAAAGGGAGTGGAGGGATATACCTTCGTCCCTCCAGTTTGCCCTTTGGCGCCGGTGATGTTGCTCGGAGGGCTGGTGGCTATCCTCAGTTTATGCTGGTTCCTCCTCCCTTCGGCTGGGAGGTCGGGAGTCCCTGGGCAGGCTGGTTGGGCGGCTGTTGCCGGACTCGAGGTCGACCTATGGGACATGGCCGGGGCTGAGGGCTAGCTGGCTGGTGGACCCATGCCGTCCTGGTTGTGCTGACTCCCCGGTGGGGCGGTCTCCTTGGGGGGGGGGACCTCCTACTTGGGGGTAGCTCTGCTCGACTCGTTGGGGTAAATACTCCAAGCGGTTGAGCACAGCTTGGAATTATCACTAGTGACAAGGTTCTGGGTGTTCCTGGCTCTTCACACCATGGTGATTGGAGCTTAGGGACTTTTTAGTTTGTTACAGTTTTTTAGGGGATCGTCTTAGCAATGCTTCCTACAGATGGCACCAGTTGTCGATACTCGGGTTGGCTGAGGACAACCAAGTAATTTCTCCCCTAAGCTCTGAAGGTGGGCCGAGGGCTTCGTAGGATTCGGGGACAAGGTGCCGAAGCCGAAGATTGGAGGCCGAGGCTGATGGTGTACCAAGTTCCGTAGAAGCCGAGGGTTGATAGCTAAGCTGCTGCAAGACAGAGGATGTTAGAGGCCTCGGGTAAGAACCCGAGGCAAAGGCTCGGACGGTCAAGTTAGTATGAGGGTACGAAGAGGGGAATCAAGTATAGACTGAAGGAATGAGAGATCCATCATATGGATGGCTGAACCCTACAGGTAGGTTGGGCGAAATTTCAAAAATTTCCTCTCCTATCATCTGGGAATCACATTCCCTGTTTTAAAAAATCTGCATTTTATAGGATCAATTTTGAACCATAAATCAAACCAAATTTGAAACCAGAAACAGGAGAGGAATATATCTGATACGGAGAAACAATATCTCCCAATAGAGGTGTTCACGCCCAAGGAAGGAACCAAAGACTGCTCCCACTGAAGATGACGCAGTGTAGGATGGAGCAGAATTAACAGTGCTCTTCCAAAGAACTAGATCCTTCGCAAGAATCAGCTGGACATCACGTGAGCACGACTTCCAATCAGCCCTTTCACAAAGGACTGATATCAAGAACCATTCTTGATCACTCCTACTGTCGTGGAGATGCACTGGCAATGGCGGCGACGGCAGGAAGGAGGCGGCAGGGAGAAATCAACGCAGTCTTACTGGAAGTTGTTTTCTCTCTTCTGTAATCTTTTCTCTATAGGTGGGAATGTGATCTTCTTAAAGGTTGCCGCCCCCTCCTCCTTTTATAACCTTATAGGGATCAGCTCCTAATCCTATTAGGAGTTGCTGATCCAAATCTTATTTGGATCTAAATCCCCTTTAAGTGATAAGGATGAGTCCTTATCTTATCTGCAGATTAGATCAGCCCTTCCTGATCTTATCAGGAGGTTTCCAGATTCAAATCTTTATTTGGATCCGGACTTTTTGAGTGGATAGGGATAAGACCTTATCCTATCTAGTAATCTAATCTGAGATCCGCCCCCTTCTTTAACTGATAAAATCAGCCCAGTTCGAAATGGGCTTTAGGCCCAATAAGTATATGTGCTCACTTAGCCTTCCAAACTACTGCCCAGTTGGGCTTCCTTGTATGGCATGGGACCCAAGCATTGATCTACACATCAGCCACAAGGGTTCGGCCCAGCCTTTGTTACAAGGCTTAGCCGAATTCACTAGAAAGCCCAGTGAACCCATTGAGCCCATCACATGGACTCTATGGGCCCAACACTTACACTAAATGGTCCCTGGGCCAAGCCACCTTGTAACACCCAGGAACTGTGGGCAGATGCAAGATTAGCCCATCAGGTATAACCCTTAATGGCCTTACATTTAACCTCTCAGCACATAATGATCAAACACTGCCTGACAAGAGATGACCTCTCCCTCGGCTGCAAGGAATAGTGTCGCACTCTCTACTCACATGGATCCCGGGAATTAAAACCTTTTTGCAAACAATTTGAAACCATAATATATATATATTTATATCCGTATATAAAATATATTTTGCAAAACAAATTTCAACGATTGAAATCGGCTGCCGGCAGTCTTGGTTTCCATCAGAGAGAGTGCATCCCCCGATCATTACCTTTGTCCGACAAAGGGGCTGATCCTATCACTATGATCACCCACTCAGATGAATTCTCGGATTGTCCCAATATACCCAGGTTTTGACCCCCCGCTAAGGATTTCATTGATTGGCATATCAAAGACAGCCCAACATACCTAGTGCAGTATCATATCAAAGATTGCCACTAATCTCCATGGTCCAGGGCAATACTAGAAATCTGGTCCGGTTCAGGGTTTCAAGCAAACCTACACTGCATGTACCTCGGGTCTCACCCTGCCAGCTGAGACTGGCCACCCCAACACTTGGCGGCACATCAGTGTCAGCCTTAGCAGGATAAATCTCCCCAGACTTATCCAACGGCTGTGAACATTCTAAACTAACACGAGTCTCATTAAGTGTCAAGTTTAAGGGTATTACCCAGAAACACACCACAATAACATGAATCAAATATGTACTTTATTCATTTACAATAAATGTCATAATATATGTCATTCTGATTGGAGGTAAGGGCATACAACTGTCTAACATAGACGAGGGCTCTGAGGAGGCTACTCTTAAATACTGAATTTCCAAAGTGAGAACGTTTAAGTTTTGTAGTAGGATCAGATCTCAGGATTATGATCCCTCACCTGGAGGGGGGTACCCCCTAGTCATTCCCATTCTTGCTAGAATGACATTCTTCCATTTGAGGGAATTGCCATTCCCTGCCCCTTCCTTGAGAATGAAATTCCAGTCCTGCTCACTCCAATTTTCATCCCCATTCCTATCTGGACCAAGCAGACTATGGGAACGGACCATACCGTTGATTCTGATTCCAAGCGATTTCGATTCCAATTTTGAATGCAAACCAAACATACCCTAAGGCCCCATTTGGTTCATAGGAATAGGGTCTGGAATCGGAATCAGAATGAGTTATTCTGATTCTAATTATTAGATTGGGTGGAATCAGAATCCCATTTCCATTCATGTTGAAATGGCATTCTCCCATTTGAGGGAATGACCATTCCCTGCCCCTCCCTTGGGAATGAAATCTCATTCTTGCTGATTTCAATTCCCATTCCCATTCCTGTCTGAACCCAACGGACTATGGGAATAGACTATTCCAATTATGATTCCAAAGGATTTTAATTCCGATTTTGATTGTTAACCAAATGGATCCAAAGTTATTTTTTATTCACAACATGACTTTTAGACGTGTCACACTTCAGCAAGAAACCCATATCTTACCCATTTATAAAAAAGAATAAATAGATGAATCGTCCAACACCCTGATTTTATATTTCCAATCCTACCCCTCCATGATTTTATATTTTCATTCTTATCCCCCCTTAAAATGCTTGAAGAGAATGGGACAAGTAGAGTTTGGGGGTTTCCAATCCTACCGCTCCCTGATTTCATTTTTCCAATCCTATCCCCTCTTAAAATGCTTGAAGAGAATGGAAACGTCCAACACCCTGATTTTATATTTCCAATCCTACCCCCTCCCTGACTTCATATTTCCAATCCTATCCCTCTTAAAATGCCTAAAGAGAATAGGAGTATGGGACAAGTAGAGTTTGGGGGTTTCCAATCCTACCCCCTCCTTGATTTCATATTTCCAATCCTATACCCTCTTAAAATGCTTGAAGAGAATGGGACAAGTAGAGTTTTGGCGAACACCCTAGACTACAAATGTTTGGTTCATTTTTAGAATAGGGCCAGTCCAACCAGATTAGTAATTGAGATAATTAATAAATTACTAATGCATTAATTAATAAATAAGTATATTACAATAATCTATAATTAATATATTAATTAGCGAGGCAATAATTAATAAATTAGAACAATTAAAGCATTACTATTATTAATAAATTTATTATTTATAATTATTAATCAATAATATTCATTTAAACTTACAAAAATAATAATAGTAATTTCTGAAAATAAATACAAATAATTAATTTATTAATAAATTACTATTATATTTATCAATAATTTCTAAAAAAAATTATTAATTGATTGTTGGTAAAAGATATTGAAATAATTACATTTCTAAAAATTATAATTACGATTCCAGATAATTATAAATTATTGATTAATTTCATTCAAAAATGAAAGATAGTTTGGTGTAGTTTTTGGAAATTATGGATAATTTATTAATTATCCAATACATTACTGAAATTATTGAAAATTTATTGATTATTCAACCAATAAATAATTATTGAAAATTAATAATTGATTATTTAGAAAATTAGCATAATTCTCACTATTCCATTTTCAGAAAATTATTGATTAATTTTAATTCAAAATAACAGATAAATTTGTGAAATTTTTGAATTTTATGACATTTTTTAATTTTTGGAATATTGTGGAAAATTATTGTAATTATTGAAAACTTATAATTATGTTATCATAATTTATAATTATTGAAATTTTTATTATTACCAATGTAATTATAATTATTACACTAAAATAATTGTTAGTGTAGTCTAACTAATTCCTTTTTTCATAATCTCAAATTGTAATTCCCATTATCTAATAATTTTTTGAAAAATTAATAATAGAAAAAACTGTGAATCTTGATTTAAAATAATGGAAATTAATAGTAATAATTATTGTTACATAATTAACAATTTTCCATTTTGTATCAATTCCAATAATGTAATTATTAAATTACACAAATTTCCATTATTTAAAAATAATAATTACTACAGAATTATAAATTACAATAAAATCTGTTATTTGAAATTACTGTAATTACAGTAATTTTGAAATACAGAAATTCCAATAATAATTATTAGTGTAATAATTACAGTTTGTTTCAAACTAATTTTATTACACTAATAAATCTTATCGGAATTTTATTGTAATAATTCAATTACAACAATTATTGTATTGAAAATTTTATTTCTAATTACAGATTTGTTTTTTATATTAACTTTATTACAGAAATAATTATCTTTGGAATTTTAGTGTAAATTATTATTTTACGGAAATTTATAACAATAATTATTATTGGAATTTTATTGCTGATAATAATTACAGTAATAATTATCATTGGAATTTACATTTTCAGAATATTATTAATGTAATTTTATAATTTTATTCGTGTAGTTTTATTATTAGTGTAATAATAATTATTAAGTTACATTAATTATTATAGTAAAATTTGTTATTTTCAAAATACTGTAATTACAGTAATTTTGAAATAACTTTAATTCCAATAATAATTATTAGTTCAGTTAAATTAATTATTTTTTCAAAATAATTATTATTGGAATTTTGGTGTAGTAATTAAATAGAGTAATCATTATAATAAATATTTTACTATAGTTAAAATTCCTTAAAATTAATTTTATTACACTAACAATTAAATTGTGTTATTTTCCAGAAAAATTACTAGAAATCAATGAATATACAAAATTTTCAACCAATAATTTCTTTATAAATGTCATTTAAAATTAATTAAAAATTATAAAATTGAAAAATAAAGTCAACAATTATAGCTCCAGGAAAGAGTTAGTGGAGTTTGCAAATTGGCAAACAAAATATCATAATTTTGGAAAATTTCGGAGAGGAAAATAAAAAATATGTTAATGTAATTTTGGAAAATTTATTTAAAATGTAGTAAATAGTTATTGAAAATTATTGGAATATTTTGGAAATTTGGGAAATTTTATTACATTTGATAGATTTTGGAAAATTATTTAAAAATTGTATGATTTTCATTTTAAATTATTAAAGATAAATTAGTATTGGTAAAGGAAAATGGTAATTTGAACCAATAATTACACAAATTGTTTCTATTATTAATATAAATTAGTATAATATTGGAAAATTTTAGTAAAGGAAATTATTATTTAACTTATATTGAGAAATAAAAGATAAATTAGTGTAATTTTGTAAATAATATATTTAAAAAGAAAATAAATTATTTAATATATTTAAAAATCAATAATTTAGTATATATACTTTTGGAAATTTACCAGCAACCAACATTCAATATATCCTTTTGATCCTTTTTACCAGCAAATTAGACATTGGATTTTCCCGTGCATCGCACGGGTCCTCTACTAGTCTGAATAAAAATGGTAAGACATGGTTTCTTTTCTGTTTTTTGGTAACTGATAAGGCATGGTTTCAAGTCTTACCAAAATGAGACACATTTTAGACAATAGAAAATGATTTTAATACCCTCATTACTGTCATCTATTTAATAATAATAATGATGATAATAATAATAATAATAATAATAATAATAATAATAATAATAATAATAATAATAATAATAATAATAATAATAATAATAATAATAAATATCAATGTTGTTACAAAAAAATATTATTAATTAGTAAATATCATTTATTTATTTAAATAAATAATAATATTTATATAAGAATAAGAATATTTGATAATATCTTTATTAATAATAATTAAAATATTTTTATTTGTTATTAGTTAATAATAATAAATAAATATTATTAATAATCAACTAATAAATAATCATTTATTTCAAAAAATCATAATATTTATTTATTAATAGAATACTATTTTATTTAATATTCTTTATATTATTTATAATAAATTATCAAAAAGTCTATTTCTAAGGGTAAAATAGGAAACTTTACAGTTTCAAATGTTGGAGAATCAACTCAAATGATCTTATCTTTTCAGAGGTTTTAAAAAATAAAAAATCCTTTCTAGTTCTTTTAAGATTTTAGACCCAAATAATAACTTTGACTTTTTAGACATTAGACTTCAGATTTATCAAATGCCACTGTTGAAGGTCCAATCAGACTCCAAGATTATATTTTGACTAAAGTTCTCGTAGGGGGTGTAAATTGACCAAATCATGATCTGATGCGGATATCCCTGGTCAGATTTTCATCCTCCTTTATCGGGATTTTCGAATTGGATCGGATCGCAAAACAGGACCCGTTCGGAAATTGGATTAGTCTGAGATATATTGCATATATCGATTTCAATCGGACCCTTGTCACATATTCAATAAAATGATCCGAATAGAATTGAATCAGGGCTAGAGAATCCGGTGGATTCAAATTCAAATTCGGATAACACAGTTCTGTTGTTCCCTTACTGAAATATACGTGTGCTCCGGAGTCGACCCGGCCAAGTACGGATTCCGGCACGGCATCATAGTCGAATCCATTTGGATTTGCTCCTCACTCCTCACACCAACCTGAATTGCACTTTCCTGCCACGCAGAGATATGTCTGATGTCTCCCCTCTCTCTATTCATTGGAGTTCCAGTTGACGTCATACCACCCATCATCTCAGAAATCTCTCTCTCTCTCTCTGCTTTTTTTATGTCTCTCGGTGAGGGCCTAATAGTGGCCCCGAGCTGTGAGTGAAAACTGTGTGGACGTCTTCCCTAGTTGGGAGTTTCGTTTCAAGATTGAGAATCTAAGGTCTCTTATCTCCCTTGTTGCAGTTAGCCAGTTTTTCTTTGAAAACTTCATTTTAATGGTGCTATTCCTTGAATTACATGTGTATTTATGCCAACTCCTGCGTTGTTTCTTTTTTGTTTCCTGGCGATGGAACCCGCAGGTTAACAATGAGAGCGAAAGGTGTGGAGGACTGTCTCGCATGGGCTGCAAGAGATGAGTCTGGAATTCTTTCTCCCTTCAAGTTCAGCCGCAGGTAGCACATGACTTGGTGCATCTGGTTTTTGAGATTTTTCTCTCTAATTGAGCTTGGTATTTCTTATTCTTCTGATCATGGGGTAATTTGGAATTTTATGTTAAAAGATGAATTTCTGATGAAACAGTGATGAGATTGAGTTTTGCATGTTCAAATCATGCCATAGGGATTGATGTTATTACATGCTATTTGTCGATTCAATGAAAAAGATTGCTGTATATCTTTATTGCTTAACATTCATGTTCTACTTCCTAAAATGTGTATCTCATAAATATCAGTGTGTTCTGTTCCTCATGATCTCTTTAACTTACTTTCCTATCTCACTACATTATGGTGCATAAAACCTAAAGGTTGAAAATTCACTAATCTTTGTATCATTTCTTCTCTTTTTAAAACTAATTGATATTTGCATAGTAGTTGTGGCGTATGCATGCCATTGCCAGCCTGCTTTCATATGCATTAGGCAGTATTTCATATATGTCCTTCTATAAAGTGGAGTACTTGTGGTATTTCTTAGCTTTCTGCCAAAATTTATTAATTGAAAACCCCGCTTTAGTATTTCTGCAAGGATTGAACATATATGCATTTGGTGTGTATCATGCATAACTGGGTTGTAAACCTCATGCAATTAGTTATATGTCAACTTCCCCTCAGTTTGTTCTCAGATGGTTCATTCCTACGGGACAAAAAGGATCACAAAAGCTTGATACAGTAAAAAAGGGTAAAAAACCTTGATACATAAAAGCAAGGTTTTCAATTTATTTCTGCAGGAATCGGACATATATGCATTTTGGTGTGCCATAGCAACTTTTTTTTTTTTGGGACGAACCAAAGATGAATATTTTCCTTTGCTTGAGGAAGAACAGTTGCTATCATTAGTTATATGTCAACTTCCCTCAGCTTGTGCTCAGATGGTTCATTCATATGGGAGAAAAAGGGTCGTAGAAGCAAGAATATTTGTTCAGATGCAATAATCTCTCCATCCTCAGAGCAAATTGCATATGATATTGGATATGTTTAGCTCTGTTTGCTCTTTTATTTTGATCGGTGCAGTTGAAGCCTTATTTCTCAAGTCATAGTTAGCATTGTAAGCCACATTTCTGACTTCCCTTTTTTCCAATTTTGATGTCATGTCCTTTCCTTCACCTTCCATGTTATAAAAAGAGACCCCAAGAAAATTTTCTAACTCCACATTCACATGACTTGTCTTCATGGGTCTTCTATACTTTGATCCTTGTCTTCATGGGTCTTCTATACTTCTCTTCTCTGAAGAGAAACAGTGGATCAACAATCTAAACTGCAACTAATAAATACTCCCCATCTTTCCAGATCAGCCCAGAAAACTAAAAACCTATTAAACAGGAGACCAGGTGACTCAGTAACAACTGAAAAATAAAAGTATCTAATATGAAACATTCAGAACCCTGACAACCAAGGGATTGGAATACATGTTGTTCTCTCTAAAAGCATCCTCGTCTATGGCTAGACCTCTCCTTAAGCTCACATTCTGAACTAAATCCTCAGTTATGGTATTAGGGGATCCTTTTGCTGCCTGCATCATTGTTCTCTAAACTATCAAATATGTCCTTGTGTTTTCCACAAGCATTTTTCCAATTCAGAATGATAATTATTGTTTCCTTAAAAAAAGCACTGCTATGATTTTCCATCTGATTGATTTCTGGGGTGGATTACTTGAATACCATAGAAAGCAATACTGAGAGGATTTTACTGCAGTTGGTCGCTAAATTGTTTATGGTTATGTATTGATATCTCCTCAATTTTCTATTTTCACATTGTAAATATGAGACACTAATTTTTTCTATGAACTTATAACAATCCCCGCCTTTCATATCCAAATATGAAATGGACGGTAGCTCTTAATCTAAGAGCTGGACCTGAGGATCGCTACCAACAAAGTATTTATGCAAGGCTACTTCTTAGAAAGACCAAATTCTCCAGGAAATATGGACCGTGTTCTCTAACTACATAGGCCTCCTCATCTCTTGCAATGCTAACAGCTCGACCCCTCCCAAAAGAGTGAGATTGGTGAGATTTTGAGAGATCCCCTTTCAACTTTCTTCATCGGTTCCCATGGAAAAACCGGTGCCTAGTCGATTTTGGGTGACAGTAGAGTGCCTAGTTGTCTAGGCGATAAAAATTTTATGATATAAAAAAATGAACTTTTGGTTAGTTCCCTAGTTTTATATACTATTCAGCATGTATATTAATTGAAAAATTAGCAATTCTCTTTATTAAGAACATCAAATTTCCTCTAAAAATGTGGTAAATCATCACATCTAAAAGATAAAAATATTTCACATATATTAATTTCATTATTTTCAAAAATAATACTACTATAATAAGTATTTAATAGAGCAATTTCATATCATTTAGCAGCTAAAGAAGGTTATTAACTTTATATGACAAATATTCAACATGGAAAGTAAAATAGAAAAAACAAGGATGGAGTTTCTGTTTTATTTAATTAGAGAGAGAATATAAAAAAGAACATTTTATAATTCTATTCTTTTTTCCTCTTTCTTTCTTTCTTTTTCTCTCCTCAAAACCCTTTGATCTTTTAAATTTCAATAGTAAAACATTAAAACAAAGTAAAATTGATACAAATAGCATGTAATAAAATGTATTAACACATATATTAATATGATACAGCAATATAAATGATATTATAAAAGGCGATCGCCTTGTCATTTTTGTCGCCTAGGTGACACCTTGACAACTATGACCATTACATTACATAACATATTTAGTTACAAACTAGAATTTGGATTTATCTAGATTCTTGATCAGTGTAGTTGATTTTACCATCCTCTGCTCCCCCCCCCCCCCCAAAAAAAAACAAAAACTGAAACTCTTACTCTTTTCGTTTTCTGGGGCATCATTTGCCAGAGTCAGATCGTGAATCTATAAAACAGAGAAGACAACAGATTTATGGGTGTATCAAAAGTGACAGTCAACACCCTAGGAAAGGTATTTATATTATTATTAGTGAAAGGACAAATCTGTCCTTAATATTCAAGAGATAGTGTACAAAAGAATAAGAGAAATCTAATGTACAACAAAATATAAAATTACAATTATAGCCCTCTTAGCTTTCTTTATCTCTACACTCCCCCTCAAGCTAATGCCTAGGAATGAGCATCAGTTTGTCCATAAGAAAATTGTATCGGGCCCTATTCATTGCTTTTGTCAACAACAAGTTTGCAAGTTGAAGGCTAGAGGACACGTGTGGAAGGGAGAAGATGCCCGCAAGAAGGAGATTGCGAATGAAATGGCAATCAACTTATATGTCCTTTGTGTGCTCATGAAAAACAGGATTTGATGCAATCTTAATGGCACTAATATTGTCTACAAAGAGAGGAACTGAAGGTGGATGCTCATGTAGAAGATCATGTAGGAGAGCCTTGAACCAGATGATTTCACTACACACTAAGGACATGGTTCTATACTTAGCTTCAGTGGAAGAGATACAGTAGATTGTTTCTTGCACTTCCAAGAAAAGAGTGAGTCACCCAAGAAAACACACCAACCCGTAGTAGATCTCCGTGTGTCTGGGCAACCGACCTAATCAGCATCAGCATAGGCAGTATGACAAATAGCGAATGATGAAGAGAAGAATAAGCCATGAGATAAAGTCCCCCATACATATCTAATAATCCAATAGACTGCAAACATATGTGGTTGGTGTGGAGAGGATACAAACTGACTTACAACCTGAACTGGATAAGATATACCTAGCCGAGTCATAGTAAGTTAGATTAGACAGCCTACCAATTGGCGATAAAAGTAGGATCTTCAGGGGGGGAACTATCTTCCTTACTGAGTTTCAAAGTAACCTCTAAGGGAGTATCAATTGTCTTGGAATCAGTTAGGTTAGCCATTTTGACAAGATTGACTATAGAGTTATGACTAACCTCTAATCCCAAAAAGTAAGTCAAGGGACCTAAGTCCTCCATCTTGAAGGATTCACTGAGAAGTCTTTTCAAAGCAACAGGTTCTTTTGCATCACTTCTTGTAATGATGATATCATCAACATAGAGAAGAAGTATGACCACTCCTTGGTTCTGATGCAAAGTAAAAAGAGAGTGATCGAGGAGCTCTGGATAAAGCTAGGCATTAATGATAACAAAGCGGAATCTCTCAAACTAGGCCCTAGGTGCTTGTTTGAGACCATATAGGGATTCCTTGAGGTGTCATACAAGATGGGGATTAGTACAATATCCAGGAGGAGGCTTCATGTACACAGTTTCCTTCAACTTTCCATGTAGAAATGCATTCTTCACATCCATGTGATGGATCTTCCATTGTTTAGCTATAGCGATGGCTAACAGAATTTGAACAGTAGTCATCTTTTCCACTAGAGCAAGGGTATCCTCATAATCTACCCTATACTCCTATCTATAGCCTTGAGCAACGAGTCTAGCCTTGTATCTATCTAGACTCCCATCTGACTTTAACTTCACTGAATAAACCAGCGGCTACCAATAATAAAAGCTTTAGCAGGTGCTTTAACTACTTCCTAGGTGTCATTCTCAAGGAGAGCTTGGATTTTAGAGTCCATGGAATCCTTCCAATGAGGGATTGCTACAACTTGCTGGTAAGACTTAGGGATATCTGTGGTGGACAAAAAAATAGAAAAAAAGAGCTATGATTTGGAGAGAAACGATAGTGGTTAGGAGGTCGAGAAACTCTAGAAGAACGATACAATGTGGGTGCACTGGGAGAAGTAGGTTCAGATATGGGGACAAAAGAACTTACAAGAATGGATGGAGTGATAAAACTAGTAGTTGGTGGTGGAAAGGAAAGAGGCATAGGAGCTGATGTAGGCCGTTCCTTCTTGAAGTAGGTTTGAAATTGCTACAAAGGTGATGTAGGAACTCTTAAAGAATTTGTAGAGTCAAAACTGTGTAAGTAGAGGGAGTGGGTAATTTAACAATATGCTCAAAGAAAGATACATTTTCAAGAAATATAACATTGCGAGTGTTAGTAAACTCTAGCAAATTCTAGGTTGAAGTAGAGAAGAAGAAAGAAAAGAGAAAGAAGAAGAAGAAGAAGAAGAAAGAAAGGTTCGGCCAGACTAGAAGAGAGTCAAAATCTCTCTCCCCTAGCTGACCCACTTGTATTTATTCAAAAACATAGAGTTACAGGAAAAACCATTTTGTCCCTCATAGAAGATGGGACACATAACTTAAACTCAGATACAATAGACCTTTCGCTCTCAAGCAGATAATCCAGAATGACCAAAATACCCCTGACTCGAGCATTCTAACACTCCCCCTCAAGCTGGAGAGTATATATCATATAGTCCCAGCATGTTACAAATGTAATCTATTCTTCCCCGAGACAATCCCTTTGTGAGGAGATCTGCCCACTGATTTCCTGAGCTCACATGAGATGTGGTTATCACCCCACTTATTACTTTATCTCTTACAAAGTGACAATCAACCTCGATATGCTTAGTTCTCTCATGAAAGACGGGATTGGAAGAGATGTGAACAGCAACTTGGTTATCACAGTATAATTTCATGGGTTTGTCAATTGAGAATCCCATCTCTTGAAGCAAGTTCTTCAGCCATACTAGCTCACATGTGGTATGGGCCATAGCCCTGTACTCTGCTTCTGCACTACTTCTTGCCACCACTGTTTGTTTCTTGCTCTTCCAAGTTACAAGATTGCCACCAAGGAAGGTACAATACCCTGTAGTTGATCTCCTGTCTGATATAGAACCAGCCCAGTCAGCATCTGTGTACCCTACTATCTCAAGAGTTCCTCCACTTTGGTATAACAAACCACGACCTGGAGCACCTTTTAGGTACCTAAAAATTCTCAGAACAGCTTCCCAGTGAGGAACCCGAGGATGTTGCATAAACTGGCTCACCACACTCACAACAAATGATATATCTGGTCGGGTAATGGTCAGGTAATTCAATTTGCCCACCAACCTTCTGTATCTTCCAGGATCATCAAACTCTTCACCCGCATCAACACTCAGTTTGGCATTGAGTTCCATAGGAGTCTCTGCTGGTTTAGCACCTAACAACCCTGTTTCTTCAAGTAGATCAAGAATATATTTTCTCTGACATAGGTTGATCCCATGTTTTGACCTCGCAACCTCTATTCCTAGGAAATATTTCAGCTTCCCCAAATCTTTCGTATTGAAGTGATCCTGTAAGAATTTCTTCAACCTGTTGATTCCATTGCTATCACTCCTAGTTATGACAATATCATCCACGTACACGACTAGCAAGATTTTCCCATCCTTTGAGTTATAGCTGAACATAGAATGATCAACCTGACATTGTTTCATCCCAAAGGCTTTCATCACTTCACTGAACCTGCCAAACCAAGCACGTGGAGATTGTTTCAGTCCATAAATTGCCTTTTTGAGCCTACACACTTTGCCAGACTCCCCCTGAGCAACAAACCCTGGTGGTTGCTCCATATACACCTCCTCAACTAGATCACCATGCAGGAAGGCATTTTTGATGTCAAGTTGTACAAGAGGCCAATCATACATAGCAGCTAATGAAATCAGCACCCGAACTGAACCAATCTTAGCCACAGGAGAAAATGTCTCCATATAGTCCACACCATACATCTGAGAATAACCCTTGGCCACCAACCTCGCTTTCAATCGCTCCACACTGCCATCAGGAAGATACTTCACTGTGTAGACCCATTTACACCCAACTGTGTGCTTTCCGGAAGGAAGAGCGGTGAGTTCCCATGTGTGATTATGTTGTAGAGCAGAGAGTTCTTCTTCCATGGCTTGCCGCCACTCTGGGGAGGCAAGAGCTTCCTAGACAGTCTTGGGAATGGGAACAGATGAGAGTAATGATATAAATTTGCAATGAGAAGCAGAAAGGTGAGCAGTAGAAACATAGTGTGAAATGGGGTGAGAAGTACAAGTACGTTTACCTTTTCGTAGAGCAATAGGAAGATCAGGATTTGAAGGAGGAGCAGTAGCAGGATTTGTCGACAGGGGCTGAAGTGGAGGAGGGCCCGATGCACTTCTGCGGGTATACACTTGAGTGATTGGCGGCTTCTCAGTAGTAACAGGCATAGGATGTGCATCTGCAGTAGAAACAGGAGCTACTGGAAGGATGTCCACAACAGGTACAGGAAGGGGAACCACAGAGGGAGAGGAAGAGACCCCAGCATCTGAGAAGAACGGAACTGACTCAAGGAAGGTGACATCAGAGCACACAAACGATTTATAGGATTTTGGGTTATAACACTTATACCCTTTCTGAGTCCTTG
The DNA here is from genome assembly GCF_055504915.1 of Nelumbo nucifera. Taxonomy (NCBI): domain Eukaryota; kingdom Viridiplantae; phylum Streptophyta; class Magnoliopsida; order Proteales; family Nelumbonaceae; genus Nelumbo; species Nelumbo nucifera. The sequence continues at coordinate 41,495,622 of NC_142656.1, read as the reverse complement.
AGTAGCCTAGAAAGATACACTTAGTAGCTCGAGCATTTAGCTTGTCTAACCCAGGCCCCAAGTGTTGAACAAAACAAACACAACCAAAGATTCTTGGGGTAAGAGGAAATGGAGATAAAGTGGGAAACAACACGGAGAAAGGGGATTGATTTCCAAGGATTGACATGGGCATCCGATTGATCAGAAAACAGGATGTAAGAACAACATCACTCCAAAAATGTTTTGGGACATTCATATTAATCATCAAGGATCGAGCAGTTTCAAGAAGATGTCGATTTTTTCATTCAGCTACACCATTCTGTTGTGGGGTGTAGACACAAGAAGTTTGATGAATGATCCCATGATGTTCTAGGTATTGCTGAAATGGTGAGGAGTTGTATTCTTTGGCATTATCGGAGTGAAGAATTTTAATATGAACACCAAATTGAGTGCGTATTTCAGCATAAAATTTTTGAAAAATAGGGAACAACTCACTACGATCTTTCATAAGATAAATTCATGTCATCCTTGAAAAGTCATCAACAAAGATTACAAAATACTTATACCCATTGTATGACACAACTTTAATTGGACCCCATACATCGGAATGAACTAAAGAGAAAGGACTTGAGACACGACTATCAACTCTTGGACTAAATGAGACTCTATGATGTTTACCCAATTGACATGACTCACAATCTAATGATGAGAGATGACTCAAGGAAGGAACCAGTAATTTCAAGGCCTTGAGAGAAGGATGACCAAGTCTGCAGTGCCACTGAAGAGGAGTAAGAGATGACTGAAAAGCTACTGGAGGACCACCACCATCAAGGTAATATAATCCACCTGCTTCATGCCCTCCACCAATCTTCCTCCCCGTCTTGAGATCCTGAAACACACAAGAAGAAGGGTAGAAGGTTACAGAACAATTAAGAGACTTGGTTAATCTGCTGACAGACATAAGGTTAAAAGGAAACTTAGGAACATATAAAACAGATGATAAAGGCAAGGAGGAGAGATTAACATCACCAACACCACAGATAGGAGATGTAGAACCATTAGCAAGTGTAACTGTTTGAGGTGTGGAGGAGTGGGAAAGGGAAGAAAATACATCATGAGCCCCAGACATATGGTCTGAGGCCCCGGAGTCAATGATCCAGTGTGAGTCTTTGGAAGCTAAGCAAGTCATACCTGAATGGGCAAGTGTAACGGTGTTCTGCTGAGATGTTTGAATGAACTGCTCATATACTGCACGTGGTACACTCACCATTTCCTTCTCAGAAGCACAAGTAGATGTGGAGGGGATTGGGTCAGTTTGCTGACTTTCAGTAATTGTGTCACTACCCTTAGTCCTAGCATGGTTAGCCCAAGTGTTGTGTGTACCACGCAAATCATAGCAGAAATTAATTGTGTGCCCCTCTAAACCACAACGTGTACACTTTCTCTGAGTATAACTCCTTCCTCTTCCCCGACCTCCCCCTGAGTTTCGACCTCCAGTCCGACCACTAGCCCTGCTAAACATGTGACCACCACGGTTGCTTGGGAGTCCATTCCTGACACCACCACTTCTATTTCCACGACCACCCCCTTTAGTCACTACCAAACCAGATCTGTCAGAGAGAGAAGAATGTTCTACCGACTCAATGGATGTCCTCTTAAGATGAGCAAAAACTTCTTCAAGTGAGGGAAGAGCAGATCCTCCCAATATTTGTGCTCTGACAGGCTCATACTCAGCCTTCAACCCCACAAGAAACCTTGTCACATCAAGCTGCTCACGTTGCTGTTGTTGGATCTGAACATCTGATGTTAGAGGATGATACACATTAAGCTCATTACGAATGTTCCTCAAACTTGCATAGTACTCTTCTAAGCTTTGACTCCCTTGCTTCAAATTGAAATACTCTTGGTACAACTGATACACCCTAGTTGTATTGTCTTGTCCAGAGTACAACATCTTAGCATGATCCCAGATTTCCTTAGCTGTATCTAGGAACATGAAGTTCACACTAATCTTTGGTTCCATGCTGTTCCAGAGCCATGTCATTATCTGTGCATCTACTTGTTCCCAGTCACTGAACCCAGGGGAATCAGAGGGAGGTTTCTCCTCTCTTACATGTTTTACCTTCCTCTTGGCCTTCAAGAACACCTCCATAGATTTTGCCCATGGTACATAATTCTCACCATTCAACTTGATGGATGTAATTTGAACACTTAGATAGTCTGGAGAAAGCATGACACCTATTTTGTTATCATTCCCATTTTCAAATGAAGCCATCTTAATTATTTCTCCTTCAAATATACAACACAACCTCACACTCTTTCACAAGACTTATCTCACTTATAACACCACCAATTCCAGCTTCTTTAAATACACATTACACACCACACACTAAGGCTGAAATCACTCAGTCTTCACATCAAACACCTGGGCTGCACACTGCAGAACCATTCACCATCAACACACTAAGACTGAAATCACTCAGTCCTCACATCAAACACTTGGGCTGCACACTGCAGAACTGATTACACACAAGGTATAGGAGATCACTTTTAAATATTTTGAAACATAGATACACCAATCACCACGACACAACCACCACCAATCTACTGCTGTTGTGAACTTCAGCAGTCGACAACTTTTCTTTCAACATACATACGAAGAGAAATGCAGAGGAACACGACTGAGATGCATATCAGTCACACTGAGCACCACCACCACAACCAACTTTTGAAACAAAAAAGAAACATTCACAGTCCCTTGGACAAACAACAGTAGTGTTCATACCTGTCCACATTCAGCCCTCTTCGATACTGAAGTATACCACTCCAACGACCACCACAGCAATGACCGGAGGCATCCTCACCTCCAGGCCCACAAAACGACAGCTCCTTTTCAGCTCCTTATCGAACCTCCACTCAAGTCAGTCGAAAAGGAAGAAGATGACTGTGAAAGTTGGTGGCAAACCCAGAAGGAGAACAGCAGCAAGAAAGAAATGAGGATACGACCTTACAGCTCTGATACCATGTTAGTAAAATCTAGCAGATTCTAGGTTGAAGTAGAGAAGAAGAAAGAAAAGAGAAAGAAGAAGAAGAAGAAAGAAAGGTTCAGCCAGACTAGAAGAGAGTCAAAATCTCTCTCCCCTAGCTGACCCACTTGTATTTATTCAAAAACATAGAGTTACAGGAAAGACCATTTTGTCCCTCATAGAAGATGGGACACATAACTTGAACTCAGATACAATAGACCTTTCACTCTCAAGCAGATAATCCAGAATGACCAAAATACCCCTGACTCGAGCATTCTAACAGCGAGAAATCCAAATGTAATGGGCCGTAGGATCATAGAAAAGGAAGCTCTTGTGACTATAGCCCATAAAAGCACACAAAGCTGCTTGAGCAGTTAGCTTAGTGCATTCATGGGGCGGAAGGTGAACAAAACAAACAATCGAATACCCAAAGCATGGAGAAGTTTGAAGGATGGTGAAAAAGAGACTGGAAAGGAGAGGAGTTATCTAGGACTGATGACGGAAGAAGGTTTATGAGATAAACAACAATGTTGGCCGCCTCCACCCAAAACCAGGAGGGTACATGGGAAATCTTCCAAGAGAGTTTTGACTACACTCAAAATGTGTCTATTCTTTCTTTTTGCTATTCCATTTTGTTTTGGAGTATCGAGAAAAGATTTTTGGTATTGGATACCTTATTGTTTCAAGTAAGCTGGAAAAACCTCATCAAAGTACTCTCCCCCTGAATCTGATCGTAGGATACATATCTTAGCTTTAAACTGAGTAGCAACTGAAGGGATGAGAGATCCATCGTATGGACGCCCAAATCTTCCGGAATGAAGGGGGCGAATTTCAAAAATTTTTCTCTCCCTTCAACTGGGAATCGCATTCCCTATTTAGAAAATCATATTTTCAAGGACCAATCTTGAACCATGAACTGAACCAGATCTAAACCAAAAGAAGTAGGAGAGAGGTATACCTGATACAGAGAAATATTATCTCTCAATGGAGGTGTTCACGCCCAAGGAAGGATCCAAAGACTGCTCCCACTGAAGATGGCGCAGTGCAGGATGGAGCAGAATCAGTAGCGTTCTCCAAGAACCTGATCCTTCGTAAGAATGGCTGGATGGCACGTGAGCACTGCTTCCAATCAGTCCTTTCACAAAGGGCTGATATCAAGATCGAATCTTGATCTCTCCCACAAAGTTGGAGATCGAACTGGAGGTCTGGCAGCGGCAGGAAGGAGGCGGCAGGAAAGAGTTTTGCAGAGATTGCAGAAATCTTTCTTCTGTGATTTCAGCTCTGAAGACTAGAGAGCTTTTCTCTCTTGTGCTGTGTGTCTAAAGGCTGCTGCCCCCTCCTCCTTTTATAGGCTTAAAGGGATCAGCTCCTAATCCCATTAGGAGTTGCTGATCCAAATCATATTTGGATTAGAAGTCCTTTTAAGTGATAAGGGAGAACCCTTATCTTATTTGTAGATTAGATCAGCCCTCTCCTAATCCTATTAGGAGGCTCCTAGATCTAAATCTTATTTAGATCTTGGACTCTCTGAGTGGATAGGGTCAAGGCCCAATACTATCAACTGATTTAATCCCAGATCCGCCCCTCATTTAAACTAATCAAATCAGCCCAGTTCGAAATGGGCTTTAGGCCCATTAAGGTTGTGTGCTCACTTAGCCTTCCAAACTGCTGCCTAGTTGGGCTTCCTTGTATGGCGTGGGACCCAAACATTGATCTACACATCAGCCACATGGGTTCGGCCCAGCCTTTGTTACAAGGCCTGGCCGAATACACTGCTATGGACAATGCACCCCCTGAAACCCATCACATGGGCTCTATGGGCCCAATACTTACCCTAAGTGGTCCCTGGGCCAAGCCACCTTGTAACACCCAGGGACTGTGGGCAAATGCAAGATTAGCTCATCAGGTATTACCCTCAATGGTCTTACACTTGACCTCTCAGCCCATAATGATCAAACATTGCCCGACAAGAGAGGACCTCTCCCTCAGCTGCAAGGAACAGTGTTGCATTCTTTGCTTATATGGATCCCGGGAATTAAAACCTTTTGCATACATTTTAGAAACCATAATATATATACTTTTATATCTCATATAAAATATACTTTGCAAAACAAATCTCAACGATTGAAATCGGCTGCCGGCAGTCTTGGTTTCCATCAATGAGAGTGCATCCCCGATCATTACCTTTGTCTGACAAAGGGGCTGATCCTGTCACTATGATCACCCACTCAGATGAATTCTCGGACTGTCCCAACATACCCAGGTTTTGACCCCTGCTAAGGATCTCACTGATTGGTACATCAAAGACAGCCCAATCCGACACCTAGTGCAGTATCATAATCGAGTCTAGGGGTCGGGTGTAACTTTCCAGTTTTGCCCATTAATCTCCAAGGTCCAGGGCAATACTGGAAATCTGGTACAGTTCAAAGATTCAATTAATCCTACACTGTATGTGCCTAGGGTCTCACCTTGGCAGCTGAGACAGGCCAGCCCAACCGACTTGGTGGCACAACAGTGTCAGCCTTATCAGGATAGGTCTCCCCAGACCGACCCACTGGCTGTGAACATTCTAAACTAACACGAGTCTCATTAAGTGTCCAGTTTAAGGGTATTACACAAAAACATACCAAGGGAACATGAATCAAATATGTACTTTTATTCATTTACAATAAACTCATAATGTACATCATTCTGATTGAAGCTAAGGGCATACAAAACTGTCTAACAGCAACTTGTTCCTGAAATAGTTTGAATGTAGAGTATACTTCGGATTTTTTGTGAATGAAATAAATCCAAGTAAAACGAGTGCAATCATCAATGAAAGTCACAAAGTACTTGTATCCCAATCTAGAAATAATTGGAGACGACCACACATCACTTTGTATTAAATGAAATGGGACTGTTGCATGCTTAGAATGAGAAGGGAAAGGTATAATATAGCTCTTGCATACACAACAAGTAATGCAATCTTTATTTAATATTCTTAAGAGAAACAATTGAAGTTGGTAAACTACTTGAAGTAAATAAATAATTAATTTTCTTAGAAAAAGGGTGACCAAGATGTCCATGCCACAAGTGCTAGGCATTATTACAATTTAAAGATTTAAAGCTAGTAGTAGTAGAAAGTAAACACGAAGTGGATGCCGAAGGAGATTTCTTCTTCTCGAACTCTAGAGCAAACAGCCGACCCAGTCTAAGCCCCTTCTCCTTCACCTCCCTAGTTTGCTGATCTTGTATCAAACAATCATCAGAAGAAAATGAGATAGTATTACCATTTTCCACAAGTTTGTCAAAAGAAATCAATTAGTAGTTAATTTATGAACAAATAGGTCTTGGGTAGGTGGAAGTGAGAAGACTTAGAAGTGGATAAGTGTAAAATCATCACAACCAAGAATATCTAACTTTTCACCATTTGCAGTAACAATATGTATATTAGGAAAGTGGGTTTTTGGGAACTAACCAAAGGAGGCCCCTATCATGTGATTAGAGGCACCTAAATCAATGATTCAAAGATGATTTGATGAAGGATAGTAGGTAGGAGACCTACCAGACAGATCGATAGTAGAGAAGGTGGAAGAGATTGCCGAGGACATAGGCTACTGAATCTTCTCTTCTAACATACCACTGGAGGTGTCACTCTGTGAGGCCAATGGAGCATTAGTGGATGAGGCATCTGAATTCTCTACAGAGGTCTGATAAGCCTTATAGAACCCTTTCTTCTGATTAGATCCACCCCCTTTTGGAGGTCAAGTGGGGCATTCTATAATGATGTCCCTTTTGCTTGCAGTGAGTATATGTTCTTCTTCTTGTAATGTGAGATGACATGTCCAAATTCTTTGTATTCATAGCACTGAATTCAGGAAAAATCCTTCTTCCCCTTAGGCTTTGTCGCAAGAAAAACATCTATATTGGGGTCCTTCCATCAGTTGTAGTCTGTGTAACCAATCTCTTCTGAAAAGCTTCCCAAGGATAGTATCAAGATTTGGAAGTGCCCTTCGGCTAAGAATATTAGACCTAACATCTTCAAATTCAGGTCTGAGATGATGCATTAAGAAATGCATAATTTTTCTTATATCAAAACATGCTTTCATAAACTTCACACAAAAATTTGAAGGATTTTCACCCATGTGTACTAGTTTGTACTCAGTCCAAAGGTTAATGAACCCAACATAGTATTCTTGAATTTTTTTCTCTCCTTGATGATAATAAAATTTGTCAACTTCTATTGGTATTGTCTAGAGAGATTCGATTGCTGATAAACTTTCTCAAGGTGCCGATACATCTTATATGCAGTTCGGTACCCTCTCATAGAGATGGCAATGCTAACCTCAACAGATCTAAAGATTCATGATGCAATTTTTGCATTATCAAATATCAATCTTCCATTAGTTTAGGGCCTTAATGTCTGAATCATTAGGTTTAGATGTAGTTCCATCTAAATATCCTCAAAGTCCCTTTGCCTCAACATGAAATTGAAAGTTGAACTTCCACAAAGCATAGTTCAACCCATTAAACTTGATAGGAAGGATATCCATTCTTTTAGAAGCCATTAAACAATAAAATAACAGTGCTGGCTTTCAAAAAAAATACCAGATTTCAAATCAGAAATGAAAGAGAAGTACCTTTCAGCCGAGTGTCCAAAAAAGGAAACTGTAGCGGTAGATTGATCCAAACTGAATGAGATCACAAAGCTCCTCTGGGCGATGTTATGTCCCAGAAACTTTACACACAATTCTCAGACTCACAGCAGAATTCACACAAGTCAAATATCAACAAAGAAACTGGTATTCATTCAGAGGAAAACATTAACAGTAACAGTTGGTCGGTTCTTCGAGAGACCGCCGTCTCTCCCAATCACTCACAGTATTTTGCACTCAACCAAAGCCCTCCTTCCCCATCCCCCAAAGACCCTTCTTATATTCTTCTGACAGCATAACTGACTTCCCCCCCCCCCCCATAAATGCCCAGCTGGCCTAGTTATAAATGCCCAACACTCTTCTTATTCATAACTGACATAGCTATAAATGCCTCAAGACTCTTCTTATTCCCTTCTGACTTCCTCTATAAATGCCCAGCTGGCAAGCCCCATGTGTTCAATTATTTCCCCCCTTAACCGATTGCTGCCCTTTCCCTTTTCCTAGCATACGTAAGGTTAATTGGGGGCCTATCATTACCCGCCACCCGAAGTCTAACCTTGTCCTCAAGGTTAAAATGAGGAAATTGGTCTCGAAGCAAGTCAAAAGGCTCCCAAGAATCTTCAAAATCAGGTAGGTCCTGCCAATGAATAAGCACTTCCAAACCAGTGACTCCAGGCATAGTGGATGGGCGCACACCGCGCACTGATATGTCCCTGCACAGGCCAAGCAGTAGCATCGCCCAATGCACAGATGCACTGCCCACAACTTTCATGGTTATAGAAGTAAGAGAGCCTAGCAATTGCATCCACAATATCAGTTGACTTGTCCATCACAATTACAGCAACTGTCCCTAAACCCGTTTGGACAGCCTTGAGTGCATCATAATCCATCAACACATCATCACATATGTGCTTTGGAATCAGTGGAACAGAAGAACCCCCTGGTATCACTGTAAGCAAATTATCCCATCCACCTCTAACTCCTCCACAGTGCCTCTCTATCAGGTCCTTCAATGAAATACTCATCTCCCCTTCAACTGCACAAGGCTTATTCACGTGGTGGGAGACACAGAATAGCTTTGTCCCAGAATTGTTCTTCCTGCCAAAACTAGCAAACCATTCAGGACCACACCTTAAAATGGTGGGGGAAACAGCCACAGTTTCAACATTTGTAACAGTTGTTGGACATCCATATAGCCCTGCATTAGCTGGAAAAGGAGGCTTCAACCTTGGTTTTCCTTGTTTTCCTTCAAGGCTTTCCAACAACGCCGTCTCTTCTCAACAAATGTAAGCATCAGCTCCATAGTGGATATGAACATCAAAATCATATCCAGATCCACATGCATTTTTTCCCAAAAGTCCAGCTTGATAAGCTTCCCTCCTTGCTTTCTCAAGGTTTTTCCGCTCATTTACATACTCTCCCCTTATGTAGATATAAGCAGCAGTGGCCCGCATACCAACCCCTACAATTAGGCAACCCTCTAGTAGTTTATGTGGGTCATGGCGCATAATTTCTCTGTCCTTACATGTTCCTGGCTCACTCTCATCAGCATTGACAACAAGATAAGAAGGACGGCCATCAGATACTTTTGGCATGAAAGACCACTTCAGGTGGAAAACCAGCTCCACCACGGCCTCAAAGACCAGATTTCTTCATTTCATTGACAATCCAATCAGAGCCCTTAGGTACCAAGTCTTTGGTTCTATACCAGTCACCCCGCTTCATGGCACCGTTCAGGAAAGGGTCGTGCAACCCATTAACAAATGCTGCTTCAAGGACTGATTCTGGCAGGTCACGTAAGGGAGCGGAGAGCACCTCAAATTGGCGATGATATCCCTTAACAGTAGAAGACTGATGTAACGAGAAGAGCTGCTCCTGTAAATTACCCTCCTGAGTCGATCGAAAATGTTCAAGGAGGAGCTCTTTGAATTCTGTCCAACCACGAAAAGGTCGCCGACCATCTTCCTAGTAATACTACGCCAATGCATCACCCTCTAAACAGACAACTGCAGCACGCAGACGCTTTGCCGGAAGCAATCCATTAATCTCAAAATAGCGCTCCACACGAAAAAGCCAGCCATCTGGATTTTCCCCATCAAAAATAGGTAGCTCCAACTTCCGAGGAAGTGAATCAGGAGTATGTTCCGGTACCGGCATCGAGGAAGACGTTGGAAATGCCGCACTCTTCCCTTTGTCAGCCGCACGACTCGATGCGACTAAAGGAGGAGCAATGTCAGTCGTGGACAAAGGAGCTGAATAGGCCTGTTGCTGAAGCAACAGATCAAAACGTCTCACCAGATCTTGAACGCCTCCTTCTAGAGATTGTACCGAGCTTTCAAGAGACGAGATCTTCGAAAGTCCAGCTGCTACCTTTTCTGGATTGAGTTGCTGAATCTCATTGCGTAAGCCATCCATCTCCACACGAAATTCAGAATGCAGAGAAGTCAAGCGTTCTTCGAAACCCTCCACCTGCGATGCCACTTCCTTAACTGTCACCATGGCCGAGGAAAGACGAGCTTTGATACCACTGTTATGTCCCAGAAACTTTACACACAATTCTCAGACTCACAGCAGAACTCACACAACTCGAATATCAACAAAGAAACTGGTATTCATTCAGAGGAAAACATTAACAGTAACAGTTGGTCGGTTCTTCGAGAGACCACCGGCTCTCCCAATCACTCACAGTATTCTGCACTCAACCAAAGCCCTCCTTCCCCATCCCCCAAAGACCCTTCTTATATTCTTCTGACAGCATAATAGACTTCCCCCCCCCCCCCCCCCCCCCCCCCCCCCCCCCCATAAATGCCCAGCTGGCCTAGTTATAAATGCCCAACACTCTTCTTATTCATAACTGACATAGCTATAAATGCCCCAAGACTCTTCTTATTCCCTTCTGACTTCCTCTATAAATGCCCAGCTGGTAAGCCCCATGTGTTCAATTATTTCCCCCCTTAACCGATTGCTGCCCTTTCCCTTTTCCTAGCATACGTAAGGTTAATTGGGGGCCTATCATTACCCGCCACCCGAAGTCTAACCTTGTCCTCAAGGTTAAAATGAGGAAATTGGTCTCGAAGCAAGTCAAAAGGCTCCCAAGAATCTTCAAAATCAGGTAGGCCCTGCCAATGAATAAGCACTTCCAAACCAGTGGCTCCAGGCATAGTGGATGGGCGCACACCGCGCACTGATATGTCCCTGCACAGGCCAAGCAGCAGCATCGCCCAATGCATAGATGGTGAATTTGATGCAACCGCAAATTAGATCGTGAATTTGATGCTAGGAGAATCAAAGAACAAATGTCTCTTTACAGCAGATCAGATCGTGAATTTGATGCAACCGCAAATTAGTCAGCACTATTTGTGGATGAATTATGTTAAGGAAATATGGGATAGTGTTGCTGAAACCTATTCACAAAAATTGAATGTGGCTAGGGCTTATAAGTTAAGAAGTGATGTGAACAATCTAAGGTAGGGGGAGAAACCTTTAGCAGTCTACTTCTCAATGCTGAAATCCTTGTGGCAAGAGATAAATCTCATGGAAACAGTTGTCTGGGAAAGTACAAATGATGCAGAGACATATAGAAAACTAGTTGAGAGGAATAGGGTTTTTGAATTTCTGACAGAGTTGAATCCAGATATTGATATTATCAGACATAATATCGTAGCTAAAGACAATCTATCTTTGTCTCAGGCTTATTCCATGGTGAGCAGTGAGGAGAGTAGGAGGATGGTTCAGGTTCAAGGGACTATTCCAGTTGACCATTTTGCTAATATGGGGTTGAAACATAAGATGACTATAGGTGGTACAGGGAAGAAGGAGGTTATATGTGAATATTGTAAGAAACCAAGATATACAAAGTATAAATGTTGGAAGCTACATCCAGACCTTCTTCCACCCCGTTTTCAAAAGTAGGTCGAAAATGGGAAGACTGGGAGTGCCAATGCAGCCATAGTGTCAGCTAATGATAGGAGTGCCACCGATGAGAAAGCTGCTAGTGAGAAGTTTAGATGTTATGAAGGTAGAGTATGAGAAATATGATAGGATGATTAGCCACCTTGAGAGTGCAACCACCTCCTCCAACTCTTCAGGCAATCCAACTACGTCTGCATTTGCTCATTCAGGTATGTACTACTGCCAACCATGCAGCCATCTTAGGTAATCATAGGATCCCTTGGATTATTGATTCATGTGCTTTTGATCATATGACCAACATTTCTACTATGTTTAGCTCTTATGACTTACTTTCTGGCCGTGATAAGATTACCCTAGCCAATAGCTCTCTTGCTCCTAACTCTGGCAAGGGAGTCATCAATGCCACATACTCCCTTTCCCTTACTTCTGTCCTTCATGTCCCTAAACTGCATATAATTTGATGTCAGTAAATAGCCTAACTAAATCCTTAAACTATAGTGTAACCTTCCCTTATTGTGTTTTCTTCAGGACTTGAAGTCTCAAAAAGTGATTGGGAGTGGCCATGAGGCAAATGGAATATATCTGCTAGATACTCCTGGACAAAGCCAAGGACAACCTAAAAGAGTTGCTTTTGGGTCTACTTCTACATAATCTTTTAGTCATGTCATGTTATGTCATTTTCGTTTGGGTCATTTACCCTTTTCTGCTTTGAGCCATTTATTCCCAAAGTTGTTTAAGGGAATTAACTTGTCTAGTCTTCTTTGCGAGTCATGTGAGTTATCAAAACATTGTAGAAGCACTTATCCTTGAAGTAATAAGAGGTCCTATTTTTCCCTTTAATATTGTGCACTCTGATGTGTGGGGGCCATACCACTTGCCTTCTATGGGTGGTTATTGATACTTTATCTTGTTCATTGACGATTTTTGTCGGTATACTTGGTTATTTTTTATGAGATCTCGTGATGAAGTTCCCAAGCTTGTAAGACAATTTCATGAATTTGTTCTTATCTAGTTTGATACAAGAATCAAGATATTTAGGTATGATAATGCAAAATAATCATTTGAGAGAAACCTAACCTCTTATCTCACTGACTTTGGGGTCATCCACCAAAGTTCGTGTTCGTACTCCGGAACCAAATGGAGTAGCTGAGAGGAAGAATCATTACATAGTTGAAGTTGCAAGAAGCATTTTGTTTGCCTCACATGTTCCTACAAAGTTCTGGGGGGATGCTGTTCTCATTGCAATATACCTAATCAATCGTATGCCATATAGAGTTTTGGGCTTTAAGTCTCATTTTAATCTTCTTTATCTAGATAAGGACCTTTTTTCTTCCCCTTTGTCTTTGGATGTACCTGTTATATACACATTTTTAGTACCTAGAAACATAAATTTGAACCAAAGGTCCATAAGTGCATTTTTCTTGGTTATGCCTCCACACAGAAGGGTTATTGCTGTTTGATCCTAGTAGTGGAACTTGTTATGTCTCAATGGATGTCACTTTTGTTGATTCCACTCCTTTTTATGGTTCATCTCAGGGGGAGCATCGTTCTCAGGGGGAGTATTTGTCACAGTTGTTTGCACTCCCCCTTCTAGTTCATAAAAGGGTATGGACAGATGGTAGGCCCATTAACCCAACTCTTGTGCAAGGATTCCTTTGTCTGGACTAATACGGCCCAAGCCGCATTCAATCTCCTAAAGCAATCTCTCTCCAGTCCACCAACACTTGCCTTACCAGACTTCTTTAAAACCTTTATTATTGAATGTGATGCTTTTGGGAGTGGTCTAGGTGCTGTTCTTATTGCAAGCGAGCCAGCCAGTAACATATTTCATCAAGGCCCTTAGTGGACAATCCTTATGTAAATCCACATATGAAAGGGAGTTAATGACAATTGTTCTTGCAGTCCAGAAATGGAGAGCCTACCTAATGGGTCGTAAGTTCATTATCTGTATAGATCAAGAAAGTTTGAAACACTTGCTTGAACAATAAGTCCATATAGAGGCTCAACTCAAATGGGCCTAAAAGCTCATGGGATTTGATTATGTGATCGAGTATAAGGCAGGAACATCCAATAGAGCAGCAGATGCCTTATCTCACAGATAGGTTAGCTTTGGAAAACACCACATCCAATCAATCTTATGCCATATAGAGTTAGATGCATGATCCACTAAGTGTATCTTCCTTGGCTATTCCTGGACCTAGAAAGGGTATAAGTGTTATAACCAAGGTTTCATATTTCGATACGATACGATACGCCCTGTTTCGGACGTATCGTATCGTATCTTTAAAGGTTCGATACAAGATATGGTGGAAAATTGGCGGTATGATCTTTTTTCCACCGTATTAGACCTGTGTCGTATCGTATTGTATTGGGCCGTATTAGGGGGTGTATCGGGCATTTCGACCAATACACTATGAAAAAGATACGACCAAAAACTGAAAAAAAAAATAAAGGGTGGAAACAAGCCTCTTTCCCCTGAAATAAGCCTTCTTTCACCCCAAATAGCTCTAGAACTCTAAACCTCATTCCTAGAGTGCTAAATATGCAAAAATTTGCAACAAAACAAGCGTGAATTGTTATTTTTTTGAAGATTTTTCAAATTTTGAAAAATATGGCAAAAATAGTTAAGTTTTTTCAATTTTTTATAATATCTTGTGATTTCTTTTTTTTCTTGAGTGCTTAAATCTATGTTGATCTACATTTCTTACATTCAAAATCACAATTTTTTTGTGTTATGAATAGATGGATCTATGGATTTATCTATCTTATCCATAGATTAATTGAAATTTATTCTTTATTTATTTTTTATTTTTTATATTTTTAGAATTAATTATATTTTATCATTTGATCACAATGATTGAATATATTATAATTCTATTGATGATCTATCATATTCATAGAGCAATTGAAATTTCTTTTTTAATAATTATTTTTTTTTATTTTTACATTTTTAGAATTAAAAATAAATAATAATTAATTATATTTTATCATTTGATCACAATGATTGAATATATTATAATTCTATGGATGATCTATCATATCCATAAATCAATTGAAATTCCTTCTTTAATAACTATTTTTTGAATATATTGTACAATGTTTATTTGTTTTTTATAATTTTCAAAATAAAAATTAAATAATAATTATTAATTATTTTTTCACTTAGAAATTGTGCCAATGCATGTTTTATGGTTGGATAGGAGAGTTGGGTTTTTCCCATCCCATAAAACTTGAGAATTATAATTTATAAATTATAGTTAAGCATAGGTGCTTTAATGAAATTATAACTAACTACAATGTATTTCTTCATAAAACCACTAAGATATATTAATTTAATGTATATATACCTCTTTGAGGTCTAATATTTAGTGTTATTGTTGTATTTTTATGATTTATTGAAGTATTTATTAGTGTTTCCATGCGTATCTTAATTTTTCTCTGATACACATGTGTATCCAAGGCATATCTTGATATGTCTCTTAAAATGGACTTTCCGATACACTTGACGTTTCCAATACTTTGAACCTTGGTTATAACCTGACGTAGCGTGGAAGCAATGAGAACCGGAGCTGGCTATGCAAGCACCGGGCGTTCGCTAGCACCTAGCGAAAACACCGATTTCTCTAGGAGAGAGAAAAAGGTGGCGAAAATAAGAAGAAGAGAACTTGAAGAAATTCTGAAAATCTGAAGTATGAATTGATGAATAACTTTGGGAAAATAACAGTATTTATAATACATTTGGAAATTGTAAAAGAACTAGGAAATAATAACTAGGATAGATCTAAACATCTAATTTGATAGGATCGAACTCTCCTTGGTTTGATCTCCTCCGTCCGATCTCCCTAGGTGCATGGATCTTGGATTATCTTGCTAATCTTGATGCTTCTTGGAGTCTTTCTTGATAATCTTGGAAGAGTCTTGTTCTATCTTGGAAGAGTCTTGCATTATCTTGCTAATCTTGGAAGAGTCTTGCTAATCCTGGATTCTTGGATCCCTTGCTTATCTTGAATTCTTGGATCTTAGTTAACTTATCCTTATCCTAGGAGCTGCCGCCCCTAGGGATGAGATGGGCCTTGTGATGGGCCTCCATCATAACCCCAGTTTTTGATGAGAGCTACACGCCTGCTAAGTGCATCAGCCACTTTATTTTGCTGTCCTGTCTTATACACAATTTTATATGGGAACTTGTCTAGGAAAGCAGACCATCTGGCATGTAAATCACTTCTTAATTGCTTTTGCCCACTAAGATATTTTAGGGCTTGATGGTCAGTGTAGAGAACAAATTCTTTTGCAATCAAATAGTGTTCCCATATTTTCAGGGCTCTAACCACAGCATAAAACTCCTTGTTATAAGTAGACCACTTTCTCCTGGCTTCACATAATTTTTCACTAAAGAAAGCAATGGGTCTTTTCTCTTGGGACAATACAGCCCCTATGCCAACTCCACTGGCGTCACATTCAACTTCAAATAACTTATTAAAATCTAGCAAGGCAAGAACAGGAGCAGTACATAACTTTTCTTTTATGAGAGCAAAACTTTGCTCTTGTTCTTCTCCCCATTGAAATTTCCCCTTTTTCAAGCATTCAGTAATGGGAGCCATGATACTAGTAAAATTCTTAATAAAACGCCTATACAAGGTTGCCAACCCATGAAATCGCCTGACATCTGTGACAGTGGATGGGGTCGGCCACTCCCTAATGGCTTTCACCTTTTCCTCATCTACTTTCACACCATCCTCGCTTATAATAAATCCCAGGAATAATAAATTATCATTCATAAAGATGCATTTCTTCAAATTAGCATATAATTTATTTTCCCTCAATGTTTTCAGGACCTCCCTAATATGTCCCACATGCTCAATGATAGATTTACTGTATATCAAAATATCATCAAAATAGACTACCACAAATTTACCAATGAAGGGGCGCAATACCTGGTTCATCAGCCTCATGAAAGTGCTGGGTGCGTTGGTTAGTCCAAAGGGCATGACTAACCACTCGAACAAGCCATCTCTAGTTTTGAAGGCTGTCTTCCATTCATCTCCGGGACGGATCCTGATTTGATGATATCCACTCCTGAGATCTATTTTTGAGAAAACTACAGCTCCGCTTAGTTGGTCCAGCATGTCGTCCAGCCTAGGAATGGGAAATTTGTACCCAATGGTGATCTTGTTAATGGCTCTGCTGTTGACACACATTCTCCAACTGCCATCCTTCTTAGGTGTTAATAAGGCAGGTACTGCACAAGGACTCATGCTGATTTGAATGTCACTTTTTCAATAATTCTACTTTTTCTCGTAAGATTTCATTCTTCTTAGGACTCATCCTGTAATGTGGGAGGTTAGGTAGACTAGCACCTGGGACAAAATCAATATGGTGCTGTATATCTCTCATGGGAGGGAGTTCATTTGGTAACTCCTCTGGAACTACATCATTAAATTCATCCAGTAGTCCCTGTATTTCAGCTGGAATTGTATTTTCATCATTAACAACTTCTCCTTTTACTACTAACAAATGTATCTCATGAGTATCCTTACATTCTTTAACAAATTCAGCATGATGATGGGTGATGGTAAGGAAATTCTTTTCATGTGCCTTTGGAGTATTTGTAATACTTTTTTCTGCTATGGGTAACAAAGTATAACGTGTACCTTCTTTTTCAAGTTGGTAGGTATTCTTCCTACCCATGTGCCTTGCATTTGTATCAAATTGCCAAGGCCTCCCTAACAAAACATGGCAATCATCCATATCTACAATATCACAATATGCTTCATCATGGTACTTACCAATTGAAAAAGGTACCTTGCAGCGTTCTTCCACTCGTACGTCGCCTCTTTCCTTGATCCACCCAATTGTGTATGGGTTGGGATGTTTTTCAGGAATCAGCTGTAATTGTTGGATGACATCCCTGCAAATAATATTTTCCTGACTACCACTGTCAATAATTAAATTAAATAATTTTCCCTTGACAGTACATCTGGTACGAAATAATCTGTGCCTTTGAGAAGTATCCTTATTTTTCTGGGACAACATCAATTTTCTTACCACACAAGTATACTCTTCATGTTCATATGGACCCTCTTCATCCTCCCCATCAGGTCCACAATATACTTCCTCCTCAATATATTCTTCCTCCCTTTCTACCATATTAACTGCCTTCCTCCTGGGACAGTCACTGGATCTATGTCCAACCTCATTACATTTAAAACATTTAATAGGAGCAGGCCTTGCATAAGGGTTACTGGGTTTAGGAGGGTTGGAAGGATTACCTCGAGTATGTCCTCCTGTATTAGCCTTACCGGCGTTACTTGTACTTGCCGAGTGAGAAGGTTGTACTGCCGGAATTGATTTGTTCCTATCGACAGTTGCCGGTCTGTTGTCGCTCCCGCTGTACCGGCGATAATTATCACTGCGTGTCTTGTCCTGGAACATTAATTCTGCTTTCAAGGCTAGGTTCCTTGCTTCCTGCACACTAAGAACCATCTGTACACCAATTTTATCTCTGATAGACGGTCTTAAACCGCTTAGATAACGGGCTGCCTGCTGGTTATCACTTTCAGATAATTGATTTCTTTCAGCTAATCTCAAAAATTCAGATGTATATTCATTAACACTACGAGAACCCTGCGCACACCTCTGATAAGATTCGAACATATATTGTTCATAGTCAGGAGGTAAAAATCTACCTCTGATTAATTGTTTCATGCGCCTCCAGGTTCGAACAGGACCCTTTCTCTCATCCGGGTCTCTCATCCGTTCCCACCAAACAGATGCGCCTCCCTTTAATCGGAAAGCTACTAATTTTACCCTTCGTTCCTCTGGTATTTCCATGTAATCAAAGAACCTATCGACTTCTGTGATCCAATCCAGAAGTCTCTCTATACCAAGATCTCCACTAAAAGTAGGAATATCTACCTTGAGTTTAGATTCATCATTATTCCTACGGGGGTTGAAATTACCTTGATTGTGCCAATTTCTACCGTTTCTGTCGTTGCCGGGAAGAACTGGAGCACCACCAAATTCGAAATCGTCATCACTGTCGTCGTCAAGAACTGGGCGTCGGGACGCAGTAGCGACGGGTGGTCTGTCGTGGTCGTCTCCTGCGATCTGCTGTGGATTTTCCCGGATTCGTGGGACAACCTCCTGTAACAAGGTTTGCAGTTGTTCAGTCACCTCTGCCAATTTCCGTTCGATGTTACGTGTGGCTGTACGTTGCTCTTCGATTGCTCTCCAAACAGCTGGGAACCCCTGATCTCCGTCACGGGGTGGGTTGCGACTGCTACCGTCTGGGTTGGACATGACTGGGCGAATTCCCTGCTCTGATACCACTTGACGCAGCGTGGAAGCAATGAGAACCGGAGCTGGCTATGCAAGCACCGGGCGTTCGCTAGCACCTAGCGAAAACACCGATTTCTCTAGGAGAGAGAAAAAGGTGGCGAAAATTGGAAGAAGAGAACTTGAAGAAATTCTGAAAATCTGAAGTATGAATTGATGAATAACTTTGGGAAAATAACAGTATTTATAATACATTGGGAAATTGTAAAAGAACTAGGAAATAATAACTAGGATAGATCTAAACATCTAATTTGATAGGATCGAACTCTCCTTGGTTTGATCTCCTCCGTCCGATCTCCCTAGGTGCATGGATCTTGGATTATCTTGCTAATCTTGATGCTTCTTGGAGTCTTTCTTGATAATCTTGGAAGAGTCTTGTTCTATCTTGGAAGAGTCTTGCATTATCTTGCTAATCTTGGAAGAGTCTTGCTAATCCTGGATTCTTGGATCCCTTGCTTATCTTGAATTCTTGGATCTTAGTTAACTTATCCTTATCCTAGGAGCTGCCGCCCCTAGGGATGAGATGGGCCTTGTGATGGGCCTCCATCATAACCCCAGTTCTTGACATTCCTTTGTGTGTCTTGATATTATTTTCTTTTGAGTTTGTTCTGTTTTTTTTTATGGGTCAGGTGATGTCTCTTCTTCTTCTCCACTTCCTTCCCCAGTTTCCATTGAGGACCCCATTCCGCTTGTTCTAGTTGTGACTAAGTCTTCGCCTCTAGTGCAGCCTCCTGTTGAACGACCACCCATCCTCCAAGTGTATACGCATCAATGACATGTACCAGCTCCTCCATCTTCTTCATTGTCGACAGATCCTGAAGGGAAGGGGAAATCCATCATATGGATGGCCGAACCATGCAGGGTGGCTGGGCGAAGTTTCAAAAATTTCTTTTCTCCCTCTCGGGAATCATATTCCCAGTTTTAGAAAAACTGCATTTTTCAAGGATTGTTCTTGATCCAAACCGGACCAGATCTGAAACCAAAAGAAAGTGAGAGCAATACCTGATACGAAATCTACACGTGTAGCTCCCAAAGTAGCTGTTCACGCCTAAAGAGGGTACCAAAACCCGCTTCCATTGAAGATGGCGCAGCTTGAGATGAAGCAGGTTCAGCAATGCAATCCTTCAGCAAGAATTGTAATCCAACAACTTGGATCAAGTAAGGGAGGTGAGCACACAATCAGATTTGATTTTTCTTGCAAAAATCATAATCAAGAACTGATCTTTATCAGTTCAAGAATGGAGAATCGAACAGCGTATATGGCGGCAAGAGCAGAAGGAGAGGGAGAACTGAGAGCAGTGTGTAAACTTGGAGCAGTTCGCTCTCCTCTATTTAAATAGCTTAAAGAGCTGCACTCCTAATCCAATCAGGAGCCTCCTAATCCAAATCTTTATGTGGATCTGGATCTTTAAGTGGATAAGACTTATCTTCTTATCCTTATCTGCTGACCCAAACCCATGTCCCTATCCAAATTCGCCCATGATGATTAATCCAATTAATCTTTGGGCTTTAGGCCCATTAAGGAGGTAGCTCACGTCCCTTATTAATTGCTGGCTAACTTCGCTCCCTTTGTATGGCGTGGGACCCTAATATTGATCTCACAAAAGCCATATGGGTTCAGCCTAGCTTCTGTAACAAAGCCTGACCGAATTCACTGCTAAGCATAGTGAACCCCTAAGTCCATCAGTATGGATTCTTAATGGGCCCAACATTTACACTAAATGGACCTTGAGTCCAGCCATCATATGAAGGCCCAAGGACTATGGTCTTAAGTGAGATTAGTGAAGGGATGAGAGATCCATCATATGGATAGCCGAACCCTGTAGGTAGGTAGGGCGAAATTTCAAAAAATTTCTCTCTCCCATGTGGGAATCACATTCCCTGTTTTAGAAAATATGCATTTTCAAGGATCAATCTTGAAACTAAACCGGACTAGATATGAAACCAAAAGGTAGGAGAGGGAGGTACCTGATACGAAGAAACAATATCTCCCAATGAAGGTGTTCACACCTAAGGAAAACTCCAAAGACTACTCCCACTGAAGATGACACAGCGTAGGGTGGAGCAGAATCAGTAGATCATTCAATAAGAATTCGATGGAGGGAATGTGAGCACGACTTCGGATCAGTTTTTGGAGAAAAACTGATATCAAGAACACTTCTTGATCTCATTAGGAGTTTCCAAATCCAAATCTGTATTTGGATCTGGACTCTCTGAGTGGATAGGGATAACTCCCTATCCTATCTTCTGATCCCAATCCCAGATCCGCTCCTCTCTTTAACTAATCAAATTAGACCAGTTCGAATTAGGCTTTAGGCCCATTAAGTCCATGTGCTCAATTACCTTCCAATCTGCTGCCCAGTTGGGTTTCCTTGTATGGCGTGGGACCCAAACATTGATCTACACATCAGCCACATGGGTTCAACCTAGCCTCTGTTACAAGGCCTGGCCGAATTCACTGTTATGGGCAGTGAACCCCTGAGCCCATCACCATGGGCTCTTAATGGGCCCAACACTTACACTAAGTGGTCCCTAGGCCAAGCCACCTTATAAAAACCCAGGGGCTGTGGGCAGATGCAAGATTAGCCCATCAGGTACTACCCTCAACGGTCTTACACTTAACCTCTCAGCCCATAATGATCAAACACTGCCCGACAAGAGAGGACCTCTCCCTCGGCTGCAAGGAACAGTGTTGCACTCTCTACTCACATGAATCCCGGGAATTAAAACATTTTGCAAACATTTTGAAACCGTAATATATATGTATATCTTTATATAAATGTATTTTGCAAAAACAAATTTCAACGATTGAAATCGGCTGCCGGCAGCTTTTGTTTCCATCAGAGAGAGTGCATCCCTGATCATTACCTTTGTCCGACAAAGGGGCTGATCCTGTCACTATGATCACCCACTCAGATGAATTCTCGGACTGTCCCAACATACCTAGGTTTTGACCACCTCTAAGGATCTCACTGATTGGCATATCAAAGACAACCCAATCCGACACCTAGTGCAGTATCATAATCGAGTCTAGGGGTCAGGTGTAACATTCCAGTTTTGCCCACCAGTCTCCAAGGTCCAGGGCAATACTGGAATTCTGGTCCGGTTCAGGGTTTCAAGAAAACCCACACTGCATGTACCTCAGGTCTCACCCTGGCAGCTGAGACAAGCCATTCCAACCAACTTGGCGGCACATCAGTGTCAACCTTGGTAGGATAAGTCTCTCTAGATCTATTCAACGGCTGTGAAGATTCTAAACTAACACGAGTCTCATATGTGTCCAGTTTAAGGGTATTACACAGAAACACACCATAATAACATGAACCAAATATGTACTTTATTCATTTACAATAAATGTCATAATGTACATCATTCTGATTGGAGCTAAGGGCATACACTGTCTAACAGCTCCCACTTGCACTTAGGTCCAATTTGGTACAAGCCGGAGTCTCAGACTTTACACGTGTTTCTCAAACACTTTCTGTGTCAGTGGCTTAGTCAATGGGTCTGCCACATTCTCCACTGATGCTACCTTTTAACATCAATCTCCTGTAGATCCAATGTTGTCACACAACAGTGGAATGGGTGATGTGCGGAATTCCAAATTCCAGAATGAACACCTTCATTTATAAGGCAACCTCACTTACGGCAATGTGTTCAGTTTGGGTTGTGGACTATTATTCTTACTACTCAGGACCCCTGTTTGCCGACTTTCAGCAAACAACACACGATCCTATCGTAAAAACATACCTAGATGTAGACCTTCTATCATCTGGATCTGACTGGAAGTCGGCATCAGTATGCCCCTGGATCTGTAGTGAGCTACCATCGAATACCAGACAAAACTCTTTAGTCCTTCGAAGGTACTTAAGTATATTTTTCACAGCAGTCCAGTGCTCCTGCCCTGGGTTGGCCTGGAATCTGCTTATCACACTCACTGCCCGAGCAATGTCAGGACGAGTGCACAACATGGCATACATGATGCTCCCTACGGCTGAGGCATAGGGAACGTCCTTCATGCCCTCAATCTCCTCGGGAGTCTTGGGAGACATGCCCTTGGAGAGAGTGACTCCATGCCTGAAAGGAACATTTCTTTTCTTGGAGTTCTCCATGCTGTATCTCTTGACTATTTTATCAATGTAAGCAGATTGGGATAATCCTATTATCTTCTTCGATCTATCTCTATAGAATCGAAGACCCAGTATATAGGAGGCTTCTCCAAGATCTTTCATGGAGAATTGCTGCAAAAACCACACTTTCACCGTAGTCAACATTCCTACATCGTTCCCAATGAGCAGAATGTCATCTACATACAGAACCAAGAACATAACCTTATCCCCACTGGATTTCCTGTAAACATAGGGTTCTTCCAAATTCTGCTCAAAGTCAAACCTTTTGACAGTAGAGTCGAACCAGATGTTCCAACTCCTAGAAGTTTGCTTAAGTCCATATATGGATCTATTTAATTTACATACCGTGTTTCTGACCCGCAGCTATGGAACCTTGCGGTCGCTACATATAGATATTTTCAGTAAGATCTCCATTCAGGAACGTAGTTTTGACATCCATTTGCTAAATCTCGTAGTCATGGTATGCTGCTACAGCTAGCAGGATCCTATTGGATTTAAGCATGGCCATCGGCGAAAAGGTTTCCTCATAATCGATGCCTTCTGAGTATACCCTTTCGTCACCAGACGAGTCTTCTAGGTCTCAACCTTACCATCGGGGCCCTTCTTCCTCTTATAGATCCATTTGCAACCAATTTCTTTTACCCCAGGGGGCGGATCTACTAGAGTCCAGACTCCATTGGTCTCCATTGAGTCCATCTCAGCTCTCATGGCATCTACCCACTTCAAGGAATATATGTCCAACATAGCTTCCGTATAAGTCACGGGATCTTCCTCACTAGTCGTAGCTTCCACCAGGTAACTATCCTGGTCATAGCCGAAACGAACTGGAGGCCTGGAAACCCGGGTAGATCTTCTAGGTTGGTCATTACCTGGAACTTGTGGGACATCTCCCACTGACCCTGAGCTCTCTTCATCAAGAACAACTTCGTGACGATGATTGTTCAGGATGTAATCTTCCTCCAAGAAATGGGCATTTCGGCTACAGAACACCTTCTGTTCACCTGGGTCATAGAATAGGTAACCCATAGAGCCCTTGGGGTAGCCTACAAATAGGCAACGACTGGTCTTGGATTCCAATTTGTCCGCACTTGTTCTTTTAACGTGCACTGGACAACCCCAAATCTTCAAGTGTCTAACATTTGGTTTTATTCCGGTCCAAAGTTCATATGGAGTATTCGGAACCGATTTGGTTGGAACCTGATTCAGCACGTATATCGCAATCTCTAATGCGAAATGCGAAACCCTAAAAGGATGTGGGCAACTCTGAGTGTACGAGAAGTGACCGGACCATATCCAATAAGGTCCTATTCCTCCTCTTTGAAACACCGTTTAGCTGTGGTGTAGCAGGAGGAGCCAACTGTGATACTATCCCATTGACCTTCAAGTAGTCCCTGAATTCGTCAGAGAGATACTCGCCACCTTGATCCGATCGAAGGGTCTTAATTTCTCTCCCTAACTATTTCTCGACCTCTTGTCTGAACTCTTTGAACTTTTCAAATGATTCAGACTTGTGTCTCATTAGGTACATATAACCATACCGAGAATAATCATCGGTGAATGTAATAAAATACACGTGCTGGTTACGAGTCCTAACACTCAGGGGACCACATACATCAGTATGTATAAGGTCAAGTGTGCCTGTACATCTTTCAGGCTTACCGTTAAATAGCCGTTTCGTCATCTTACCCTGAAAGCAAGGTTCACAAGTGGGAAGATCTTCTACAGTTAGAAAATCCAAAGGACCATCCTTTACCAACCTTGTGATATGATCTATATTAATATGACTAAGTCGGTAATGCCACAAGCACGTGGGATTAACTATTTCATGGATTCTTTTCTTGGGGTTATCAACCGACGTAGTTTCGGCTATGTTAGTTTCTAGAGAAGGATGAAGAACATAGAGGCCATTCTCAAGTTCTCCGTATGCGACGAATTTGTTATTTTTTTAATAGTAATCGTATTACCAAAAAGAATAGAATATCCATCCGCACACAATTTTGAAACAGAAATCAAATTTCTTCTCAAATTTTGTACATAAAGACAATCTTTCAGTACAATTGATCATTCTCTGAAAAATAACTCTATGGTTCCTATAGCTGTAGTTGCAACACTTGCAGAAGTCCCCAAGTAAAGAGTTACTTCTCCATCACTCAGTCTTCTGCTTATCCTGAACCCCTGCAGTGAGTTACACGAATGAGTTGATGCCCTAGAGTCAATACACCAGGAAGCAGAAGTTACCAACAAATTGGTTTCTATGACACATGATTCGAAATTACCTTTCTTGGATTCTAGGTACTGAGGACAGTACCTCTTCCAGTGGTCAGTCTGTTTGCAAAAGTGGCAAGCATCCGATGCTCTGTCCTTGTTCTGCTTCTTGGATTTGGTGGCTTTCTTCTGGGCTTCTTCTTTGCCTTCCTCTTTTTCTTGCCCGACTTGCTAGATTCAACAAGCATTGCAAGAGGCTCATCCTTCTTAATCAGTTCTTCATCCCTTTGCGACATATTGCTGAGTTCCTGAATGCTGACATTCAGCTTGTTCATGTTGTAATTCATGATGAATGGATTGAAGGAAGGAGGCAAAGAATTTAGGATGGCATCCACTTTGGTGACATGGTCCAGCCCGGATCCAAGAGCCTCAAGTTCATTGATGTAGCCCATCATCCGAAGACAATGGTCATGAACCTGCTGGCCCTTGGATATCTGTGCGGTTATGAACTGTTTCAGGACCTTTTGCCGAATAGAACAATTATGCTCTTCATACATTGTCTTTAGACTGTCCAATTTGTCCTTGGCAAGATCGATCTGATCGAACTGCCTCTGTATCGGATTGTCTAGGGAGGCAATGATATAGCACTGGGCCAGGGAATTTTTCTCTTCCCACTCAAGGTATTCCCTCCTACGGGCCTCAGAAGCCCTATCTCCCGAACGCTCCGGGGTAGGGTTTTTAGCCACCTTGTCCAACTTCTCAGAAGTCGGGACCAGCATAAGGTTATGGTACCAGTCGGCATAGTTTGGGCCCTTAAGTTTGTTGTCATCCAACAGCTTTGCAAATTGTCCGTTTGCCATTTCTGCTAAAAAGCAAACATTAGTCCACAACCTAATTTGATTCATGTTGTCTACATAGATATGGCTTTTAATTATTGATCAAGACAATCATAAATCAGTAACAGGGCTGTTCGCACATCTCAAACCTGCAAAATAGATGTTAGATCACAGTTTGCAGTTTCATAAACTACAAATCGCAGATAGCGATTTCTCCATCTGCGAAATCTCCTTCTCCTGTGCGAACAGCTTTGATCGTGAAATAAAAAAAATAGAAAAACCCTAATTTTCTATTAATATTACATTAGATCGAATTCCTACACATTTAGTCTAAAAATTAAAAAAAAATTAATTACAGACCAGAATGTAAAAATCTCCAAATCGCAGATATCCTACGCCAATAATGAATTCGATCTCCTTTGTACGAACAACCCATAAATCAAGAAAATTATAAAGAACAATTCTAAATAAAATTCAGATTTATAAAGAATTAATTTCAGATCATTCGCCCTTGATCTAGGAAACAATTTCCCAAAAAAACCACAATCTGCGCAAATCGGGTAGAACGCCTTCTGCCCATTTGCGCAGGTTCAGATATGATCTATTTCAGTTCAAGATTTGAACCATGGCTCTGATACCACTGAAGGGATGAGAGATCCATCATATGGATAGCTGAACCCTGCAAGTAGGTAGGGCGAAATTTCAAAAAATTTTTCTCTCTCCCATGTGGGAATCACATTCCCTGTTTTAAAAAATCTGCATTTTCAAGGATCAATCTTGAACCTAAACCGGACCAGATCTGAAACCAAAAGGTAGGAGAGGGAGGTACCTGATACGAAGAAACAATATCTGCCAATGAAGGTGTTCACACCCAAGGAAAACTCCAAAGACTGCTTCCACTGAAGATGACATAGCGTAGGGTGGAGCAGAATCAACAGGTTCTTCACAAGAACCGAATCCTTTAGCAAGAATTCGATGGAGGGAATGTGAGCACGACTTCATATCAGTTTTTGAGAACACTTCTTGATCGCTTCTATAGTGGAGATCGAACTAGCAATGGCGACAGCAGGAGGAGGGCACAAGAGCAGAAGATGGCGCAGTCTTACTGTAGCTGTCTTCTCTCTTTCTATGATCTGAGATCTGTTGTGATGAGATGTTGTGTTGAATGGTTCGCCCCCTCCTCCTTTTATAGCCTTAAAGAGAGCTCCTAATTTTATTAGGAGTTTCCTAATCCAAATCTGTATTTGGATCAGGAGTTCTCTTTAAGAGATAAGGATAAGCCCTTATCTTATCTGTAGATTAGATCAGCCCTCCTAAGGATCTCACTGATTGGCATATCAAAGACAGCCCAATCCGACACCCAGTGTAGTATCATAATCGAGTCTAGGGGTCAGGTGTAACATTCTAGTTTTGCCCATCTATCACCATGGTCCAAGGCAATACTGGAATTCTGGTCTAGTTCAGGGTTTCAAGAAAACCCACACTGCATGTACCTCTGGTCTCACCCTGGTAGCTGAGACAAGCCACCCCAACCAACTTGGCGGCACATCAATGTCAGCAGCCTTGGCAGAATAAATCTCCCCAGATCTATCCAACGGCTATGGAGATTCTAAACTAACATGAGTCACATATGTGTCCAGTTTAAGGGTATTACACAGAAATACACCATAATAACATGAATCAAATATGTACTTTATTCATTTACAATAAATGTCATAATGTACATCATTCTGATTGGAGTTATGGGCATACACTGTCTAACAATTAGCCCATCAGGTATAAAAGCCCTAAATGGTCTTACACTTAACCTCTCAGTCCTTAATGATCAAACACTGTCCGAAAAGAGAGGACCTCTCCCTCGGTTGTAGGGTATAGTGTTGCACTCTCTGCTCGGATAGATCCCGTGAATTAAAACCTTTTGCAAACCTTTCCTTTCCTTTTTTTTTTCTTTTTTTATCTATATTTTCATATCAGATGTGCATGAGGCGCAAGAGGCGTACGCCTCTAGCACGCCTCATGAGAAAAGCGCAAGATGCCTCTTGCACCTGAGGCGTACGCCTCAGAGGTGTCAGCGCCTCTAGCATAAACCTCAGGGCATTTTGGGAGCGCCTCGCCTGGAGGCGCGCTTCCAGGCGTACGCCTCCTACGCCTTTTAAAACACTAATATATATATATTTATATTTTCATATAAATATATTTTACAAAACAAATCTCAAACAAGTTTGAAATCAACTGCCGGTAGTTTTAGGTTTTCATCAGAGAGAGTGTAGTCTTCGATCATTCACTTTGTTCGACAAAGGGTTGATCCTGTCACTATGATCATCCACTCGAGTGAATTCTCAGACTGCCACAACATACCTAGGTTTTGACCCCCTCTAAGGATCTCACTGATTGGCGCATCAAAGACAGTCTAATCCGACATCCAGTGCAGTACCATAATCGATTCTTGGGGTTAGGTGTAACTTTTCAGTTTTGGCCACCGGTCTCCGAGGTCCATGGCATAACTGGAAAATGGTTCGGATACAGTGTTTCAAGCAAACAAACACTTCATGTGCTTCGGGTCTAACTCTGGCAGTTGAGACAAGCTACCCCAATCGACTTAGTAGCACATTAGTGTCGTCAGCCTTAGCAGGACAAACCTCCCTAGGTTTATCCAACGGCTGTGAACATTCTAAACTAACACGAGTCTCATAAGTGTCCAGTTTAAGGGTAACTACACAGAAACATCCCAAGTATAACATGAATCAATTATGTACTTTTATTCATTTACAATAAATGTTTAATGTACATCAATCTTATTGGAGCTAAGGGTATACACTGTCTAATAGCTCCCACTTGCACTTAGGTCCAATATGGTACAAGCCTCAGTCCCAAACTGTCCACGTGTTTCTAAAACACTTTCTATGTCAGTGGCTTAGTCAATGGGTCTGCTACATTCTCCGCTGACTGGAAGTTGGCATCAGTATACCGTAGGATCTGTAGTGAACTACCATCGAATAATAGACAAAACTCTTTTGTTCTCCGAAGGTATTTGAATATGCTCTTTACAGCTGTCCAGTGCTCCTTTCCTGGGTTTGATTGGTATCTACTTACCACATTCACGGCCTGAGCAATGTCTGACCGAGTGCACAATATGGCATACATAGATGGATCGGTTAAGTTTACACACCATGTTTTCCTGATCTGCAACATTGAAACCTTGTGGTTGTTGCATATAGATATCTTCAGTAAGATCTCCATTCAGGAATGCGGTTTTGACATCCATTTGCCAAATCTCATAATCATAGTGTATTGCTACAGCTAGCAGGATCCGTATGGATTTAAGCATGGCCACTGGCGAAAAGGTTTCCTCATAATCGATTCTCTCTTTCTGAGTGTACCCCTTCGCTACAAGTCGAGCTTTGTAGGTCTCAACCTTACCATCAGGGCCCTTCCTCTTGTAGATCAATTTTTAACCAATTGCTTTCACCCCAGGGGGTGGGTCTGCGAGAGTCTAGACCTTGTTGGTTTCCATTGAGTCCATCTTGGCTCTCATGGCATCTACCCACTTCAAGGAATTTATGTCTAACATAGCTTCTGTACAAGTCAGGGGATCTTCCTCACTGATCGTGGCTTCTATAAAGTAACTTTCTTGATCATAGCCGTAATGAACTAGAGGCCTAGAAACCCGAGTAGATCTTCTTAGTTTGGTGTTATCTAGAGCCTGTGGGACATCTCCCACTACTTCTGAGCTCTCCTCATCAAGAACAATTTCCTGACGATGATTGTCCAGAATGTAGTATTCTTTCAAGAAGTAGGCATTTCGACTACAAAACACTTTTTGCTCTCTTGGGTCATAGAATTGATATCCTACAGAGCTTTTGGGGTGGCCCACAAATAGGCAATGGTTGGTCTTGGATTCTAATTTGTTAGCACTTGTTCTTTTAACATGTGCTGGTCAATCCCAAATCTTCAAGTGTCTCACACTTGGTTTCTTATCGGCCCAAAGCTCATAGAGAGTCTTAGGAACAGATTTGGTTGGAACCCGGTTCAACATGCATATCGTAGTTTCCAATGCGTGTCCCCAAAAGGATGTAGGTAGTTTTGAGTGGACGAGAAGTGATCGGACCATATCTAATAGAGTTTGGTTTCTCCTCTCCGATACACTGTTTAGTTGTGGTGTAGCAGGAGGAGCTAACTGCGATACAATCCCATTGTCCTTTATGTAGTCCCTAAATTCGTCGGAGAGATAGTCACCTCCTTGATTTGATCAAAGGGCTATAATTTATCTTCCCAACTGTTTCTCGACCTCTTGTCTGAAATCTTTGAACTTTTCAAAGGATTCAGACTTATGTCTCATTAGGTACACGTAACCATTCCGAAAATGATCATCGGTGAAAGCTATAAAATAAATGTGTTGGTTGCGTGTCCTAACATTCAGGGGACCACATACATCAGTATGTATCAAGTCAAGTGTGCCTGTAGATCTTTCAGGCTTTCCCGCAAATGGCTATTTCGTCATCTTACCCTGAAGGCAAGGTTCACAAGTTGGAAGATCTTCTAAAGTTAGAAAATCTAAAGGACCATCCTTTACCAACCTTGTGATACGATCTATGTTAATGTGGCCAAGTTGGTAATGTCACAGGCATGTGGGATTAACTGTTTCACGTGTTCTCTTCTTGGGGATTATTTCCGACATAGTTTCGATTATGTTTGTTTCTAGAGAAGGATGGAAAACATAGAGACCATTCTCAAGATATTCGTGGGGAATTTGTTATTCCATTTGATAGTAATCATATTACTGAATAAAATAGAATAACCATTCAAACACAACTTTGAGACAGAAATCAAATTCTTCTTAAGTTCGGTACATAAAGACAATCTTTAAGCCTAACAATTCATTCTCTGAAAATTAAATCTACAGTTTTTATTGTTGTAGCTGCAACTGTTGCAGAAGTCCCCAAGTAAAGCATCACTTCATTGTCCCTCAGCCTTCTACTTTCCTTGAACCTCTGCAATGTGTTACATGCATGAGTAGAAGCCTCGGAGTCAACACACCAGGATGCAGAAGTGACCAACATATTAGTCTCTATGACAAGAGATTCGAAATTACCTTATTTATTCTTGGTCTCCAGATACTGAGGACAGTTCATCTTCCAGTGTCCGGTCTGCTTGCAGAAGTGACACATCTGATGTCTTGTCCTTCCTTTGCTTTTTAGGCTTGCCTGCTTTCTTCTTAGCCTTGCTCTTTTTCTTGCCTGACTTGCCACTTTCAACAACATAGCTATCGGATTATCTTTCTTTATCAGTTCTTCGCCTTCTACAACATATGCTGAGTTCCTGAAGGCTAACTTTTAGCTTGTTCATGTTGTAACTTATGACAAATTGATTGTGGGAGGGAGGTAGAGAGTTTAAGATAGCATCAGTTTTAGTGTGCTCATCTAGCTGAGAACCAAGAGCCTCTAGTTTGTTGATATAACCCATCATTTTTAAACAATGGTCATGGACCTGTTGGCTCTCAGTCATCTGTGTGGTCATCAACAGTTTGAGGACCTTCTGACGGGCAGAACGATTCTGCTCCTCATACATTGTCTATAGACTATCCATGATATCCTTGGACACTTTGATCTTATCGAATTGTCCCTATATCTGATTGTCTATAGATGCTACAATGTAACATCGAGCAAGAGAGTTCTCTTTCTATTCCTGATACTCTTTCTTACAGGCTTCAGAAGCCCTGTCACCCAGACGTTCTGGTGCAGGATTTTTGGCAACTTTGTCCAATTTCTCGGACGTCAAAACCAACATAAGGTTATGAAACTAGTCAGCATAGTTGGGTCCTTTTAGTTTGTTGTCATCTAACAACCTGGTGAATCGTTCGTTTGCCATTTCTAATAAAAGACAACACAAATAGTCCACGACCTAAAATTGATTCATGTTAATTACATAGAAAGGTCTTTAATCTATGTTCCATTTTCATTTATTCATCTTTGAGATCTCCCTCCTATCTCAGTGACGGAGACACGGTTATGTCTTTGGAAATGTGGGAAATCACATAGGTGCATGAAGCCAACTGTTTCAGTTGCAAAGTCCCACCACTTTCTACGAAGGATCATATCCACTCATCTAATGAGCTTTCCCTTTGGCCTCTATCAGACAAGGTTCTTTGCCATTTTAGGTTAAACCTTTCTATCCAGTAAGTGCTGATCCGTCATATCATAGACCCCAAGGTACCGTGAGAGTCTTCCAATTTAGGATATGCCCCTTCCACATCGGTCTATGATGTCCCTATCATCTTATGAAGCAATCCAACAAATTGGACCAACAAATGGATAGCCCAATTTTATGATGCATCTCCTCATTGCCAATTCAGCCCATCTTCATGCTAATGACGGAAGGCCTTTAGAGAATTCATCATGTGAAATTTCCTATTACTTAAACTTATATTAATTGGAGGGAACTAATTGAAACGTCCCTAGATCTGATTTAGGTTAAACCAAAGTGGCTCCCACTGACTTTCATAAAGTCAGATTCAAATGGGCCCAAAACGGGCTAGGGTTCCGCACGGTTCCTCTTGGGGAGGAAGCTGATCTGGGGCCCATTGAGAAGAGAGATCATCCAATGATCTTTAGGGAACCATGGCAATGATGTGCATTCAGCCATGGTGTTCGTAGAGAGCCACTAACGAATAAACATGGGCCAAATACTTATGGCCCATGTGCGAATCACATTCAGCACATCACATACGATCACATCCACAAATTGATCCAATCAATTAATAACTTGTAAAGATCCTAATTAATTTAAGTTAACACACAATCA
The DNA here is from genome assembly GCF_055504915.1 of Nelumbo nucifera. Lineage (NCBI taxonomy): Eukaryota > Viridiplantae > Streptophyta > Magnoliopsida > Proteales > Nelumbonaceae > Nelumbo > Nelumbo nucifera. The sequence goes on along the minus strand of NC_142656.1, from coordinate 41,462,761 downwards.
GCCCACTAACAAATAAACATGGGCCAAGTACTTATGGCCCATGTGCGTATCACATTCAGCACATCACATATGATCACATCCACAAATTGATCCAATCAATTAATAACTTGTAAAGATCCTAATTAATTTAAGTTAACACACAATCAGCCCATTAAGCCCATGTATTATCAAATAATATCTAGGTATATGGGCTAAACTGCAAAAAGCAGTTCGACCCATATAGCAGTTATGCTATAAACTGGGTTGATCTTACTGCTACCTTTTTGATCAACCGTATGCCCTCCCGGGTTCTTAACTTCAAAACCCCCTTTAGCCTTCTCTTCCTGGGATATTTTTTCTCTTCCTCTCCATGTTTTTGAGTGCACTTGCTATGTGCATGTTCACAGCCATCAGACGCACAAATTTGAACCTAAGGCTCGTAAATGTGTTTTTCTGGGATATGCTTTCACACAAAAGGGATATTGCTGTTTTAATCCAGTTAGTGGCACCCGCTTTGTATCTCGGGATGTCACATTTGCTAAGTTGACTCCTTTCTTTAGTATTTCTCCTGAGGGGGAGAAATCTGAAGAGCCCTTTGCTATGTTAAGTTGTTCCTCTTCCCATTCCTCTTGAGACCTCTCATGAGGTGTTTACTTCTCCCACTGGACCTACCTCCGATATTCCTGTTCCTCCTCCTCCTCCACCTCAATCTCCTCTAATTCCTCCTCATCCTGTTCTCCAAAGGTGGTACCAAAGGCACAAATTCAGACATGGGCAGGTTGTTTCCACTCCTACAGAAGAGCCTCTTGCTCCTCCCATCATTACTGAGGTAACAGGTCAGCCTTCTTCTGACCCATCTACATCTTTCCGAGACATTGACCTTCCTATTGCTCTCCGCAAGGGCAAGTGGAAGTGTACAGCCCATTGTATCTCCAAACACCTGTCTTACAGGCTTCTCTCTCCTTTCTACTACTCTTTTTTTGCTTCTGTTTCTTCCTATGTGATACCCAGGTCCGTACCGGAAGCTTTATCTGAACCTGAATGGAGGGATGCTATGATGGCTGAACTGGATGTTTTGCATAAGAACCGTACCTGGGAAAGAAGGCACTTCCTTCCCATACACCCCTGGAGGCAAAGCCATATAGACCTCTTCATGTAGGTCTCCATTCAAGAAGGCATTTTTAACATCAAACTGGTGTAGGGGCTAATCAAAAGTAGTGGCTAGAGATAACAAAAATCTATTTATGGTCTCAAACAGTCTCCTCGGGCTTGGTTTGAGAGGTTCAGGGCTGCTCTTGTCTCCTTTGGTTACACACAAATTCAATCTGATCATACCCTGTTCTTGAAGAGAAATGGCTCTTTGGTGATCTTCTTGATAGTTTATGTTGATGATATTGTGGTTACGGGCAATGGCACTCAAGAGGTCAGCAAACTAAAATGATTTCTTAACACTGAATTTGAGATCAAAGATTTGGGAGATCTTCAGTATTTTTTGGGCATTGAAGTTGCTAGATCTAAGGATGGTATCTTCATTTCTCAGCGTAAATATGTCCTTGACCTCCTTGTTGAGACTGGTAAACTTGGAGCTAAACCAATCTCCACTTCTATTGATCCCAATCATAAGCTTTCTGCTACAGATGGTGACCTTTTATCTGACAAGGGGGTGTTTCAGAGACTGCTCGAGAAGTTGTTATATCTTTGCATGACTCGGCCAGGCATTTTCTATGCAGTAAGTGTTATTAGTCAATTTATGCATTCTCCCAGAGATACTCATTTAGCTGCTGCAGAAAGGGTTCTGTGTTACTTGAAAGGTACTCTAGGGAAAGGTATTCTATTTGCCAAACATGGACACATGAAGCTAGAAGTTTTCACTGATGCTGATTGGGCAGGATGTATTGATGATAGGAGATCCACCTCAGGTTATTGTGCTCTGGTCGCTGGAAAAATTGTGTCATGGAGGAGTAAGAAATAGTCTATAGTTGCTAGATCCTCAGCTGAAGCAGAATATAGGGCAATGGCACATGGTGTGTCAGAATTACTGTGGCTACAATCCCTTTTAGAAGAATTGGGGGTTGATTACGAGAAGCCAATGATGCTCTACTGTGACAACCAAACAGCTATCAATATTGCACATAATCCTGTTCAACATGACAGAACTAAGCACATGGAGGTTGATAGACATTTTATAAGGGAAAGAGTTTCCTTAGGAGAAGTTTGTTTGCCATTCATCACATCAGACGAACAATTGGCTGATATCTTGACCAAGGGAGTTCCGAGAGGGAAAATGACACACTATATAAGCAAGCTGGGCATGATTGACATCTATGCTCAGCTTGAGGGGGAGTGTAAAGAGACTGGGCCGAATGGGTCCTAGTATCTTCTCTTGTAATATCTTTTCTTTTTCTTGATTAGCTAATGGGCCTCTCTTAATGGGCCTGTTATTTCTTTTTGTTTGATCTCTTTATGTTACTGCCTAGCTGGCCGCCCACTTAAGGGCATACTTGTAATTACCTTAACATTAATTCTTAATAAAAAGGATTAGAGAAGAAAGGGAAGAATAATTCGAACCTTTCTTCTTCTTCCTCTTTTTGCCATCTTCTTCTCTTGTACTGTTGCTCTTACTTTTCTTCTTCCTTTTTCTCTCTAATTTTCAAATTTACACCTAATTTTTGAGGACTGATTTACATCTCATCAGTATGGGCTCTTAATGGGCCCAACATTTATACTAAATGGTCATTGAGTCCAGCCATCTTATGAAGGCCCAAGGACTATGGTCTTAAGTGAGATTAGCCCATCAGGTATAAAAACCCTAAATGGTTTTACACTTAACCTCTCAGACCTTAATGATCAAACACTATCCAAAAAGAGAGAACCTCTCCCTCGGTTGCAAGGTACAGTGTTGCACTCTTTGCTCAGATGGATCCTGGGAATTAAAACCTTTTGCAAACCTTTTTCATAAAACCTAATATATATATATATTTTTTTTCATATAAATATATTTTGCAAAACAAATCTCAAACAAGTTTAAAATCAACTGCCGGTAGTTTTAGGTTTCCATCAGAGAGAGTGCAGTCCCCGATCATTCACTTTTGTCCGACAAAGGGGCTGATCCTATCACTATGATCACCCACTCGAGTGAATTCTCAGACTGTCCCAACATATCTAAGTTTTGACCCCCTCTAAGGATCTCACTAATTGGCACATCAAAAACAGCCTAATCCAACACCAGTGCAGTACCATGATCGAGTATAGGGGTTAGGTGTAACTTTCCAGTTTTGGCCACCAGTCTCCAAGGTCCAATGCATAACTGGAAAATTGTCCAGGTTCAGTGTTTCAAGCAAACACACACTTCATGTGCTTTGGGTCTAACCCTGGCAACTGAGACAAGTTACCCCAACCGACTTGGCAGCACATTAGTGTCAACCTTGGCAGGATAAACCTCCCTAGGTCTATCCAACGACTGTGAACATTCTTGTTACAGACTGTATAATTAAAATAGGAAGTAAATACTAGGGAGATATGATGTTACAGACTGTATAATTAAAATAGGAAGTAAATACTAGGGAGATATGATTTACAGACTGTATAATTAAAATAGGAAGTAAATACTAGGGAGATATGATTTACCTTGATTGTAGGACTGATTTGTAGGAATTTGATTAGTCTTCTTTCCTTACATATTCTTTCCTAACATAGAATTTGTAACTTGTATATATACATACGAGATTGATGAATAATATAACAAATTCTTCTTCTTCCTCTGTTTACTCTTGTTTTACATGGTATCAGAGCATCTAGTCTTTGCCTGCCATTTCGTTTTTCTTTTAAGTAAACAGTAGGTAGAGGAAAATTTTTGGGTGTTTCGGGTCACCTCCTTGGAGCAGTCAGAGCATCTAGTCTTTGCAAAGTTCGGCAGTCAGCAGCCCTGCGCGTGTCTCATGCACCGCCTGAAGATTCTGCCACAGTCACACGCGCCGACACGTGGAGGCGCTTCTGTTGCCGGAAAATTTTTCGGTCGTTGCCTTTTGGCTCGCATCGTCTTGTATAGCACATATTTGTGCTTTGTTACGTGCATATCCATTTCGGTGTTTTCAACAGGTGTGCTCCGTTGATTTTCGGTGTTCAAAATATTCTGTTTATTTGAATTTTGAGATTATGGCAGACAATAAATCAGTAGTTATGTCGGATGTTGTTCCAGTGATGTCAAAATTAACTGAGCATAAGCTTAATGGCTCTAATTATCTGGATTGGAGTAAAACTGTTCAATTATATTTGCTGAGTATTGCTATGGATAACCATTTGACTGATGACCCTCCTAATGAAGACTCGAGAAAGTCCTTGTTGAGGGAGGATGCTCGTTTGTTCTTGCAGATACGCAACTCCATTGAAAGTGAGGTGGTTGGTTTAGTCACTCACTATGGATTTGTTAAGGAATTAATGAACTATCTAGAGTTCTTGTACTCCGGAAAGGGGAATATTTCCCGCATTTATGATGTGTGCAAAGCCTTTTATAGGGCGGACAAAGGCGATAGATCTCTTACAAGCTATTTCATGGATTTCAAGAAAACATATGAAGAACTTAATAGATGGCTGTTATGAGTTTTTTAGCTGGCCTACCTTCTGAATTTGAGACTGCTAAATCTCAGATTCTTTCCAGTTCAGAGATCTCTTCTCTACAAGATGCTTTCAGTAGGGTCCTTCGTACAGAAAGTTCTCCACCTGTTCAGCCTAGTAGTGCCCTTGTCAGCCACAATAATACATCTGAATCAGGGAGACAACAATACAGGAGTGGTAGTGGTAGAGGATCCAGCAATTATGACAGGTCAAGTAACTATGACAGGAATACTAATACTCGTGGACAGGAGTCAGGAGAGATAGTGTATCATTACTGTCATAAGCCAAGACATATGAAGCGGGATTGCAGGAAGTTGCAGAATAAGAAAACTCCGTTAGCCCAAATTTGCTCAGTACCAAGAATCATTGAAACCTCAATCTACTCCTGTTACTGCCATCGTCGAGTCAGGTAAACCCAATACATGTCTTGTTTCCTCTTCAAAATGGGTCATTGATTCTGGAGCTTCAAATCATATGACAGGTAATTCAAGTTTGTTTTCTACTTTTCAGTCACATAAATCTATCTCTCCTATTACTTTAGCAGATGGGTCAACATCTTGTGTTATTGGGTCTGGCACAATTAGTCCAACACCATCACTTCCTTTGTCATCTGTTCTTAGTTTACCTCAGTTATCATTTAATTTAATTTCTGTTAGCAAACTCACTCGTACCCTTTATTGCTGTGTCTCATTTTTTCCTGATTATTGTTTATTTCAGGATCTTACGACGAAGAAGATTATTGGTAAGGGACATGAGTCTAGAGGTCTCTACATCCTTGATACACAAGTTCCAAGATCCATAGCCTGTTCTGGAGTTGTAACTCCTTTTGAAGCACATTGTCGGTTGGGCCACCAATCTCTCCATGTATTAAAGCAAATTTGTCCTCAATTTCAGAGTTTGCCGTCATTAAATTGTGAGTCTTGTCAGTTTGCTAAACACCATCGTCTTAGTTCGAGTCCTAGAGTCAATAAATGAGCTAGTGCTCCTTTTGAATTAGTCCACTCAGATGTTTGGGGTCCGTGTCCAGTTGAGTCCAAAACTGGGTTTAAGTATTTTGTTACTTTTGTTGATGATTACTCTCGTATGACATGGTTATATTTAATGAAAAATCGTTCTGAGGTGTTTTCTCATTTTTCTGCTTTCTATGCTGAAGTTAAAACTCAATTTAATGTTTCTGTACAAATATTGAGAAGTGATAATGCTAAGGAGTACTTGTCAGAATCCTTTCAAACTTACATGCTTCAGCATGGCATTCTTCATCAAACTTCTTGTGTAGATATACCATCTCAAAATGGGGTTGCTGAACGGAAAAATAGACACCTTCTTGATACTGCAAGAACTTTATTATTTCAAATGAAGGTTCCTAAACCTTTCTGGGCTGATGCAGTTTCCACAACATGTTTTTTGATTAACCATATGTCTTCATCTGTCCTTCAGGGTAAGACTCCTTATCATGTTCTATTTCCAAATAAAACATTGTTTCCTATTGAGCCTAGGGTATTTGGGTGTACATGCTTTGTTCGGGATGTTCGTCCTCAGGTTACCAAACTAGATCCAAAATCTTTGAAGTGTGTTTTTCTTGGGTATTCTCGTGTTCAAAAAGGGTATAGATGTTATTGTCCTATTCTTCACAGATATCTTGTGTCAGGTGATGTTAATTTCCTAGAAGATACACCTTTCTTTCCATCTACTCCTCATTCAAGTCAGGGGGAGGATGATGATTTGTTAATCTATATCGTCACATCATCTGTTTCACATCCTATTGAATCTGCTCCTGCCAGGCCTAAGCCACCTATAGTACAGGTTTATTCTCGGCGACCAACCCCTTCGGATCCATGTCCTGCACCAGCTCCTTTGTCGGCAGATCCAGTCTCAACTGATCCTGTTCCTTCGTCATCAGAACCAGTCTCTAATGATGATCTTCCTATTGCTCTTCGTAAAGGTAAGCGTAAGTGTACTTATCCAGTATCTTCATTTGTGTCTTATAATCGTTTGTCGTCCTCTTCTTGTTCTTTTATTGCATCTCTTGATTCTATCTCTGTTCCTAAGACTGTTAAAGAAGCCATTTCTCACCTTGGATGGCGTAATGCTATGATTGAGGAGATGAATGCTTTAGAGGACAATGGTACTTGGACCTTGGTAAATTTACCTGCAAATAAGAAGGCTATTGGGTGTAAATGGGTGTTTACAGTTAAAGTCAATCCTGATGGGTCCATTGCCCGATTGAAAGCCCGTCTTGTTGCTAAAGGATATGCTCAGACTTATGGAGTGGATTATTCTGATACCTTTTCTCCTATTGCTAAACTTACTTCTGTCAGGTTGTTTATTTCTATGGCAGCTACTTATAATTGGCCCCTTCATCAGTTAGACATCAAGAATGCTTTTCTTCATGGGGATCTTCAAGAGGAAGTTTATATGGAACAACCGCCTGGCTTTGTTGCTCAGGGGGAGTATGGGAAAGTTTGCTATCTTCATAAGTCTCTATACGGGTTAAAGCAGAGTCCTCGCGCCTGGTTTGGAAAGTTTAGTCAGGCAATCGAGAATTTTGGTATGAAGAAAAGTAAGTCTGATCATTCTGTTTTCTTCAAGCACTCTGCTGCTGGCATCATTTCGTTAGTTGTGTATGTGGATGATATTGTCATTGTTAGAATGCTCGAGTCAGGGGTATTTTGGTCATTCTGGATTATCTGCTTGAGAGTGAAAGGTCTATTGTATCTGACTTTAAGTTATGTGTCCCATCTTCTATGAGGGACAAAATGGTCTTTCCTGTAACTCTATGTTTTTGAATAAATACAAGTGGGTCAGCTAGGGGAGGCTGATTTTGACTCTCTTCTAGTCTGGCCGAACCTTTCTTCTTCTTCTTCTTCTTCTTCTTCTTCTTTCTCTTTTCTTTCTTCTTCTCTACTTCAACCTAGAATCTACTAGGGTTTACTAACATGGTATCAGAGCTGTAAGGTCGTATCCTCATTTCTTTCTTGCTGCTGTTCTCTTTCTGGGTTCGCCGCCAACTTTCACAGTCATCTTCTTCCTTTTCGACTGACCTGAGTGGAGGTTCGATAATGGGCTGAAAAGGAGCTGTCGTTTTGTGGGCCTGGAGGTGAGGATGCCTCCGGTCGTTGCTGTGGTGGTCGTTGGAGTGGTATACTAAACCCTCTATTCAGTATCGAAGAGGGCTGAATGTGGACAGGTATGAACACTACTGTTGTTTGTCCAAGTAAGGGATTGTGAATGTTTCTTTTTGTTTCAAAAGATGGTTGTGGTGGTGCTCAGTGTGACTGATATGCATCTCAGTCGTGTTCCTCTGCATTTCTCTTCGTATGTATGTTGAAAGAAGAGTTGTCGACTGCTGAAGTTCACAACAGCAGTAGATTGGTGGTGGTTGTGTCGTGGTGATTGGTGTATCTATGTTTCAAAATATTTAAAAGTGATCTCCTATACCTTGTGTGTAATCAGTTCTGCAGTGTGCAGCCCAGGTGTTTGATGTGAAGACTGGGTGATTTCAGCCTTAGTGTGTGGTGTGTAATGTGTATTTAAAGAAGCTGGAATTGGTGGTGTTATAAGTGAGATAAGTCTTGTGAAAGAGTGTGAGGTTGTGTTGTATATTTGAAGGAGAAATAATTAAGATGGCTTCATTTGAAAATGGGAATGATAACAAAATAGGTGTCATGCTTTCTCCAGACTATCTAAGTGTTCAAATTACATCCATCAAGTTGAATGGTGAGAATTATGTACCATGGGCAAAATCTATGGAGGTGTTCTTGAAGGCCAAGAGGAAGGTAAAACATGTAAGAGAGGAGAAACCTCCCTCTGATTCCCCTGGGTTCAGTGACTGGGAACAAGTAGATGCACAGATAATGACATGGCTCTGGAACAACATGGAACCAAAGATTAGTGTGAACTTCATGTTCCTAGATACAACTAAGGAAATCTGTGATCATGCTAAGAAGTTGTACTCTGGACAAGACAATACAACTAGGGTGTATCAGTTGTACCAAGAGTATTTCAATTTGAAGCAAGGGAGTCAAAGCTTAGAAGAGTACTATGCAAGTTTGAGGAACATTCATAATGAGCTCAATGTGTATCATCCTCTAACATCAGATGTTCAGATCCAACAACAGCAACGTGAGCAGCTTGATGTGACAAGGTTTCTTGTGGGGTTGAAGGCTGAGTATGAGCCTGTCAGAGCACAAATATTGGGAGGATCTGCTCTTCCCTCACTTGAAGAAGTTTTTGCTCGTCTTAAGAGGACATCCATTGAGTCGGTAGAACATTCTTCTCTCTCTGACAGATCTGGTTTGGTAGTGACTAAAGGGGGTGGTCATGGAAATAGAAGTGGTGGTGTCAGGAGTGGATTCCCAAGCAACCGTGGTGGTCACATGTTTAGCAGGGCTAGTGGTCGGATTGGAGGCCGAGACTCAGGGGGAGGTCGGGGAAGAGGAAGGAGTAATACTCAGAGAAAGTGTACACATTGGGGTTTAGAGGGGCACACAGTTAATTTCTGCTATGATTTGCGTGGTGCACCCAACACTTGGGCTAACCATGCTAGGACTAAGGGTAGTGACACAATTACTGAAAGTCAGCAAACTGACCCAATCCCCTCCACATCTAATTGTGCTTCTGAGAAGGAAATGGTGAGTGTACCACGTGTAGTATATGAGCAGTTCATTCAAACATCTCAGCAGAACACCACTACACTTGCCCATTCAGGTATGACTTGCTTAGTTTCCAAAGACTCACACTGGATCATTGACTCCGGGGCCTCGGACCATATGTCTGGGACTCATGATGTATTTTCTTCCCTTTCCCACTCCTCCACACCTCAAACAGTTACACTTACTAATGGTTCTTCTTCTTCTTCTTACTCTTTTCTTTCTTCTTCTCTACTTCAACCTAGAATCTGCTAGGGTTTACTTACAGTCATTACAGGGAGTGATACTACAGGGATTTCATCCCTTAAATCCTTTCTCCACACTCAGTTTCATACCAAAGATTTGGGAATGTTGGAATACTTCTTGGGTGTTGAGGTAACAAGAAGCAAGAAGGGAATATTCTTATCTCAAAGGAAATATGTACTTGACTTGTTGTCTGAGACGGGAAAGTTGGGAGCTAAGCCATGTAGCACTCCAATGGTTCCTAACTTGCAGCTCACAAAAGATGATGAATTATTTGAAGATCCTGAGAGATAAAGAAGATTGGTTGGAAAGTTGAATTATCTTACTGTAACTCGTCCAGATATTGCGTATTCAGTTAGTGTGGTGAGTCCGTACATGTCCTCTCCAACAGTTAATCACTGGACAGCTGTAGAACAAATTTTGTGCTACTTAAAAGGAGCACCTGGGCGAGGAATTTTGTATGGCAATCATGGTCATACTAGAATTGAATGTTTTTCAGATGCTGACTGGGCAGGATCCAAGGAAGATCGAAGGTCTACTTCAGGCTATTGTGTATTTGTTGGAGGGAATCTAGTTTCATGGAAAAGCAAGAAGCAGAATGTTGTCTCACATTCGAGTGCAGAATCGGAATATAGAGCTATGGCCAAGTCTGTGTGTGAAATAATGTGGATATATCAGCTTCTGACTGAAGTAGGTCTTAAAACTTCAGTACCAGCCAAATTGTGGTGTGATAACCAAGCTGCTCTTCACATTGCATCTAATCCTGTTTTTCATGAACGAACTAAGCATATCGAGATTGATTGCCATTTCGTTCTTGAAAAGATTCAGCAAGGTTTGATTTCCACAGGTTATGTGAAAACAGGAGAACAACTGGGAGATATCTTCACGAAGGCTCTTAATGGGGTTAGGGTTGATTATCTTTGTAACAAGCTGGGCATGATTAATATCTATGCTCCAGCTTGAGGGGGAGTGTTACAGACTGTATAATTAAAATAGGAAGTAAATACTAGGGAGATATGATGTTACAGACTATATAATTAAAATAGGAAGTAAATACTAGGGAGATGATTTACAGAATGTATAATTAAAATAGGAAGTAAATACTAGGGAGATATGATTTACCTTGATTGTAGGACTGATTTGTAGGAATTTGATTAGTCTTCTTTCCTACATATTCTTTCCTAACATAGAATTTGTAACTTGTATATATACATACGAGATTGATGACTAATATAACAAATTCTTCTTCTTCCTCTGTTTACTCTTGTTTTACAATTCTAAACTAACACAAGTCTCCTAAGTGTTCAGTTTAGGGGTAATTACACAGAAACATACCAAGTATAACATGAATTAATTATGTAATTTTATTCATTTACAATAAATGTTTAATGTACATCAATCTGATTGGTGCTAAGGGCATACATCGTCTAACAGATCCGGTAGTTGTTACCACACTAGCCCCACCTACTGTTTTTGATCTTGATCTTCCTATTTCCTTGCGGAAAGGTAAACGCGGTTGCACACTTCATCCCATTTCCAATTATGCTTTTGTATCTCACCTTATTTCTTCCCATTGCCAGTTTGTTTCTTTGTTGTCTTCTATTTTTGTTCCTACGGATGTTTAGGAAGCCCTTGCCTCTCCAGAGTGGCGCCATGCAATGGAAGAAGAACTCTTAGTTTTGGCTCATAATCATACGTGGGATCTCATCATGCATTCACGCTCCCCCTGGTAAGCATGTTGTAGGTTGTAAGTGGGTATACATTGTTAAGTATTTACCTGATGGTAAAGTAGAGCAGTTGAAAGCTCGATTGGTTGCCAAAGGATATTCCCAAACGTATGGTATTGGCTACACCGAGACCTTCCCTCTTGTTGCTAAAATTGGTTTAATTCGTGTTTTGATATCTCTAGCTGCTATGTATGATTGGCGACCTCTATTTCAGCTTGACATCAAGAATGCTTTTTTACATGGTGATCTCCTTGAGGAGGTCTATATGGAGCAACCATTGGGGTTTGTTGCTCAAGGGGAGGATGGTAAGGTTGTAAACTGAAGAAGGCCATTTATGGACTTAAACAATCCCCCTATGCGTGGTTTGGTAGATTCAGTGAAGTGATAAAGAAGTTTTACTGGTGGAATATGTAGATGACATTGTTATTACCGGCAGTGACAGATTGGGGATTGATAGACTGAAGACCTTTGTGCAGGAGCACTTCCAAAAGAAGGACCTTGGTAAATTAAAATATTTCTTGGGGATAGAAGTAGAAAGGTTTAAACAAGGTATTAATCTGTGTCAGAGGAAGTGTGTTCTTGATTTGTTGGAGGAGACAGGATTGGAGGACACAAGAAGTATGTTCTTGACGGAAGGTACAAGAGGTTGGTCGGTAAGCTAAACTACCTATCCATTACTCGGCCAGACATTTCATTTGCAGTTAGTGTGGTGAGTCAGTTTATGCAGAATCCTCGGGTTCCACATTGGGATGTAGTTCTAAGGATTGTACAGTATTTGAAGGGAGCTCCTGGTCGTGGTTTGTTATACAAGAGTGGAGGAAATTTTGAAATAGAGGGATACACCGATGCTAATTGGGCTAGTTCTATATCTGGCCGGAAGGTACTCGGCCAGATATTTCATTTGTAGTTAGTGTGGTGAGTCAGTTTATGTAGAATCCTCAGGTTTCACATTAGGATGCAGTTCTAAAGATTGTACGGTATTTGAAGGGAGCTCTTGGTCGTGGCTTGTTATACAAGAGTGGAGGAAATCATGAAATAAAGGGATACACCAATGCTGATTGGGCTGGTTCTGTATTTGATAGAAGGTCCACTATAGGTTATTGTACCTTTCTTGGGGGTAATTTGGTGACATGGAAGAGTAAGAAGCAGACAGTGGTGGCAAGAAACAGTGCAAAAGCTGAATACAAAACCATGACACATACAACTTGATGTCACTTTGTGAGAGAGAAGGTACTTAGTAGAGTGATAAGTACTACATATGTTAACATAGGAAGTCAATAGGTAGACTTGTTCACCAAAGGGTTGAGTCAAGGAAGAGTGGACTACATATGTAACAAGCTGGGACTATACGATATATACTCACCAGCTTGAGGGGGAGTGTTAATGTCGACTGTATAGGGGTAGTTTAGTCTTTTTATTTATGTTTGGTGTTATAATGTTTAAGTTAAGTGAGGTATCCCATACTAAAGTAGGGGCACAACAGACATTGTTTTATTATAGAAAACTATAAATATAACCTGGCCGACTAGAGAGTAGATTTTTCTCTCTTGTTCGAACCAGTCTTTTCTTCTCCTCTCTTCTCTTCTCTTCTTCTCTCTTCTATCTCCTCTAATCCCTTTCTACTGCTGTTCTCAACTGAATACTAGTGCAGATCTGAACTTTATCAGTAACCATTACATTGCGTCTACTTAAAACTAGATCAGGGCATACACCTCTTGGACTAAAAGCAGCTCACTACACCCCAAAATCTGAATTCTAAGGGGCTCATACACAGGGTTTAGCCCCAACAAGAAGGCAAAAACCTGTTGTTGAGAGACCAACTTCTTATATGCTTTGGCATCATCATCATGTTTCCACTCAATAGTCTGGTAGTAGTCTAACCCCTCCCACACTGAGGTAAGGCTGAGTAGTAGGTTGACAAACTGTGATCTCCTTATAAGTTGAGGACTCAGCTTGCAACTGATAAATCAGGGCATAAAATTCTTCCTCACATCGGGCTCCATGGCTACAAGAAATCAAAACATCACTATGCTATTATTCTCCTAATCCTACTACCATGTTCAGCAGTTCCACTTTTAGGTTCTTTCACCTTCCCATTAATACATCCAGCTTTTCCCCTTGCAGTAACATAGAGCTTTATGCCCTTAAACCATTCCAAATAGTTAAGGCCATTCAACGGGGTATTGGCATAGGGAAAATCATGTTTTAAACCTTTACACTATTACAACACTAGAAAGCAAAATAAGGAGCTGAAATGTACAACTGGTCACAACTCACCTCCAACACCCATGATCACAAATAGTGTTAGGTACCTGCCTAACTCAGGGCTCTTCGAGGGGCCAACCTCCTGAATTCTTGGGAAGGAGAGAGAGAGAGAGAGAGAGAGTTTAGTGCTGAAAGAGTGTTTAATTCTGAAAGAGTCCTCCCTTATTCCTTTTTGGCTCTACTACTTATAGTGTTACAATCTTGACTGTTACAGCTGTTAAAAGTGGATGGCAGTTGTGACAAGTGGCTGCTGATGTGGCCTCTTCTTGTAACTGACTAACTGCCTTCTGTTGGTCTGTTCCAACAGTCTTGACAGTCCAATTGGGTGGCAGTTGTTACAAGTGGATGGCGGTTATTGCAAGTGGCTTGTTAGTTGAGCTGATGTGGCCTCCTCTTGTAAAACTAACTAACTGCCTTCTGTTGGTCTGTTCCAACAGTCTTGACAATCCCCCCTTCCTTTAGAGCGACCTTGCCCTCAAGGTCTAATGCAGGAAATTTGATTGCAGATCTAAGTAGGAAAATTTGAGTCCATGTGCATGAATATGGGCTGATCTGGGTCTCCTCTTTGCTTTGTCAGTGTTGCAAGACTGATGGGCCTTGGGCCCTTGCATGTCTGCCCTTGTAGATGGACTGTAGAGTTTCTTGATGTGAAGTCCATGGTGAGATGGGCCCAGTCACAGACCATGGGTCCTAGCTGCCTTAACCATTGAATGCCTAGCACCACGTCTGCTCCACTGAGATGGAGAGGATATAGGTCCACCGCAAACTGATGACCCTGAATCTTTAGTGGTAGACTCATGCAAATGCTATTGCAAGAGAGGCTGTTACCGTTGGCCACATGAACCGTAAAGGTTGTTGTTGGCTGAACCGGAAGTCCCATTTTATCTACCAAGACTTGGGTTATGAAGTTAAGGGAGCTGCCACTGTCTATAAGGATTGACACCTGGCGCCCTAGAATCAGCCCTGCAACTCTCATTGTTTGAGGGGACGCAAGTCCTGTAAGGGCTTGTAAGGATATTTCAGGCGTGCCATTGGATTGTATTTCCCAACCTGGGTTAGATTCTCTGCAACTGGGGATGTCGTCTTCCTCTTCGGCATCTGTTTGGAGGAGAAACGATTGCTGTTTCTTGCAGCGATGGCCCGGCCCAAATTTCTCTTCGCAGTTGTAACAGAGACCTTTGTCTCTACGGGCTTGCATCTCTGCCCAAGTCAGCCGTTTGAAAGGAACCAGTTGGCCTGGGCCCAGTACTCCTTCCTCCTTGTCTGGTGCTGTTGTCTTTTCTTGCTCCCTTCTTGCTTCTGGACCCCATGGTCGCTGCACCTTTCTTGCTAGACTGAACTTGTCCTCATACAATCTTGCTAGTGCTGCCGCATTGATGACGGAAGTGGGCTGCATTGCCTTCACTTCCAGTCGCAATTCTTCCTTTAGGCCGCCGACAAAGCTTCCCACCAGCGCCTTCTCAGTCCATCCTTGGACTCTCACGTTCAGCCTTTCGAACTCCATCTGGTATTCTTTTACTGATCCCACCTGCCGCAGTTTTGCCAAGTTTTCATCAAGATCTTCGAACCCAGATGATCCAAAACGGACAGTCATGGCGTCCGTGATGTCTGCCCAGGTTTGACGGGGTGCCCCCTTTGGTACCATTGAAACCAGAGGATAGCTTCCCCTTCAAGATGCGCAGAAACCAGAGCTACCCTATCCTGTCCCGGTGTTTCATGGTAATCGAAATACCTTTCTGCTCTGAGAATCCAGGGGGTTGGGTCACCGCCTGAGAATATGGGGAAGTCTATTTTGGCTATTCGTGTTGTCGCCCTGTTCTGCGAACTGTTTTCATTGCTGCGCTCTTCGGGGCTTCCTCTGTCAATGTTTGTTGCCCCCTGCTCTAGTCGATGGAGGAGAGCAGTGAAGCTTTCCTTCATTTCTTTGAGATCTGAAGACATTCGATGGATCTCGACTTCCATCTGATCCACTCGGGTGTCTACTGATGTGTTTCTTGTGTTGGTCATGCTGGCTTTGATACCAAATTGTTAGGAACCTGCCTAACTCAGGGCTCTTCGAGGGGCCAACCTCCTGAATTCTTGGGAAGGAGAGAGAGAGAGAGAGTGGATGGCAGTTGTGACAAGTGGCTGCTGATGTGGCCTCTTCTTGTAACTGACTAACTGCCTTCTGTTGGTCTGTTCCAACAGTCTTGACAGTCCAATTGGGTGGCAGTTGTTACAAGTGGATGGCGGTTATTGCAAGTGGCTGGTTAGTTGAGCTGATGTGGCCTCCTCTTGTAAAACTAACTAACTGCCTTCTGTTGGTCTGTTCCAACAGCTGCACAGCACTAGAACTTCCAGGTTTCACCACTTTCAGTCCACATACACCATATGGCAATAAGAGCTGTACATACTACTTATGAAGGAGTCACACAACTCTTTTCCATACAGGTACAAAGGCACACATTCCAAAAAATGTCACCTTTACTGCATTGAACTGTCACCAAAACAGAAAAATTCTGGGTATGAACAGAGATATGAATGCTTCAACTGCCCCACAATCAGATCTGATCATGTTTTCATCCAATAAACAACAGAAAATTCAGATGAGAATAAGGAGAAGAAAAGAAAGTGTTTAGGGAGCAAAAGGATGGGCTGGTAGTGCCCTTTTCTTTATTTATAACAGGGTGACAAAATAAAAAATAGTGGAATTACAATAATGCCCCTGGTGGCAAACCTTCTACTTCCAGTTTTCCGCCACTTTTGTACAGCAAACCACGGCTAGGAGCTCCTTTCAAGTACCTCACAATCCTTAGTACTGCATTCCAATGTGGGACCAAAGGTTTCTGTATGAACTGACTCACCACACTAACCGCAAATGAAATATCTGGCCGAGTAATGGTTAGGTAGTTTAGTTTGCCTACAAGTCGTCGGTATCTGCCAGGGTCTTCAAATACTTCACCTATATCACTACTCAGCCTCGTATTTGTTTCCATAGGTGTCTCAGTCGGTTTAGTACCTAATAAACCTGTTTCTTCCAGTAAATCAAGCACATATTTCCTCTGACACAAATTAATGCCATGCTTAGATCTTGCTACCTCTATGCCCAAAAAGTATTTCAATTTGCCAAGGTCCTTTGTCTGAAAGTGTTCCTGTAGGAATGCCTTCAATCTGTCAATGCCCATTTTATCATTCCCAATCACAATGATATCATCTACATACACCACCAGTAGTATTTTGCCTGCCGGAGAGTCATGATTGAAGACAGAGTGATCAACTTGGCACTGTTTCATACCAAACTTCTTGACCACCTCACTAAACCTACCAAACCATGCTCGAGGGGACTATTTAAGTCCATATATAGCCTTCTTAAGTCTGCATACCTTACCATCCTCCCCCTGAGCAACAAACCCTGGTGGTTGCTCCATGTAGACCTCCTTGAGCAAATCACCATGCAAAAAGGCATTTTTGATATCTAGCTGATATAGAGGCCAATCATACATAGCTGCAAGGGAGATGACAACACGAACTGACCCTATCTTAGCAACCGGGGAGAATGTCTCTGTGTAGTCAATGCCATAGGTTTGGGAGTACCCTTTTGCAACCAGCCACGCTTTCAGGCGCTCAACACAACCATCTGGCAAGTACTTAACGGTATACACCCACTTACAACCGACAGCCTGCTTCCCAGGAGGAAGAGCGATGAGGTCCCAAGTGTGATTATGATGGAGGGTAGAGAGCTCTTCTTCCATAGCACGACACCACTCTGGAGAGGTAAGGGCTTCCTGGACATCCTTAGGAACAACCACTGAGGATGACAAAGAGATGAGCTGGCGATGGGAGGCGGAGAGGTGAGTAAGGGAAACACAATTGGAAATAGGGTGAAGGGTGCAAGTGCGTTTACCTTTCCGTAAGGCAATAGGAAGATCAAAGTCGGAGGCTGGTGTCGGATCTGGAGCTGGATCTGTCGACGGTGATGAAGCCGGAGGAGTCGCAGCTAGTACACGTGGGCGATGTGTATACACGTGACGGATAGGTGGACGGTCAACGGACGGTGGCACCGGAGGCAAGGACGTAGGCACGACTGGAACCAAAGGAGGAGGATCAGCCACAGGAAGGGGAAGAGGAGGAGGTGATGTGGAGGAAGTAGCATCACCGGACCCCTCGAAGAAAGTAACATCAGCACATACCAAGGAACGACAAGAACTGGGATGGTAACACTTGTACCCTTTCTGAATCCGGGAATAACCCAGGAAGATATACTTAAGGGATCGTCATCTAACTTGTCAGCCCCGGGACCCAAATTATGGACGAAGCAGACACACCCAAATACCCAAGGAGGAAGCGGAAACGGAGACATGTTGGGGAACAAGACACTAAAAGGAGAACGACCATCAAGAACAGACGTGGGCATCCGATTAATTAAGAAACAAGAGGTGAGCATTGCATCACTCCAAAAGGGTTTGGGAACATTCATGTGGTGCATGAGTGAGTGTGCCGTTTCTACAAGATGTCGGTTCTATCTCTCAGCAACCCCATTTTGTTGTGGGGTGTAGGTACATGAAGTTTGGTGTATAATGCCATGTTGGTCCAAGTATTCTTGAAAAGATGAAGACAAGTATTCACGACCATTATCAGAATGGAAAATTTTGATGTGAACGCCAAATTGATTGCGGATCTCAGCATAAAATTTCTGGAAGATGGCAAATAATTCACTTCTTTCTTTCATTAAATAGAGCCACGTCATTCTTGAAAAGTCATCAACAAAAATAACAAAATATTTGTATCCATTATATGACATGACCCCAAACATCTGAATGATTTAAAGAAAAAGGACTCGACACACGGTTATCAACCCTAGAACTAAAGGGAACACGATGGTGTTTCCCAAATTGACACGACTCACAATCTAGAACAGAAAGCTGACTCAATGAAGGGACCAAGGACTTCAGCACTTTCAGCGAAGGATGACCAAATCTACAATGCCACTGGAGAGGAGAAATAGATGACTGAAGGCCGTTGACGTTCTTCCACCACCATCAAGATAATACAGTCCACCAGCTTCTTGCCCTCCACCAATCTTCATCCCCGTCTTGAGGTCCTGAAAAATACACATAGAGGGGTAAAATGTAATGGAGCAATTAAGGGACTTGGTCAGCTTACTAACAGACATAAGATTAAATGGAAGCTTAGGTACATATAAAACAGAGGATAGGGATACAGGGTCTAGGTCAACATTACCAACACCACGAATAGATGATGTGGAGCCATTAGCAAGGGTAACATATTGTGATGTTGAGCAATGAGTGAGAGATGAAAACACACCTGGAGTTCCTGTCATGTGATCGGAGGCTCCAGAGTCAATATCCAGGGGTTGGGTGTGGATGCCAAACAAGCCATACCTAAGCGTGCAAAGGTAGCTGTGTTCTGCTGCGACGTGGATTGAACAAACCTTTCATACTCATCACGAGGAACACTCACCATCTCCTTGCCTGAACCATCTGAAGAGGTAGAAGGCATCTGGTTAGCTGACCGGTTCTCCTGTCTAAAGCTGGAACTGGTGTCACTAGTCATGGCATGGTTGGCCCACGTCGAGGGTGGACCATGTAAGTCATAGCAGTAGTTAATAGTATGTCCATCCAAACCACAATGAGTACACCTCCGTGGACCCGAGCCACGTCCTCTACCACGAGCTCCCCCTGAATCTCTACCTCTAGTACGACCACCACTACCACTCCGGCCGTACACTGGACCACTACTGCCACCACGGCCAAGCTAGGCTCCTCGAGCCCCACTTCTGCCACCTCGACCTCTCGACACTGCAAATGCTGATTTATCTGAGATATTAGAGTTTTCCATAGATCCAATGGAAGTCCTCCGAAGACGAGCAAACACCTCCTCTAAAGATGGAAGGGCAGATCCTCCTAGTATCTGGGCTCATACTGGTTCATACTCAGATTTCAGCCCCACCAAAAACCGAGTCACATCAAGTTGCTCTCTCTGTTGCTGTTGAACCTTGACATTAGAGGTGAGAGGATGATAGACATTTAACTCATTACGGATATTTCTCATACTGGCATAGTACTCCTCAAGGCTCTGATTTCCCTGTTGCAGATTGAAGTATTCCTGATACAGTTGATATACCCTAGTTGTATTATCCTGACCAGAATACAATTTCTTAGCATGATCCCACACCTCTTTGGCTGTCTCTAGAAACATGAAGTTCACACTGATTCTGGGTTCCATACTGTTCCACAACCATGTTCCTAGTCTTCGTACTCCTGAGAATTAGTGGGGGGTTTCTCCTCTCTTATGTGCTTTACCTTCTTCTTCGCCTTCAGAAAAACCTCTACAGACTTGGCCCAAGGGACATAATTTCAGCAATTTAATGGAGGTCATTTGGACATTCACTGCACACAGACACTTCACCGAAATCTGCACACTGATTTCAGCAATAATAAAGGCTGAAAGCCATACTTGTAACACCACAAACCCTACTCTACAGCTACCGGAAGTTTCACCATTAAGTAAACACTACTTCCCTTTGAATCACACACAAACCAGCATAAACCCTAGCATACTGCAATCTGAAAACCCATCATACGATCTGTACAACACCTCTCATGTGTTCCATAACAGAAATTATGCATAAAAAAAACTCCTTACCTCATCGCCTGAAGGCCAACCACACGAAGGAATGAAACACCACTGCACTACACGCACCAGCCCTACATTAATTAGGGGAGGGCTTAGAAACCACAGCAACCAATCACCAACGACACCACCAGAGGCATAGAAACCTCCAAGGGAAGAGGGCGGTCACTCCTTTTCAGCCCTTTTCCCAGTCTCCAACCAACGGCTGAGAAATCCAAGAGAAACCCTAGTTCGAATGCGCAGAAAACAGAATTCTAGCAAGTCTGATTTGTTTAATGTGGCTCTGATACCATGTTGAACCTGCCCTAGAAGTCTGTTTTGTTTGTTAGCTGAAAAGTAAAGCAAACAGCATTCTCAACAGGTACAAAGACCGAAATACCCCTTCACTAACAATAACCAAATGATTATTTAGCCAATGATGGATATGTCTGCATAAGCGTATGGTTTTTATTGAGAATAAGATGATTTCATAGAAAATTATGTCCGATATTTAACTAGCAGCTTTGAACATGTGAATGGGTGGCATGATAATTTTTTTGATCAGTTATGAGCAGTATGATAATTCTCTTTGTCAAATGGTAAGCATATATTCAACACATGAATATGGAGCAATGTACAAAACAGTTGAAGTTCATAAGAATAGAGTTCCCTTGTTATAACCATAACTTCAGTTACTGATGATTATGTATTTATGTGTTAGATCATAAACTTTGCATCACCTACTTGATGTTGTTCCAATGATTGGTAGAATGCCCACATGTCTGACACTATTCTGTGACAATGTTTGAAACTTGAAAGATTAGGATATGGAAGATGGCCCAGCATACCATGGAGTCAAGTTTTTGGTGATGGAATCTAATATTGCTGATTCCTTGGCTAAAATGGGCTGGGGTTGAAGGGATTCTATAGTGGTTGTTTTATTGCAATTGCCCTTGAACTTTTTTTTTTCTTTAGGACCTTTTTGTTCAATGCTATACAAGACATGGCATGTTTCCTTAACAAAAAAAAATGATAGATATGCATCAATTTCCTCATACTATCAGATGAAAATAATGTTTAGTCCAATTAAGAAGAACACGATGTATGGCCTTCTAGTCAGCTTTGAAGTTTTGATTTTGTTTCAATGGTGGAAATATTGATATGCTGTAGCTTGATTTGCCTTTGTGATCTAGAATGCCATCATACGGAAACATCTAGATTCAGTTGATAAATGGGCCCAGAAACAAGACTCTTTTATGATTATTCATTATTCCCTAACTAGTGTTAAAAAACTCGTGCAGGATTCTTGGGCCTGATGATGTTTCTATGACCATAACTCATTGTGGAGTTTGTTATGCTGATGTTATATGGACAAGAAATAAACATGGAGACTCGAAGTACCCTTTGGTGCCTGGGTATGTGTCATTTCTTACACAGTTATTGGTGTAAGTCTGCTCTTTGCTTTCATTAGAATTGATGATTACATACTGTTTTATGTACCAGGCATGAGATTGTTGGAATTGTAAGAGAAGTTGGTTCAAATGTTCACCGTTTCAAAATTGGTGACCATGTTGGAGTGGGGACATATGTCAACTCATGCAGAGATTGTGAGTATTGCAATGATGGGATAGAAGTTAATTGCTCAAGGGGTTCAACCTTTACATTTAATGCTGTTGATGCGGATGGGACAATCACAAAAGGAGGGTATTCAAGTTATATTGTAGTTCATGAAAGGTGAGTCGGTTATTCTGTTAAGCTAGTTTTTCTGTATTCTTTTTTATTTCTTTTTTTACTGTATTTAAATTTCGTAGCTACAGTAGTTACCTTTCCTTAAAATGTTTCCATAGTTACTGTAGAAGTTCAAGACTGCTATCAGCCTTGAACCCTGTGAATAAACCCAAGTTCATTCTAGGTTAAAGCAGAGAAGAAGGAAGAAGAAAGAAAAGAGAAAGAAGGAGAAGAATGTTCGGCCAGACTAGAAGAGAGAAAAGTGAAAGTCACTCTCTCCTAGCCGACCCACTTAGACTTTTATTCATAAAACTTAAGTTACAAGAAAGACAATGTTGTCCCTCATAGAAGATGGGACACAACTTAAACTCAGATACAATAGACATTTCACTTTCAATAAGATACACCAGAATGACCAAAATACCCCTAACTCGAGCATTCTAACACTCCCCCTCAAGCTGGAGAGTATATATCATATAGTCCCAGCTTGTTACAAATGTAATCTATTCTTCCCCGAGACAATCCTTTTGTGAAGAGATCTGCTCACTAATTTCCTGAGCTCACATGAGATATAGTTATTACCCCACTTATCACTTTCTCTCTCACAAAGTGACAATCCACCTCAATATGTTTAGTTCTTTCATGGAAGACAGGATTGGATGAGATGTGAACGGCAGCTTGATTATCACAGTATAATTTCATGGGTTTGTCAATTGAGAAACCCATCTCCTGTAGTAGGTTCTTTAGCCATACTAGTTCACATGTGGTATGGGCCATAGCCCTGTATTCTGCTTCCGCACTACTTCTTGCCACCACTATTTGCTTCTTGCTCTTCCATGTTACAAGATTGCCACCCAGGAAGGTACACCCTGTGGTTGACCTCCTGTCTGATATAGAGCCAGCCCAATCAGCATCTGTGTACCCTACTATCTCAAGAGTTCCTCCCTTTTGGTATAACAAACCACGACCTGGAGCACCCTTTAGGTATCTAACAATTCTTAGAACAGCTTCCCAGTGAGGAACCCGGGGATGTTGCATAAACTGACTCACCACACTCACAGCAAATGATATATCTGGTCGGGTAATGGTCAGATAGTTCAACTTTCCCACCAACCTTCTGTATCTTCTAGGATCATCAAACTCTTCACCCTCATCCACACTTAGCTTGGCATTGAGTTCCATAGGAGTCTCTGCTGGTTTAGCACCTAACAACCTTGTTTCTTCAAGTAGATCAAGAACATATTTCCTCTGACATAGGTTGATCCCCTGTTTTGACCTCGCAACTTCTATTCCTAAGAAGTACTTTAGCTTCCCCAGATCTTTCGTATTGAAGTGATCCTGTAAGAATTTCAGTCTGTCAATTCCATTGCTGTCACTTCCAGTTATGACAATATCATCCACATACACGACTAGCAAGATTTTTCCATCTTTTGAGTTATAGCTGAACACAGAATGATCAACTTGACACTGTTTCATCCGGGAGGCCTTCACCACTTCACTGAACCTGCCGAACCATGCACGAGGAGATTGTTTCAGTCCATAGATTGCCTTTTTGAGCTTGCACACCTTACCAGCCTCCCCCTGAGCAACAAACCCTAGTGGTTGCTCCATATACACCTCCTCAACAAGATCACCATGTAGAAAGGCATTTTTGATGTCAAGTTGTAGGAGAGGTCAATCATACATAGTAGCCAGTGAGATCAACACCCGAACTGAACCAATTTTAGCCATAGGAGAGAATGTCTCCATATATTCCACACCATATAACTGAGAATAGCCCTTGGCCACCAACCGTGCTTTCAATCGTTCCACACTGCCATCAGGAAGATGCTTCACTGTATAGACCCATTTACACTCAACAGTGTGCTTACCAGGAGGAAGGGTGGTGAGTTCCCACGTGTGATTATGTTGTAGAGCAGAGAGTTCTTCTTCCATGGCTTGCCTCCACCTTGGGGAGGTAAGGGCTTCCTGTACAGTCTTGGGAATGGGAACCGATGAGAGTAATGATATAAACTTGCAATGAGAAGCAGAAAGGTGAGCAGTGGAAATATAGTCTGAAATGGGATGAGAAGTACAGGTACGTTTACCTTTCCGCAAAGCAATAGGAAGATCAAGATTTGAGGGAGAAGGGGCAGTAGCAGGATTTGTCGACAGGTGCTGAAGTGGAGGAGGGGCCGAAGCACTTCTGCGGGTATACACTTGAGTAATTGGCGGCCTCTCTGTAGTAATAGGCGTATGATGTGCATCTGTAGTAGGAATGGGAGCTACGAGAAGAGGGTCCATAACCGGTACAGGAAGAGGAACCACAGAGGGAGAAGAAGAGACCCCGACATCTGAGAAAAATGGAACCGATTCAAAGAAGGTGACATCAGAGCGCGCACAAACGATTTATGAAATTTTGGGTTATAACACTTATACCCTTTCTGAGTCATCGAGTAGCCAAGAAAAATACACTTCGTAGCTCGAGCATCTAACTTGTCTACTCCAGGCCCCAAGTGTTGAACAAAACAAACACAGCCAAAGACTCTTGGGGTGAGAGGAAAGGGAGACAAAGTGGGAAACAACACGAAGAAAGGGGATTGACTTCCAAGGATTGACATGGGCATCCGATTTATCAAAAAACAGGATGTAAGAACAGCATCACTCCAAAAATGCTTTGGGACATGCATATTGATCATCAAGGACCGAGCAGTTTGAAGAAGATGTCTATTTTTCCATTCAGCTACACCGTTTTGTTGCGGGGTGTAGGCACAAGAAGTTTGATGAATTATTCCATGATATTCTAGGTATTGCTGAAATGGTGAGGAGATGTATTCTTTGGCATTATCGGAGCGAAGTATTTTCAAATGAACACCAAATTGAGTGCGTATTTCAGCATGAAATTTCTGAAAAATAGAGAACAATTCACTACGGTCTTTCATAAGGTAGATCCATGTCATCCTTGAAAAGTCATCAACAACGATTACAAAGTACTTAAACCCATTGTATGACACAACTTTAACTGGACCCCATACATCAGAATGAACTAAAGCAAAGGGACTAGAGACACGACTATCAATTCTTGGACTAAATGAGACTCGATGATGTTTTCCCAACTGACATGACTCACAATCTAATGATGAAAGATGACTCAACGAAGGGACTAGCAGCTTCAAAGACTTGAGAGAGGGATGACCGAGTCTGCAGTGCCATTGGAGAGGAGTAAGAGACGACTGAAAAGCCATTGGGGGGCCACCACCATCAAGGTAATACAAACCACTTGCTTCATGCCCTCCACCAATCTTCTTCCCCGTCTTGAGATCCTGAAACACACAAGAAGAAGAATAGAAGGTTACAGAACAATCAAGAGACTTGGTTAATCTGCTAATAGACATAAGATTAAACGGAAACTTAGGAACATATAAAACAGATGCTAAAGACGTGGAGGAGAAATCAACATCACCAACACCACAAATAGGAGATGTAGAACCATTAGCAAGAGTAACTGACTGAGATGTGGAGGAGCGAGAAAGGGAAGAAAATACATCAAGAGTCCCAGACATATGGT
This sequence comes from Nelumbo nucifera, assembly GCF_055504915.1. NCBI lineage: Eukaryota > Viridiplantae > Streptophyta > Magnoliopsida > Proteales > Nelumbonaceae > Nelumbo > Nelumbo nucifera. The sequence continues at coordinate 41,437,397 of NC_142656.1, read as the reverse complement.
CCGAGGCTCCGGAATCAATGATCCAGGGTGAGGCTTTGGAAGCCAAGCAAGCCAACCTGAATGGGCAAGTGTAGTTGTGTTCTGCTGAGATGTTTGAAGGAACTGCTCATACATTGCCCGTGGTACACTCACCATTTCCTGCCCGGAAGCACAAGCGGGTGTGGAGGGGGTTGGGACAGTTTGCTGGCTTTCAGTAATGGTGCTACTACTCTTAGATGTAGCATGGTTAGCCCAAGTGTTGGGTGGACCACGCAAATCATAGCAGAAATTAAATGTGTGCCCCTCTAAGCCACAATGTGTACATTTTCTTTGAGCATTACTCCTTCCTCTTCCACGGCCTCCCCCTGACTCTCGGCCTCCAGTCCGGCCACTAGCCCGGTTAAATATGTGTCCACCACGGTTGCTTGGAGGGCCACTGCTGCCACCACCACTTCTACTTCCACGGCCACTCCCTTTAGTCACTACCAAACCAGATCTATCAGAGAAGGAAGAATGTTCCATCGGCTCAATGGATGTCCTTTTGAGACAGGCAAAAACTTCTTCAAGTGAAGGGAGAGCTGATCCCCCCAATATTTGTGCTCTGACAGGCTCATACTCAACCTTCAAGTCCACAAGAAACCTAGTCACATCAAGCTGTTCACGTTGCTTTTGTTGGATCTGGACATCTGATGTTAGAGGGTGATACACATTTAGCTCATTGCGGATGTTCCTCAAACTTGCATAGTACTCCTCTAAGCTTTGACTTCCTTGCTTCAAATTGAAGTACTCTTGGTACAACTGATATACCCTAGTTGTGCTGTCTTGTCCAGAGTACAACTTTTTAGCATGATCCCAGATCTCTTTGGTTGTATGTAGGAACATGAAGTTCACACTAATCTTTGGTTCCATGCTGTTCCAAAGCCATGTCATTATCTGTGCATCATCTTGTTCCCAATCACTGAACCCAGGAGAATTAGAGGAAGGTTTCTCCTCCCTCACATGTTTTACTTTCCTCTTGGCCTTCAAGAACACCTCCACAGATTTTGCCCATGGTACATAGTTCTCACCATTCAACTTGATGGATGTCATTTGAACACTTATATAATCTGAAGAAAGCATGATGCTAGTTTTGTTGTCATTTCCATCTACGGAAGAAGCCATCTCCATTATTTCACCTTCAAGTATACAACACAACCACACACTCTTTCACACGGCTTATCTCACTTATAGCACCACCAAACCCAGCTTTAAATACACATTACACACCACACACTAAGGCTGAAATCTCTCAGTCTTCACATCAAACACCTGGGCTGCACACTGCAAAACCATTCACCACCACACACTAAGACTGAAATCACTCAGTCTTCACATCAAACCCCTGGGCTGCACATTGCAAAACCATTCACCACCACACACTAAGGCTGAAATCACTCAGTCTTCACACAAGGTCTAGGACCCAACCACCACTACCACCAATCACCACGACACAACCACCACCAAACTACTGCTGTTGTGAACCTCAGCAGTCGACAACTCTTCTTTCAACATACATATGAAGAGGAATGCAGAGGAATACGACTGAAATGCATATCAGTCACACCAAGCATCACCACAACCAACTTTTGAAGCAACAAGAACATTTACAGTCCCTTACTTGGACAAACAACAGTAGTGTTCATACCTGTCCACATTCAGCCCTCTTCGATACTGAATAGAGGGTTTAGTATACCACTTCAACGACCACCACAGCAACGACTGGAGGCATTCTCACCTCCAGACCCACAAAACGACAGCTCCTTTTCAGCCCCTTATCGAACCTCCACTCAGGTCAATCGAAAATGAAGAAGACGACTGTGAAAGTTGGCGGCAAACCCAGAAAGAGAACAGCAACAAGAAAAAAATAAGGATACGACCTTACAGCTCTGATACCATGTGAATAAACCCTAGTTCATTCTAGGTTAAAGCAGAGAAGAAGGAAGAAGAAAGAAAAGAGAAAGAAGGAGAAGAATGTTCAGCCAGACTAGAAGAGAGAAAAGTGAAAGTCACTCTCTCCTAGTCGACCCACTTGACTTTTATTCATAAAACTTAAGTTACAAGAAAGACAATGTTGTCCCTCATAGAAGATGGGACACATAACTTAAACTCAGATACAATAGACATTTCACTTTCAATAAGATACACCAGAATGACCAAAATACCCCTGATTCGAGCATTCTAACAAACCCTAATAGATTTCAGGTTCGAAAATAGAAGGAAAATGTAGAGAAGAGAAGAGGAAGAGAAGAGAGAACTGTAGAACACAAAGGGTTGAAAGGAGGGACAGAATCTAAATGTTCTGCCGCCACTTCTATTTAGTATTTATAGGTTGTGCTCATTACATGGAAAGGACAGATCTGTCCTTAGTATTTACATAACAAATAGAACAAAATAAAACTGAAATAAATAACAACTGAAATAATCAACTGACCACCAGCTAATCCTAGGATGACTAGAATACATTCTACCCTACAAACACAGTGGGATCATAGCTGTGGGGCCCACATCAGTGTTCTCTACACTCCCCCTCAAGTTGGGAATAAATGTTTATCATTCCCAACTTGGATAGATCCGCCTCTAGCTTCTTCCTTGGTACAGCTTTGGTGAGGATTGAAAGCTGAACCACTGTAGTCGAAGTAGCAGAGAAGAGGAGAAGAGGAAGAGATGCTGAAATGTCGAACTGTACTTCCAGTCGACCATGCCTTTATTTATATATATAAGTGAAGTACAAAGTACAAGAAAATACTGGGATACCCCTGATTAGTGATGGGACACCCAGAAGACTTAAGACATAAACAAGATTAGGCCCATTAGTAAAGGCCCAGTTACAAGACAAGATTAACATAAGAATGGGCTAATAAGAATTCTTATCAGCCGAACACACTCAAGCCTTCTAACATATCATTCTAACACTCCCCCTCAAGCTAAACATGGATATCAATCATGTTTAGCTTGCCAAGTATGTCCTTGAACTTTGTAGTTGCCAGCCCTTTTATTAATACATCTGCAATCTGCATTTCTGATGGAGTATAAGGCACACAGAGTTCCCCTGAAACAATTCTCTCTCTTACAAAGTGTCGATCAATTTCAATATGTTTTGTCCTGTCATGTTGTACTGGATTATTGGCAATGTTGATAGCAACTTTATTATCACAATACAACTTGAGAGGACCTTCAGTCTTGATACCAAGCTCATTAAGGAGAGTTCTGAGCCATAAGAGTTCAGCAACCCCGTGTGCCATAGCTCGGTATTCTGCTTCTGCACTTGATCTAGCCACAACATTCTGCTTCTTACTGCGCCATGTGACTAGGTTTCCTCCCAAGAATGTGCAGTAACCTGAGGATGATTTTCTGTCTCCAACAAACCCAGCCCAATCAGCATCAGTGTAGGCTTCAATTCCAAGTCTGTTGTTCTTCCTGAATAGAATTCCTTTCCCTGGGCAAGTTTTCAAGTATCTTAGAATTCTTTCCACTGCTCTCATATGAGGAGTCTTTGGTGAGTGCATGAATTGACTGACAACATGCACTGCATAGGCAATGTCTGGCCGAGTGAGGGATAGGTATATCAGTTTTCCTACCAATTTTTGGTACCTTTCCTTATCGTAGTATTCCTCACCCATTGATTCTTGTAATCCATGGTTCAGTTCTATTGGTGTGTCTGTTGGCCTGCACCCCTTCATGCCTGTTTCTTCTAGGAGATCTAGCACATATTTTCATTGACATATGTAGATTCCTTCTCTTGATCTAGCAACTTCAATCCCAAGAAAATATCTCAAATTTCCCAGGTCCTTGATCTCAAATTCTGAAGCTAAGAACTCCTTCAGCCTCTTCATCTCTTTCACATCATTTCCAGTGATCACCATATCATCCACATAGACAATGAGAGCTGTAAGTTTTTCATCCTGTCTCCTTGTAAACAATGTATGATCCGCACTGCTCTGAGTGTACCCCACTTTCTTCATAGCCGTACAAAGTCTCTCAAACCATGCCCGGGGAGATTGCTTCAAGCCATACAAAGCTTTCCTTAGTTTACACACCTTTTTTCCAACATTATATCCAGGTGGGGGTTCCATGAAAACCTCTTCATGTAGATCACCATTTAGGAAAGCATTCTTCACATCCAGCTGATGAAGTTCCCAAGAGAATTTTGCAGCTAATGACAGTAGAACCCTGATTGTGTTGAGCTTTGCTACCGGGGCAAAGGTTTCCTTGTAGTCAATTCCTTCCTTTTGTGTAAATCCCTTTGCCACAAGTCTGGCCTTGTATCTTTCAATTGACCCATCTTCCCTGTGTTTTACTATGAATACCCACTTGCACCCAACAGTACCTTTCTCTTCTGGCAGGTCCACCAATTCCCACGTTCTTGCTTTCATTAGGGCTTTCATCTCTTCATTCATGGCTTCTTTCCACCTTGGATCAGATACCGCCTTTGAATATCTGGAAGGGACACATACAGAGGAAAGAGCAGACACAAAGGAATGATAGGCATGTGATAAATGTGAGTAAGAGACATAATCAGCTATGGAATGCCGAGTGGTACAAGAACGAACAGGCTTATGGAGAGCAATGGGAAGATCCAAATCTGAATTGAGAGAGTCAGAATTACCTTGGATTGCAGAGACAGATTGATCTGAGTTCAACTGGTTGCAATCATGAGGTTGAGGGCCCTTCTTCCTTCTACTGTATGTAAGTATCTCTTTCTCTTGCCTGCTGGAATCATCAGGAGCATCAGCTGAAGCTGGAGATGTAACTGGCACAGCGGGAGTCTCACTAGGTCGACCCGGAATGTTACTGCTAGGAGTAGTGGAAGGTGATGAAAGGGGAACAAAAAAGAAGGGAGAATGAGAATCCTCTTCCATCCCACTAGTCTCCCCCTGAAGAGGATTCTGAGAAGATTTGAAATAGGGTTGAGACTCAAAAAAGACTACATCTCTGGTGACATATTTTTTCTTGGAGACAGGATCATAACACTTATACCCCTTTTGCGTAGGAGAGTAACCCAAAAAAATTCCCTTTGTAGCCTTCGGATCCAGCTTGGTTTTCTTTGGATCCTTCACATGTATGAAGCATGTACCATCCAAAAACCCGTGGAGGAAGAGGAAATTTTGGAAGAGTGGGACACAACACAGAGAAAGGGGTCTTCATACCCAGTACCTTAGATGACATCCGATTTATCAAGTATGATGCAGTGAGAACAGCTTGAGACCAATATTGCTTGGGCACATTGTGCTAGAAAAGTAGAGCTCAAGATGTCTCCATTAGGTGCCTGTTCTTGCGCTCAGCAACTCCATTTTGCTGAGGGGTGTAAGCACATGATGATTGATGTAACATGCTTTCGTCTTCCATGAATGAGTTCAGGGATCTTTCAAAATATTCAGTTGCATTGTCTGAACGGAATTGTTTAATCTTCTTATCAAATTGTGTTTCAACCATCTTGCAAAACATCATAGTTATCCATGGAACTTCACGTCCTTTTAACAGATAAATCCAAGTGCACCGAGAATAATGGTCAATAAAACTGATAAAATAACGGAAGCCATCAATGGAGACAATGGGTGAAGGACCCCAAACATCAGAATGGACCAAATCAAAAGGGGCTTGAATTTCATTACTAGAAATTGGATACATTGATCTGCATTGTTTTGACATTTGACACACATCACAAACTAAACTTTGACTCGGAATGCCCTTACATAAATCGGGAAACAACATTGCTAAAGAAGAAAAAGACAAATGACCCAGCCTAGCATGCCACAAGTGCAGCCTAGCTCTTGACTCCACACTTTCTGGACTAATAGTAGCAGAAGCTTGCAGTGCTGAACTAACATCTGCATCAAAATAGTAGAGGCCCTCATACTCATGACCACTCCCAATCGTTCTCCTCGTCAATCTGTCCTAGAAAACACAATGAGAGGGAAAAAAGGTTATACTGCAGTTCAAATTTCTTGTAAGCTATGAAACAGACAACAAAATTTGATGTAAGACTAGGAACATGTAAGACTGATTTAAGAGAGAGATCCTTGCTTAGGTCAACCACTCCCTTTCCCAAGATGGTGGAGAGGGACCCATCAGCTACTCTCATCTTATCCTGGCTAGACAATAAATGATATGAGGAGAATAATGAGGACATATGTGTCATATGGTCAGGGGCTCCTGAGTCAATCACCCAAGAGCTAGAATTAATGGAACTAGTTGCACTAAATGCAGAGGCTGTACCTGATTTGGCAAGAGAGGTGGAAGCTAAAGGATTGTTCTTCAGACGGGCAAATGCCCGGCTGAGAACCTCTACCTCACTAGCTGTAAAGCCCAAGGTACTTGGTCCAGAGGAATCAACAACCTGCTTTATGGTGGAAGAGGACACTGGCTGAGTACTTTGTGAGATGTCACTACTGCTGTTTGTAGCAAGATTCCCACTTGCTGTGTGGCCCTTATGTTGCCTTTTTTCCTTTCTCAGAGCAGCTGGCTTCAGATGAGGGTACAAGACCCAACATTTCTCCTTTGTGTATTTCTCACCACCACAATGGGTACACTTGAGGGACTCCTTGTCTGAAAATCTGCTTCCCTTAGTGGAGACTAAGGCTGAATGTTCCCTAGATAATTCTGTTGCTTGTGTCTGGGAGTCAACCTGCATCTCCTTTCTCCTTACTTCTTCATTCCTCACCAGGTAGTAAACATGATGAATCTCAGGTAATTCATCTCTTCCTAGAATTTGTGACCTTACACCTTCATATATAGGGTCTAAGCCTACTAGGAACTTGAAGGCTCTGCCCTCCTCAATCTGCTTGTCATGCCTCTCCTTATCCCTGGCATTTTCCCAATCCAAAATCATGTGATGGTCAAGCTCTTCCCAGAGACCTTCCAGTGTTGCAAAGTATGTTGCCACAGACATGTCTCCTTGCCTTAGGGCTGCAATGTCTTGGTTCAGCCCGTAGATTCTAGCATTATTCTTCTTTTGGCCATATGTCTTAGATACTTTCTCCTAGATTTTAGTGGCTGTAGGAAAGTGATGAACAGTTCTGGCCACCCGAGGAGTCATGGAGGCCAGCAACCAAGACATAACTGTGGCATTTTCCTTGCGCCACACAGTGTATTCAGGGCTGCTGATTTCTGGTTCCTTTTTATCTCCATCCAAATAGCCTGTGAGGTCACGAGAGGTAATAAACAGTCTTGCTGAGACAGACCACTCTCTAAAGTTATACTCATCCAATAGCACACTTGTAATCTGCAAGCTATGCAGATTAGGGTTCTCCAGGTTTGAGGACCTTATAACAGGTCTGTTATCTTTAGAAGAAACTTCACCGGATAGTGATGACATCCTAACTTCGGTCAAGAAGTTGTTCACAGTGCTGTTTGTGGTTCTGGTTAGGGCTGGCCGAAGTAGTCACAGAGTTCACAGTGCTGATAGCACACCAGATAGGCTTCACCTCAGAGTTCACAGTGCTGATAGCACACCAGATAGGCTTCACCTCAGAGTTCACAGTGCTGGTAGCACACCGGATAGGCTTCACTTGGACTAAACCAGTTCGGGTACAGCAGCAAGGATAAAAAAAAATTCTGTAACTGAACCAGTTCACAGAGCTGGAGTAGGGCTGGTAACCGACCTGGAAATGATCTGTAACTGAAGTCGCCACAGTTCTGTAAAGGTTTTTCTGAACCAGTTCTGATGCAGGTTCTGATTAGCCGAAGTAATCTCAGCAGGTCCTGACAGCTCGCAACACAGTTTCAGACTTGCTGAGACTGTCACAGTTCTGAAGCAGCTCTGTTACAGCAGCAAAAAGTGTTCTGGGCTGGTAACTGACCTGTGCTATGTAGACTCCACTTGAACTTCGAGTACTGCTACTGTAAAAGGAGTTCCCCTCCTTACAGACAACACTAGGACTGCTGAAATCAGTCCTCAACTAGGTCTGTCTTATACAGACCTCTTCTTTTTCAGCTGCTAACTACTAGAAACTAGTAGGACTCCAGCTTCAGGGTCTTACCTCCCTTGCGCCCTACAACCAAGGGAAACCCTAGGTCAAACCTTGTGTTGTTCTCCTGCAACCTGGGGTTTCACAGCAGCAACCCAGATAAAAAAGAATGTGAAATACAGCAAGAAAGATGAGATGGCGTCGGCAGTAACCAGGAAAGGCTCAATGCTCTGATACCATGAAAGCTGAACCACTATAGTCGAAGTAGCAGAGAAGAGGAGAAGAAGAAGAGATGCTGAAATGTCAAACTGTACTTCCAGTCGACCATGCCTTTATTTATATATATAAGTGAAGTACAAAGTACAAGAAATTACTGGGATACCCCTGATTAGTGATGGGACACCCAGAAGACTTAAGACATAAACAAGATTAGGCCCATTAGTAAAGGCCCAGTTACAAGACAAGATTAACATAAGAATGGGCTAATAAGAATTCTTATCAGCCGAACACACTCAAGCCTTCTAGCATATCATTCTAACAAGGATATCTGCTAGCTGCATGTTGGATGTGATGTACGGGAGACACTTTTTGTGATGAGACCCTCTCTTGTACAAAATATCGATCAACTTCAATATGTTTAGTTCTGTCATGCTGCACCGGATTGTGTGCTATATTAATAGCCGCTTGATTATCACAATACAGCATCAGGGGCTTCTCATACTCAATACCCAACTCCTCAAGTAGTGATCTCAGCCATAGAATTTCAGCCACTCCATTAGCCATTGACCTGTATTCAGCTTCAGCACTAGATCGGGAGACAACACTCTGTTTTTTACTCCTCCAAGAGACAAGGTTACCTCTCACAAGGGCACAATATCCAGAGGTAGACCTTCTGTCATCAACACTCCCAGCCCAATCGGCATCCGTATAGACCTCCACCCTCATGTGGTCATTGTTCTTGAACAGTATACCTCTACCCGGGCATCTCTTCAAGTATGCTAATATTCTTTCTATTGCAAGAAGATGCGTGGTTCTAGGAGAATGCATGTACTGGTTGACAACACTAATTGCATAACTGATATCTGGCCGAGTGAGGCAGAGATATAGGAGCTTTCCCACTAATCGTTGGAACATAACTTTGTCTTCAAGAGGCTCCCCACTCTCTGCACTAATCCTGTGGTTCTGTTCAATGGGTGTATCCACAGGCTTGACACCTAACTTTCCAGTTTCCGCCAATAGATCTAGAACATATTTCCTCTGAGAGACAAAGATCCCCTGTTTAGATCTAGCAACCTCAATACCCAAAAAATACCATAGTGCACCAAGATCTTTCACCTCAAACTCTTGATGAAGGAGCTGTTTGAGGGACTCAATCTCATGGCTATCATTTCGTGTCACCACAATATCATCAACATATACTGCAAGTAGTGTGAGAGAGGACTCCACCCTCTTGATGAACAGTGTATGATCTAACTGGGCTTGTACATAACCGAACTTCAAACCATACAATGCCTTATTGAGCCAACAGACCTTCTTACCTGTCTCAGTATCATAGAATCCAGGAGGCAACTGCATGTAAACCTCTTCCTGCAGGTCTCCATTCAGAAAAGCATTTTTAACGTCCATTTGGTACAAAGGCCAAGTGTGGCTTGCTGCAAGAGATAATAGAACTCGAATTGTGGTCATCTTGGCTACCGGGGCAAAGGTCTCCAAGTAATCTATACCATAAGTTTGGGTGAACCCTTTTGCAACTAGTCGAGCTTTGTACCTCTCAATGGAGCCATCCGCATTGTGCTTCACAGTAAATACCCATCTGCATCCAACTGGTTTCTTTCCTTTGGGCAGATCAACTAGCTCCCAGGTATTATTTTTCAACAGGGCATCCATTTCAACTTGCATTGCACCTCTCCACTCTGGGACTGATAGGGCTTCTTGCACTGTTCTTGGAATAGGGACATTGGCAACGGAAGTAAGATATGAAGGGGTGAGAGATCCATCCTATGGACGCCCAAAAGATTGCGGAATAAGGGGCGAATTTCAAAAATTTTTCTCTCCCTTCAACTGGGAATCGTATTCCCCATTTAGAAAATCATATTTTCAAGGATCAATTCTGAACCATAAACTGAACCAGATCTGAACCAAAAAGAAGTGGGAAGGATTATACCTGATACGGAGAAGTAATATCTCCCAACGAAGGTGTTCACGCCCAAGGAAGGATCCAAAGACTGCTCCCACTGAAGATGGCGCAGTGCAGGTGGAGCAGAATCAGCAGTGTTCTTCTCCAAGAACTCTGTCCTTCACAAGAATCAGCAAGATGGCACGTGAGCACAGCTTCCTTTCAATCCTTTCTCAAAGGACTGATGTCAAGATCCAATCTTGACTTCTCCCACAAGTGGAGATCGAACTGGAAAGCAGGGCGGCAAGAACAGGGAGGCGGCAAGAGAGTATTTGCAGGGAGCAGAATTCTCTCTTCTAGATTTCAGCACTAAAGAAACCTGATGATCTGTGTGTATTGTGTCTCTAAAGGCTGCCGCCCCCTTCTTTTATAGTCTTAAAGGGATTAGCTCCTAATCAGATTAGGAGTTGCTAATCCAAATCATATTTGGTTTAGAAGTCCCTTTAAGTGATAAGGGATAATCCTTATCTTATCTGGAGATCAGATCAGCCATCTCCTAATCTGATTAGGAGGTTTCCATATCTAAATCTTATTTAGATCTTGGACTCTCTAAGTGGATAGGGTCTAAGCCCAATCCTATTAGCTGATCCACTTTAGATTTCGCCCCTTTATTAACTAAATAAGCAGCCCAGTTCGAAATGGGCTTTAGGCCCATTAAGCTTATGTGCTCACTTAACCCTCTTAACTGCTGCCCAGTTGGCCTTCCTTGTATGGCGTGGGACCCAAGCATTGATCTACACATCAGCCACATGGGTTCGGCCCAGCCTTTGTTACAAGGCCTGGCCGAATACACTGTTAAAGACAGTGCACCCCCTGAAACCCATCAAATGGGCTCTACGGGCCCAACACTTACCCTAAGAGGTCCCTGGGCCAAGCCACCTTGTAACACCCAGGGACTGTGGGCAGATGCAAGATTAGCCCATCAGGTATTAACCTCAATGGTCTTACACTTAACCTCTCAGCCCATAATGATCATACACTGCCCGACAAGAGAGGACCTCTCCCTCGGCTGCAAGGAACAGTGTTGCACTCTCCACTTATATGGATCCCGGGAATTAAAACCTTCTTGCAAACAATTTAGAAACCATACATATATACTTTTATATCTTATATAAAATATATTTTGCAAAACAAATCTCAACGGTTGAAATCGGCTGCCGGCAGTCTTGGTTTCCATCAGTGAGAGTGCATCCCCGATCATTACCTTTGTCCGACAAAGGGGCTGATCCTGTCACTATGATCACCCACTCAGATGAATTCTCGGACTGTCCCAACATACCCAGGTTTTGACCCCCGCTAAGGATCTCACTGATTGGTACATCAAAGACAGCCCAATCCGACACCTAGTGTAGTATCATAATCGAGTCTAGGGGTCGGGTGTAACTTTCCAGTTTTGCCCATCAATCTCCAAGGTCCAGGGCAATACTGGAAATCTGGTCCAGTTCAAAGATTCAATTAATCCTACACCATATGTGCCTAGGGTCTCACCCTGGCAGCTGAGACAGGCCACCCCAACCGACTTGGTGGCACCATAGTGTCAGCCTTGTCAGGATAGGTCTCCCCAGACCGACCCACTGGCTGTGAACATTCTAAACTAACACGAGTCTCATTAAGTGTCCAGTTTAAGGGTATTACACAGAAACATACCAAGGGAACATGAATCAAATATGTATCTTTATTCATTTACAATAAACTCATAAAGTACATCATTCTAATTGAAGCTAAGGGCATACAAAACTGTCTAACAAGATAGGACCTGTAGGAGGGAGATAGGCGATCATAGGATAAAAACTGGGAAATGCAGTGGGCTGTAGATGTGGTGCAATGTCGTTTCCCTTTACGGATGGCAATGGGAAGATCAAGGTCATCTGCAGGAGGTGAAGTGGCAACAGTGGAAGGAGTCTCTGTGGGCCCTGGGACTGTAATACCAGGACTTGGAGCCGCAGAAGAGGTTGGAGTTGGCTTGGATTGCTGATGATCGGGATCAACCTGCCTGCATCGCCTGTGATAGACTCTCAACTCCTGATCCCTCTGATCACCCTCACTACTGCAGCCCTCATCACCCAATGGAAGAGGTAAAGGAACAGCCCCAAAAGTATTAACCCTACCCTCACTGCACTCCCCCTGAAGAAAAGGACCCAAATCCCCACTCTCACTGCTCTCCCCCTGAGGAGAAACCCGAGAATAATAGGGTGTCTCCTCAAAGAAAGTGACATCCATGGAGACAAACTTCTTCCCTAAGACAGGATCATAGCAACAATAACCCTTTTGAGTTTGTGCATAACCAAGAAAGATGCATTTGGAGGGCTTTGGTTCGAACTTGGAGTGATGGGGTCCGAGAAGTTGAACAAAACAGGTACAACCAAATGTTTTAAGGGGAACAATAAACAACTCCTCATTTGGGTATAGAAGGGAAAAAGGAGGTTTCATATCAAGAACTCGGGAAGGAACCCGATTAATAAGATATACCGCCGTGAGGATAGCATCACCCCAGAAGCGAATAGGGACATTGGAGGTAAACATAATACTTATAGCCACCTCCAAGATGTGCCTATTCTTCCTTTCTGCAACCCCATTCTGCTGAGGTGTATGAGGGCAAGTGCTCTGGTGGATAACCCCATGATTAAGAAGGTAAGATGCCAATGGCTTAGCAAAGTATTCCTTTGCATTATCAGATCTAAGAACTTCGATCTTGGCATCAAACTGGGTTAGGATCATTTGGTGGAAGTTTTGGGTCAGGGGGGGAACCTCATCTCGTGAACGCATAAGATAAACCCAAGAAAACCGAGTATGGTCATCAACTAATAACAAAAAATATCTGTACCCACCCATAGAAGGGATATGATATGGCCCCCAAACATCAGTATGCACAATATCAAAAGAACTATTACTCCTTTTATTACTCAATGAATAAGAGTTTCTACCATGTTTTAGCAAACTCACAACTTTCACATTTCAACTAGGACAGCTCAACAGAGTCAAACAAAGTAGGAAACAAACTCTTTAAGGATCGAAAAGACAAATGACCCAATCGGTTATGCCAAAGCATAACCGGATTCACACTCTGAGAAACAAGTGACTTCTTATCCACTGACTCTTCCCGACGAGAACTCTCCCCGAGCAGATAGATCCCATTCGTCTCACGGCCAGTCCCAATCACCTTCTTCGTCTCCAGGTCCTGAAAAACACATCGGTCAGGGAAGAAAGCTACTGAGCAGTTCATATGTTTGGTAATACTACTAACTGAAAGAAGGTTAGTATCAAGCTTAGGAACATGCAAGACAGAAGACAAGGAGATAGTATTCGATAGCTTGGTGTCACTCTTGCCAGAAATGGGGACAAGAGAAGCATCAGCAATAGATACTTTATCCCTACTAGAAGACAAATGATAAGTGGTAAACAATGAAGGCAAGCTAGTCATATGGTCGGATGCACCTGAATCTATTACCCAACAGGGTTCAGTAGTACCTGGAGCTGAGGCATGGTAGGCTGAGGCTCGAGTACCTGAATGTGCGAAAGCAGATGTGGCAGGGGCTGATGATGACTGCGGTGGCTGAGCTGAGTTCCCCAACTTCCTTTTCCAACTGTATTAAAGCAGCCCGAACTGCAGCTAAGGTCTCTAAAGGTGTGCCTCTTGTGCTAGACGAGGATGCTGAATCAATGTTCACGGCCACATGAGCATTACCCTTCTTGCTTCTCAACTTTGTCGGGACCAAATGAGGATGCAGTTTCCAACATGTTTCTTTTGTGTGTTTAGGTTTCTTACAATGCTCACATACCACATCTCTTTTATCTTCCTTCTTCCTGTCCCTTTCTGAATCACCTCCTGATTTGGGTTTAACAGCTACAAGGGCTGGTGTAAGAGGCTGAGGTTGCATCATGACTTTCCTCCTGGTCTCTTCACTATGCACTAAGGAGTATGCCTGGGAGAGAGTCACACTATCTCTGGTCAATATCTGTTGCCGCACAATATCATACTCTGAATTCAGACCTGCCAGAAACTCAAACACCCTGTTTGTCTCGACTTGCTTTCTATGGGTCTGTGCATCTTTGGGACTCTCCCACTCAAGAGTCTCTAAGTGATCAATCTCATGCCACAGGGACTTCAAGGTAGAGAAGTAGACCGAAACTGGTTTCTCTCCTTGTTTAAGAGTGTTCACCTCACATTTCAATTCATAAGCTCTGGCAACATTAAGGGGTTGGGAATAAGTTTCTTTCATAACATCCCATATCTCCTTGGCTGTCTTTGCCCACAAGTAATTTCAGCTGATATGAGGCTGCATAGAATTACACAGCCATGTCATAACCAAGTAGTTTTCTTGGACCCACTTGGTATACATGGGGTCTCCCTTGGAAGGTTCTTTCACATCTCCCAAGAGATACCCTAATTTACCCCTTCCCCCAATAGCCATCATGGCTGATTGGGCCCATTCCAAATAGTTTGATCCATCAAATCTTACGGTTGTAATCTGAAAACCTGTCTCAGAAACACTACCATAACTGTTGTTCCCAGAACTGCCTTCTGCCTGATTTTTAAACTCCATTTCGTTCAAGAACCAGTAGTCTCAAAAATTAGGGTTACTACAGTCGAAGAACAGCACTTCTATCAATCACAATAAAAAAAACGTATAAAACTAATCTGTATGCACGGTATATGTGCATGAAACCAGTATAAGTCTGATCTGAAACCAATTAGCAAACACAACAGCAACAGTCCGTATGGTTTTCACTCCTTAAAAGAGTTCGAAACCCCAAAAAAGATCTGAATACAATTTGATATGCTGAAGCAGAATTAGGGTTTTAATCAGTCCTTAAAAAAATCTCAGCCGCACATTCCAATCAGTACCAACAGATAAGACTTGTAGTAGGGTTAATATGAAACCCTAAAACTGATCAATGCTGAAACAAAAAAAAAAAACTTAAGAAGAGCTTCACAGGTAGATCACAAGACTCGGCCCAGCAGCAGGGTTTGCAGCAAGATTAGTAGGGTTTGCCGCAGGGTTAAGACCAAACCCTAGAGAATAGAAAGAAGAAAACCCTAGAATGGTTCGGCCGCCCTTTCTAGATAGGTCCAACCTATCTCCTCTGATAGTACTTCTCTTAGAAAATAAAATAACTTATAAGAGAATGATGTTCGCTGCCTTCCAAGGTTACCCGAACCCTAGTCCTCTCTGATTCTTCCTGATCACCAACACTTTGCAACCGTGGCAAGTCTTCAACAGCTGCTAAACCCCCTGGTGATCTCCAAGAATCAGTCAACGAACTCTACTTTCTCAGCTTCCAGCCCTAGATGGTTCTCATGTGGTCGGTTGGACTAGACTCACATGAGAAACCCTAACCATGCTCTGATACCATGTAGAAGTTCAAGACTGCTATCAGCCTTGAACCCTAATAGATTTCAGGTTCGAAAATAGAAGGAAAATGTAGAGAAGAGGAGATAAGAGAAGAGGAAGAGAAGAGAGAACTGTAGAACACAAAGGGTTGAAAGGAGGGACAGAATTTGAATGTTCTGCCGCCGCCACTTCTATTTAGTATTTATAGGTTATGCTCATTACATGGAAAGGACAGATCTGCCCTTAGTATTTACATGACAAATAGAACAAAATAAAACTGAAATAAATAGCAATTGAAATAACCAACTGACCACCAGCTAACCCTAGGATGACTAGAACACATTCTACCCTACGAACACAGTGGGACCATAGCTGTGGGGCCCACATCAGTGTTCTCTACAGTTACAGAGGCAGGCAAGAAGTCCATATGATGAAATCGCCCACATCTTTTAGAAAGTGAGTGGTATAGAGAAAAGGATACTTTTTAAGGCAATGTGGCAGGGGCCACTGTACTGAAACTTGCCACATGAAGAGAGGATCATGTGCAAATTGCAATATTTGGTCTTGGTTCTTTACCAGTACATGCCCTCCAAAGATATCATAACCCCATCCCTATTTCCAAATACCATAATCTCAATGTATAGTCTATAAATCCTTTTCATTTACCAGTGATGAAATAAAAATCATCTAATTTCCTTTCTAATCTATCTTGTCTGGAAGTAATTGCCTGTGGTAAAACAAATATTATAATAAGACACTGAATAGAATAGAATGGTGGAATAGGATTTATGTAGTCAACCCCAAATAGTTGGGAGAAGGCCTTAAATGATGATGATGATATTGATGTTGCTGCTGTTGATGATGATGTAATAATAAGATGCAACTATTGCATTGATTTTGTGTTTCTTTTCTAAGCATTCAATTCATAAATGTAGAGAAAGTGTTCCATTAATGGGAATGGGCGTGGAAGTCGAGCCTTTAGAGGAGTGTGAATAACTGAGGAATCTTTCATATGGTTATGGTTGAGGTGCAAAACCCATCTGTATCTTGTTGTGTGCCCTCGATAAACCTTTTTATAGGACTTCTACTTGAACAATAGAACATTTGAGTGGATAATGTAGCAAAGAGAAAACCCCAATAATTTTCTATTATTATTTAATTTTTTTTCCATTAGAAGGTGGGGCATAAGGCTGACATGGACTGGGCTAGTGAAGAAATGATGAGTTTCAATGATCACCTATATGATGGCAGGTAGTTTTAGTCATTAGGTGAACAACTCTGACACGTTGAAGAAATAGGTAAGGTCATCTAGAGGAGCCTATCTGACCTGAATAGCTTACCTCTCTTCTTGATCAGTTCCTTGAAAACCTATTAGCCATGATTCAGGTCTGTGGACAAAACTATGGTCTTTTTTCCAAAATTTTATTTTCTCAAAATAACTGCCTTTCCCTATGTTTTGCAATTGTGTTCTATATACTTCTTGCTTTTGGAGATTGTAATCCAACAGAAAAAGAATTCTACTCAAGTCTTCAGTTTTTTGCAGTTAGAATGTTTATGGAACTCAGCCAACCCCATATAGTTGGGATATGGCATGGATGATGATGATGATAAATGTTTGGTCCATATGCCTGACCACTAATTAGCAAAATTTACATCAGACTGATTTATGAAGTGCTTATGACATAATGGCAATATATTTTCTGGTCATGACTGTTATACCATTTGGTCCACTTCATCTTTGCTGAAGTGGGAATTTTAGTGCAAAAGTTTCAGTTTTTCTTTTTGGTTAAGAGGACAAGATTTTATAATTTCATTCCATCTTTCTAGCCATTGACGTTGTGCTTTTGTGGATTATAGTCATTATTTAGTTTACATTAAATCTAATTTAACATTCTTTTTCATGGTCTCAATTTGCCAAAATAATTTGAATCGACTCCCTGCTGATAGAAAGTTGATTCTATTTAACCAGATATGACCAATGTCATTGGTGTTACTTCAACAGGTATTGCTATAGGATACCTGATGATTACCCATTAGCTTCAGCTGCACCCTTGCTCTGTGCTGGAATTACAGTCTACAGTCCCATGATGCGCCATAAGATGAACCAACCTGGTAAATCCCTTGGGGTAATTGGGTTAGGAGGCCTTGGTCATATGGCAGTGAAGTTTGGAAAGGCATTTGGACTACATGTAACAGTTTTCAGCACAAGCATGTCCAAGAAAGAGGAGGCCTTGAATCTTCTTAAAGCAAACAAATTTGTGCTTTCGTCTGATCCGGAGCAGATGCAGGTAATATTCATTTAGAAGCAGTTATTAATATGTCCTTTGCAGTTTATTTTCTATTTTTTATTTTTTAACCTTCTCTTTACAGGCCGCGGGAAAATCTCTTGACTTCATAATTGACACTGCATCTGGAGATCATCCATTTGATCCGTACATGTCGCTTTTGAAGACTTACGGTGTTTTAGTCTTGGTGGGTTTTCCAAGCGAGGTCAAATTCTATCCTGCAAGCCTTAATATAGGTATTCCATCTTGCAATCCTTTGAAACCTGACAATGTATTTGCTTCATTTATCAAATAACACAAATTGATTTTGGCAATTGGCAGGTATGAAAACTGTTTCTGGTAGTGTAACAGGTGGCACAAGAGAGACACAAGAAATGATAAATTTCTGTGCAGCACATAAAGTATACCCTGAAATTGAAGTTATCCCTATTCAGTATGTGAATGAAGCTCTGGAGAGAGTAATAAAAAGGGATGTGAAGTACCGTTTTGTTATTGATATTGAGAACACCATGAAGTGATGCAGGAAAGAAAAAGGGTATCTCGCCCTCTCTACTCACTGTGCGTTTTTAATGTCCTAGGGTATGGAGCAGCTTCTGGGCTTTAGACCATATACAGATGGATTTTTCCAAGAATATAAATAAAAGAAAAAGGTATCTGACATTTTTAAGTGATAGGTGTTTGCCAATGTATGCCAGGGTCTAATATGAGATGTAGACTGATTTTATAAATTTTTTCCTACTTTATTACATGTGTTATTGGGTGTGTTTCTGTATAATAATTCTCAATCTATATTTTAGAATTTTGATAATCATTAAATTGGTTAGAGATATTCATAATTGGTGTGTAGGCTAAATGTTCTCAATCAGTGCATCTAGCTTATTCTGACAAGGTTGATACTTTTGTATTCCTTTGAAGAGTGGTTTGTCTCAACCACTAGAGTCAAATTCAAGGTATGAGTGTGAGTGTTTTGTGATATTCTAAACTGAACCGATCCAAATTATTCTTAGATTTTATGATTGGTGGAATATCTAGATAATTGTATATAGTCCCGTAAATACCCCAAATATGTTTTCTCTGATGGATATGCAAATCCACCAATAGTGGGTTTCAAAAGAGTTTGTTTTATAAAATGTATTTATATTAATAAATACTTTATTTTCTACACTAGTTTGCAAAGTATTTTTCCTGGGATTTCCCTCATGGTAGAAAACATAATACTGTATTTTCCAGAGTAAGGATTAAATCTACCCCAAATTATAGTGTAAGGCATCTATTATGGTGCAAGTGTTGAGTAGGCTCAAGAACCTGATTGACATGCCCCAATTTGGACTAATGGATTTGGGCTCCAAGAGTGGTGGAGCTTGGACATAAAAGGCTGAATGTCGAGCCGATTTGCTTGGTGCGATTTCTTGAGGAGAATTAGACCATAGTGGCATCCTAGGGATTTGATTTCAGGGATGGGTTTTCACTTTTGTTGGGTCAAATTTGGTTCCTATGAGTTCCACACCCTATAAGCTACCTTATTCATAGCTTTTTAAGAATAAGCATTCCAAATCTAGTTTGTTGAGAAAAAGGAAGGTTCTAATTCGATTAAGATTCTTTCTTAACAATAAAGAGGCCTATTTTAGGCCATGTTTGGGAGTGTTTATGTTAAAAATAAGTGTTTATTGAATAAGTGCTTAAAAATAAGTATTTATTCGAATAAACACTTATTTGCATTTGGCATCAAGCTTTTTCACATGTTTATTTTAAAAAACAAGCATTTATTTCCCTACCTCTTTATTATAGCCGAAGAAGTTTTAAGTAGAGGGCTTTCTCATTTGTTTTTGGATAACCCTTCTCTTTATATCGGGTTCCTCGAGGATGCTCATGTATCACTCACTATTTATACACAGACAACACCATTATTTTTGTAAATGGTACTGAGAGTGCTCTAGTGAAACTCATGGATTTCCTCAAACAATATGAACATTCCAGGCAAAAAATTAACCTGAGTTAGAGTGCTTTTTATATATCCTCCAAAGCCTCGAATGCTCGTTGTAATGTAGTAAAGGTTGCGTTAGGTTTTGAGAAACACCCTCTCTTGTACGAACCTTGGAGCGCCAATTCATAAAGGTAAGGCCATACCCTATATGTTTGAGGAACTTTTTGCTAAATTTCAGAACAAAATTGCTTCTTGGGAAGGTCGACTTCTTTCTTCAGGGGGCAAGCTTATTTTGCATAAACATGTTATGGCTTCTATGAATATTTACATGATGATGGCTCTGGAGTTGCCGAAACTCACCATCTCTAGAATGGAGAGACTTCTAAACAAATTCTTATGGTCAAGTCCGAGTGAGGATAGCAAGCATAGTTGGGTTTCTTGGAAAGATGTTTGCAGGAATGTTGAGGGTGGCCTAGGCTTAAGGCAACTACGTGATGTCAATAAAGTCTTTAGGCTTAAAGCTTTGTGGAGAACACTAAATATAGAAGGGGCTTGGCCCAGTTTCTTCCAATCCAAGTTGATCAATGCCCTCACCAAGAATCAGCATTACAAAGGTTCCTCTACATGGAAGAAAAAAATTTCTTTACTGGAAGAGTTTTATACTTTAATTGACTTGGCACGTTAGAGAGGCTAAAATGAATTTCTGGCTTGAGAACTGGTTTTCCAATAGACCATTATTATGGCATGCCCAAAACCCTGCCGAGGTGGATACCTCACTCAGATTATGTGATGTTCTTGACTCCTCGGGTGCATGGAATTGGAACTCTATTAACAATAATCTGGAGCCATCTATTAGGGAAGAGATTGCTGCCTTGGATTTACAGTTGAAGTTGGGTTTGCAGTCGGAATCAGAATCAGAATCAGAATCAAAATCTTTCTAAATCAGAATCGAAATGGTCCATTCTCATAGTCTGTTTGGTTTAGAGGGGAATAGGAATGAGAATTAAAATCAGAAGGCATGGGGTTTCATTCCCAAGGAAGGGGCAAGGAATGGCCATTCCCTCAAATGGGGGAATGCCATTCCAGCAGGAATGGGAATGGGATTCCGATTTCACCCAACCAAACAGTTGGAATCGTTCGGTTATGAAAGATGTTAGACTCGTAGCCAATCAGGTTTTGTAGTGAAAAATTTTATGAAACCGATGGATCCCAATGAAGATGGTCATTCATTGCTGGAAAATTTTAGTGGGTAATATTCCCACTGCTGCGGCTATCCAGAACCTTGGAATTTTTATGGCTTTAGGTTGTAACTGCTACAAGGAGAGGAAAGTTGAAATCACTGATAATCTGTTTGGCACCCTTCCTACAAAGGTTTGGATTCATTTTAGTCAAATTTTAGATATCCCCTTGACTCCTCATCAAGCATTAGAGATCGAATTCTGTTTTGGTTTGACATTGTTAAAAACTGCAACTCCCAGCTGAATTTGGTAGTTGCTTCCTTGCTGCCACTAATTGTTTGGGAGATTTGAAAAGAAAGGTGCCTTAGAATGGAGGGCAAGTCTTGCTCTTCCCAAGTTATTATTCATAAAATTTCTCATTGGAATCATGATATGAATTACCCAATCCCGAGCCAACCTGCAATAAAGAGAAAATATCTTCTTAAATTTTCTCAGTATACCATTCCATAATGGTCCTCTTCCCAGAATTAGAGTTGTTAAATGGGAACAACTACCAGTTGAAAAGATTAAAATTAATGTAAATGGAATGTGCTCAGGTAATCCAGACAAGTGTGGGGGTGGCAGCATATTTAGAGATGAGCATGGATCCTTTTATCTTTGCCTTCGCCTCCTTTTACAATTTCGGCTCTAATATTATTGCTGAATGTCGAGTCATTTTAGACGTTATCATTTATGCTAAATCACTCGGTCTCAATTCGGTGATATAGCCTTATAGAGAGTGTTTCTAAGGTATTGGTGGACATCATTCAAGACAAAGTTGCAGCCCATGGCACCTTTTATGTTGGATCGATGACATTCAGGCATGGTTTTAAAAAACGATCCGGAAATGGAATCGTTCTGGTTATCGGTTTTTGGGTTGATGGTCTGACCATTCAGTTTGAATGGACGGTCCATTTTGACAAAAAATTAAAAAATAATTAAAAATAAAAAATGGCCACAAACCGTTAAACGGGTCGATGGGTCAACGATTTAACCACCCGGGTCAATGGGTTATTAACTTTTTCAACGATTTTTTGCCAAATATTGGGTTTGGAGTAAAACAGAACCGGTTGTCTGAACAGTTCCCGCCTTCCCGGGCTGAATGGTCTGACCGTCTGAATCAACAACAGTTCAAAAACCATACATCCAGGATTTGCTTGCCCAGTTCAATGATATTCAAGTGCAGTATACTCATAGAGAAGGTAATTGTGTAGCAGACTCGCTGGCTAAACTTGCAGTGTTGGAGGACCAATCTCCAACCTATGATCATATCTCTTGCATTCCATGTATGATGACATATTGTATTTGCTGAAAATCAGAATCGGCTAAGGGAATTTTAGGCTTGAGCGTTAGGGAGTGCTTTGTATCCTGGGTTTTGGGGCAAGGCGGGCTAAGTCCTCCCCTGTATTCTCTCTTATTTGGAGTTCTGAGATTAAAGTCCAACAAAGCATGGCGTGCCATAGGTTCAAACCACTTGCCAGCATGTACCAATTTCTGCCTTTTTGACAAATTGAAAGAGAAAGATGAAATAATAGAGAGAGCCAAGGTTCGTAGTCTTTTCTGAACTTATTTATTAGGGTGTTTTATTGCTTCTTTGGTTTTATTTCTCTAGGGGTTGCAATTTTAGGCTGATGAGATGTTCTATTTTTAGGCTGAAGCTAGTATAAATGCTTAATCCTTGGAAAAGTTAGTTGAGGAGAACCAAAAATTGGTGGTCGAGTGTGCCAACCTTTTGAGTCAAGTGTTCCATGTCTCCAATACTCAAATTGCTTAGTCCTTGTACTTGAACACACTAATTATTTCCCTTAGAATACCTTGAAAACTATAAATGTGAAATTTTCTCAGAAGAGTTATCAGTAATCTTGTGTGTGTTTTGTTGGATGAGATGGCTTTTCTATTTATCATCTCAGAAGAATATAAAAGAAAGGGTGGTTCTACATCCTCTGAAACAATGCAATTTTTTAAAAATCAACTGTAGTAATATGATTTTCTACATGGTTTCTCTGACCGACAAGAATCAATTTTAAAAATCAATTGTAGTAAAATGATTTTCTTCACTGGGTCGTTTGGGTTCATTTAGGGGTGTCAATTGGACTGGATTTTGTCTAATCCGATCTGGCCCAATGAGTCCATTACAGATGGACCAGGTCTAATGTAATCTAATGAATACTTTGGACCATTTTAGACTGGTCTAATGCATTGTCTGGTTTGTCTAATCTGTTCAAGTTTGTTTTAATTTAGATTGGTTTCAACCCAAGTCCATTGACATCTGTATTCTTATCTTCTATTAATGGACTAGATATTGGTTCAATCCAACCCCATCCAATATAAATCCATTATGAATAGATCAGGTCCAATCCAATCGAATAAATACTTTGGACCGTTAAGTTTGGACTGATCCAATTCAATGTCTTATTGGTCCATCCAATCTGTCCAAATTGATTTTGATTTGGATGAGGTCCAACCCAAAATCGGTCCATTGACACCCCCTAGATTCATTGCAATTCAATTGTCTGATTTGAGGCATTGTGTTGAATTTTTTTTTTATAAGAAACTATAAAATTTCATTAATATAAACAGAAAAATATGTACAATGGTGTGCTTCAATGAACATAAAATAGCTATACAGTTAAAGAAAATAATGAGCGGGCTAGGAATTGGGAATTCGATGAAAAGAAATACAGCCCTATTAGGTAAATGGTTGTGGAGGTTTCTCATGAGAAAGATAGATTATTGCACAGTGTCATTGAAAGCATTCATGGTGCAGTGAATAATGGTTGGGATGCAAAATTAGTGTCTAATATAACTTCAAACTCCCCTTGGAAAGCAATTTCTAAGGTATTGCATACTTTTCTGAACTTCATTTGTGTTGATGTTGGGTGTGGGGGAAGATCTTTGGCTTGAGGATCATCCCCTATTTTTGCAATTCCCTAACCTTTAATCATTATCAAATCTTGAGACTAAACCTATAGCTAGGATTGGAGTACCCTCAGAATTTGGGATAAATTCGGATTTTGGGTTCAGAAGGGACCTAAGAGATAATGAATGTAATTCTCTCCTAATTTCAAAACTATATATGGTTTACTTGGATGAAAATGGATTTGATAATAGAATTTGGCATTTAGCCCTTGCTGGCTTGTTTTCTTGTGCTTCCCTTTTTTAATCTGCTTGTTTGTTTTGGATCTATAGGGTAACCTATGAGAGAAATCTAATGCAAACCAATTCCCCCTAAAGTGCAAGGTCTTTGTTGGGAAATGTTCCTGAGGAAGGTAAATACTTGTTATGTGCTACAAACAAGAAGGTCAAATATTTGCTTTTTTCTTCATGTGTGTGTTTTTTGTAAGGCTTGTGGTAAAACCCTTCCTCATTTACTAATTTCTTGCTCTTTTTTATCTTATGTTTGGGATTATTTCTGCTCTCTCTTTGGTTGCAGATTCCCAAATTTTCTAAGGCAACAGAAGAAAAGGGGAAGATGTATATAGAAGGCAGAAAGAATATCATTGGTTTGGTCTATTTGGGAAAAGGAAACGAGAGGATATTCAATAAAAACAAGTAAATCAAAGGAAAATTTTGAAGCTATAAAAATCAAATATGAACATTGGATTAAAACTTTGGAACTCTTTGGGGTTGTCTATATAAAAGATATATTATGGAATTGGAGAGAAGTGGCACTTTCAAAAACATATAAAGAAAGTTTAAGAATGGATCGAGAACACCGGGATTAGAAAATTAAAGCTAAATTTGATGGGAGCTCCTTTGGTAATTCAGGAAGAGCAAGAATAGGAGTTTTTTTTAAAATCATCAGGGAATAGTAATGGCATTATTCTTTGGACCAATCCGATTTGGTGACTCGATTCAGGCAGAAACTTAGGTTCTTTTACAAGTTTTAAAAGTTATAGATAAATTAGGAATAAGAGATACAAATTGAAGGGGATTCACTACTGGTCATCATAACATGGGCAGAGCAAATTGACACAACACCTTGGAAACTCAGATATATCTTCACGAAAATTGACCTAATTGCAAAGAGATATAATGCTAGTTTTGGATGGGTGAAAAACATGGTTTTTGAAAACCGGACTCGGACCAGATGGTTGGACTGGTTGACCTGGGAATCAGTTAGTTAACCGATTCCATTTCACCCTAAAATCACTTTTTGGTCAAAAATTATTGATTTGGTCAACAACCCACTGACTTGGGCGGTTGACCCAGACAGAGGTATTTAGCCATTTTTTATTTTATTTATTTTTAATTTTTTATTTTATTTTTTAAGTTAGAATAGGCCATCCATTTGAACAGGACAAATAGGCCATTCGACCTAGAAACCGATCCCCAAAACGATTCCGTGTCTGGTTCAATTTTTAAAACCTTGGTAAAATGGGAAGCAAATGGGTTGGCGGATGTGTTTGCAAACCAAGGAGTTGATAGACCCAATTTATTTTGGACAATATTGTAACCTATTGTACCTTGGACTACATATATGTTGATTGTTTTTGTAATGTAACTAGTAATTATTAACTTAATAAATGAAAATTTCTTTTTCTGATAAAAAAAACTAATATTAAAATTTGGCGAGTTATCAAGTATAGAAAATCCAAGGATATTTCCCTCATAATGGGAGCTTATCCCACTTGCCAAATGCCATGCCATTTCACTCAAAAAGGAGATTTACTTTTTCCTCTCCCATGTCATTTTATCCGAGACCATGGTTTGACAAATAAGATGTTGATAGGAACCCAAAAGTAATACATGCTTCAAATGAACACTATAGAAATGATAATCAAATGGTTGCTTAAATATGTGGCCAATTTGCATTAGCATATAACTAAAGATTTTCATGAAAATTCAATCATCTATTTTATGTTGGACTAATGAATCAAAACTGAAAATGATAAATTCAAAATATGAGGATAAATGTTAGTCTCATTGGATGAAAGGTGAAGTCTTAATTGTAGGTTCTAAAATGAAAGCATGTTAGGATTTTTTATATCAAAAGTAAACTTTGTTTTCTAGTTATATAATCTAGGAAAAGGGTTGCTTATACATGAAAAATATTTGAGATGTTTTGCTTGAACCATAAACTTGGATATTAATTCCACTTGCTTTGATCTAAACCTAAAGAAACTATAACTAGCCATCTTTGAAAGATCTAGAGTGAGTCACTTTTAAAATTGGAAAGCTTGCAATAGGTAATTCAGGGTCCGTTTGGTTTGCGGAAATAGGGTAGAATCGGAATTGGAATGGGTTATTCTGATTCTGACTGTTTGGTTGGGCAGAATCAGAATTCCATTCCCGTTCTTGTTGGAATGGTATTCCTTCATTTGAGGGAATGGCCATTCCTTACCCTTCCCTGGGAATGAAATCTCATTCCTACTGATTTTAATTCCCATTCTCATTCCTGTCTGAGCCAAACAAATTATGGGAATGAACCATTTTGATTCCGATTCCGATTTCGACTATAAACCAAACGGACCCTCAATTCTCTAGATCCTAGATGAAAACTAGGTGATATTATTCTCAGCCAAGGATTAAATGTGAATTTGATATCCTACTTGCTTTGCTTTGGTTATATATTTTTAATGATTGAAAGATGAGCTCCAAACATGCTTTAAGATTATGAGATTATAAGTTACATAAAGGAAGATGATATGAATATGTTCTAATCGGAATTAATCAAATAATGAGAATAATGATATAACTTGGTGGTTGAAATGAAAACACCTTGGTCTTCTTCATGTGCATATGTTCATCTTCTCAAACCAAGTGTATTTAATTTGAAATGGGCAAATTAGTATGATCCTTCAACTAAAGTGCATGATTTTGGTATGGCTATACTAGCACTAAGAAATCATATGGACCACATAATCTTGCATGGTTGAAGGCTCCTATAGAGCACATTATCTTAATCTTGCATTATTGGTCTTGTTTTCTTTCCAAAGGATTAAAATCAATTTGCAAATGTTGTTCTTTTCTCTTAACAAGTCGCATTGACTATACATGGCTCTGAATTTGGTTTTGGACCGTTTGACCTGAAAACTGATCATGGATCCGGGTCAAATTTTGTACCCAAAAACCATTTTATTAGGGTTCAGACTGGATGGTTGGACCATTCGACCCCTAAACCGGTGGTCAAAGCGGTTCTAGTTTTGATCAGTTTTTAAAACCATGGTACATTGTGCCTTTGAGATTACAACAGGTTATGGGGTTGACAAGTTCAATCTCAAATGTTTATCTAACTATATTAAGATTATCTTCGTGATCTTGCATGATAATTTAAGTTGGACATTAATGTATTTGTATGTTATTAATTTATTTACCAACTAGGTACTTTTTACTCCTCATAGTAATGCTCCTATTATGGTAGTTGATTATTATATATCTTGTATTATGTTGAAATGAGCGATGTCTTATTGGTATTATCTCCTAAAATTTGAATTATTTGCTGTCTGAGACCAAAGAGTGGGTATACTCCCCTTGTCAATTATTCCATCTAGACGACACTCTTCACTCATATTATTATGTTTGGTTGTGGTGTATGCTAAAACTATTATGAATAGTTGGGTTAAATTATATCATGACTCACATGCCAAGTTTCAGATTATCTTAATATGAATGATTGTACCACATAATACCACAAATGTTATTATCTCTTCCATGATCACAAAAAGGAATAAGAAAAATTATAAAGAGGGGGACTAATTATTTTATTGTCCCTACTACCCTTTTTCATAATGACAAACGGGGAAAAAGGTAAAGGTTACAAAATCTAATATTCTATTATGGAACAATAATTGCTTGAATATGAAATAAATGCAGAAGCAAAGCAGTAAACATTGCTCCTATCCAGGGGAGAAGCAAAATGCTATGAGCTGAAATGACTAAAGTCTATTCAGGGAGGACTTGATTAGAGTGTATGCTGAATAGAAGCTTCCTGTTCAGGTGGAAACTTAAAACTTATGATGATTCATTTGGTTTGCATTGTTTTATTTTGATTAGTATTTGATATTAATTGTTTGACGTCATTAAAAAGGGGAAACAAATTCCATTTCTGATTGTTTATGCCAATGTTTTAAAAATCGACTTGGAGGTCGAACTGTTTTTGCCTCTGGGTCGTAGGCCAAAGGTTCAATCCGCCAGGTCGAACTGTTCAGACCATGCCACATAATCACACACACACACACACACACACACACACACATATATATATATATATATATATATATATATACACATATGTGTGTGTAAATATATATTTATCAACAAATAATGTGTAAATATGTTTTAGATATTTTATATTTAATTTATTTATTTATTATTTTTTATTTATAAAAATATTAAAAATTGCAATTTGAGGCCAAAAAAATGGGTTTTTTCATGAAAATAGTGAGGCAAGGCGCCTTGGGATGCATAGATCTCAAAAAGTTATCCAAAATAAAAAATCACCCCAATAGGACATTGGAGTGCAAAGTTATGGCCTTCGAAAGTTTGTAAGAATTGAGTATTTAATCTGTGACTCGGTCACTAGGTCGAATGGGTCAATGGTCGAACCGATCAGGTTGAATGGTTCTTGAAAAACTTAATGGTTTTGACTGTCAGGCGGGTCTTGATTGAGCCAAACCCGGAATCCTAGTCAGTGATGGTTTGAACGGTTCAACCGGCCAGGTCAATGGCGAGTTGAAAACATTGTTTTGTGCTTGATTTCATATGTTCTCTTCCCCCTCTTCCTTTGCCGATGCCAAAAGGGGAAGAGATATCTAGATGAAAAATGAAAAAAAAATGTTATCATTTATTCTACTATGCTCCCATATGCCAAAAAAAGGGAGAGAAATTTGAATGAAAAATGCTGGATCATTCAACTTCTCATAAAGGGGAGAGAAATATTTGAAACAAATTAAAGAGATTACATGGCCTTAAATTGATATGTGATTTGCTAATTAAACACATTGCAAATGAAAAATTCAAATTGGTGTTTCCCAAAAATCCTTTTAGATTTTCCAAAAATGCTAGATTATTACTTGTAGTTGTGCCTAAATTAGTTATATAAATATTTATTATGAAAGGAGCATGAATTCATGGGGAGCTTTGCATCTAAAACATTAACATGTATCTGAAAATATATTGTATCATTTTTCATCAATGGTTTGCCATCACAAAAAATGGAGAGATTGTTGACCCTATGTGCTTTGGTGATAACAAACTCATTGAGAAAATTAATGTATTTGAATCCAAATGTGTAGATAATTTAATAACTCTCTTAAATTGGAGCTGAAGTTGAACAAATGTTAAAAATTCCTCTCAAGGAAGATGAAAAGGATCAAGTTCAAGAGCTTTATGAGTCATGCGTATAGGAACTTGATGTAATTGGTGTACATTGAAAAAAATGGCTCAATATAAACCTACCCTGGCTAAATCCATACCTTAGAAACCAATAGTTAGCTTAGGAAGGGCCTTTGTAAATTTCTTAAATCTTAACCTAAGTGGAAAAACCATTTTTATAGATGATAGAATTGATTCTTAGCCTTTGGAAGCCTACTATAGCAAGTACTTGACTATTAAGTAAGCTACTTGTAACAATAGACTTTGGAAGAGCCTAAGTAGTCACTTACTACTAGTAGTCAACTACTTGAGGCAGTAAAGCTTGGCAGCTTAAGTAGTCAACCACTAAAGCTAAACAATTGATTACATAACACTAGAGAACTCTTAACTTTGTTAGACAGTGTATGACCTTAACTTTGTTAGACAGTGTATGACCTTAACTTTGATTCACGTTATTATGGTGTGTTTCTGTGTAATACCCTTAAACTGGACACATATGAGACTCGTGTTAATTTAGAACTTTCACAGTCATTGGATAGATCTAAGGAGATTTATCCTGCCAAGGATGACACTGATGTACCACCAAGTTGGTTGGGGTGGCTTGTCTCAGCTGCCAGGGTGAGACCTGAGGTATATGCAGTGTGGGTTTTCTTGAAACCCTGAATCGGACCAAAATTCCAGAATTGCCTTGGACCTTGGAGATAGATGGGCAAAACTAGAATATTACACCTAACTCCTAGACTCGATTATGATACTACACTAGGTGTCAGATCGGGCTGTCTTTGATATGACAATCAGTGAGATCCTTAGAGGGGGTAAAAACCTGGGTATGTTGGGATAGTTTGAGAATTCATCTAAGTGGGTGATCATAGTGACAGGATCAGCCCCTTTGTCGGACAAAGTGAATGATCGGGGATGCACTCTCTATGATAAAACCTAAAGTACCGACAGTTGAAATTTGTTTTTGCAAAATATATTTATATAGAGATATACATATATATTGTGGTTTCAAAATGTTTGCAAAAGGTTTTAATTCCCGGGATCCATGTGAGTAGAGAGTGCATCACTGTACCTTGCAGCCGAGGGAGAGGTCCTCTCTTGTCAAACAGTGTTTGATCATTATGGGCTGAGAGGTTAAGTGTAAGACCATTGAGGATTATACCTGATGGGCTTATCTTGCATTTGCCCACAATCCTTGGGCCTTTAGAAGATGGTTGGACCCAATGACCATTTAGTGTAAATGTTGGGCCCATTAAGAGCCCATAGTGATGGAATCAGGGGTTCACTGTATTCAGCAGTGAATTCGGCCAGGCCTTGTAATAGAGGATAGGCTGAACCCATGTGGCTGATGTGTAGATCAATGATAGAGTTGCACGCCATACAAAGAGAGCCAAGCTAGCCAGCATTAAATAGGAAGTGAGCCTGAAAGTTTAATGGGCCTAAAAGCCCATTTTGAACTGGGTTAATTAGATTATTTATATAGATCTGGGATTTGGATCAGCAGATAAGATAAGGGATTATCCTTATCCACTTAAAGAGTCCAGACCCAAATAAAGATTTTGATGAAGGAACTCCTAATTTGATTAGGAAGGTTGATCTTTATCTACAGATAAGATAAGGGATTATCCTTATCACTTAAAGAGTCTAGATCCAAATAAAGATTTGGATCAAGAAATGCCTAATGAGATTAGGAAGTTGTCTCTTTAAGGCTATAAATAAGAGAGCAGGGTGAACCTTGAAAACACACTCACTCAATACAGAGAGAAGACAACTCAGTTAGACTGATCTTGCCTTCAGCTCTTTTTCTTCCTGCTCTTGCCACCCTACCCTGATTAATATCCAGTTCTTGGATTTGATCAAGATTCGATCTTGATATTGTTTCTTGCTAGAAGAAACAATTTAGAAGTTGTGCTCACTATCCCATTTGATTTTTGTTGAAGAATCACTAGTTCTTGGTGAAGAACTACCTGTTGATCCTGCCTCATCCCAAGCCGTGTAATCT
The DNA here is from genome assembly GCF_055504915.1 of Nelumbo nucifera. Lineage (NCBI taxonomy): Eukaryota > Viridiplantae > Streptophyta > Magnoliopsida > Proteales > Nelumbonaceae > Nelumbo > Nelumbo nucifera. The sequence goes on along the minus strand of NC_142656.1, from coordinate 41,406,219 downwards.
TCAATGGAGGGAGGATTTGGTACACTCTTTGGGCATGAACACCTACGATGGGAGGAGCATTCTTGCGTGGATTAAGTCCCACAGGATTGGGCCTAGCGTGATCAGCCATTTGACGCCTAGGACGGTGTCAAATTCGTCCAAGGACAGTACAAATAAATTTGCTTGGAAGGATTCTTTTTCAACCTGAATTCTGGTGTTCTTGCAGATACCGGGGCTGTGGACTCTTTCCCCATTCGCCACGGCTACCTGTAGTTGTGGCCTGACTTCCATGGGCAACTCTAACTTGCGGGCCGCCTGATTGCTGATGAAATTGTGGGTGCTTCCGGAGTCTACCAGAATGTGCACGGGTTTCCCCGTCACTAGTGCCCTTAGTTGCATCGTCTGGGAGGTTCTGATCCCTGTGATTGCGTGAAGTGAGATCTCGGGTTCAGTTGGTGACGGCTCTTCCTCATCCTCTTCAGTCTCGTCTACTAGAAGGCAGAATAGTTTCTTGCATCTATGCCTTGTGGAGTATAGATCATCGCAATTGAAGCACTGCCCCTTCGCGTGCCGTTCTGCCATCTCGGCTCGGGACAGACGCCGGATGGGGGGTGACACCCTGGTATATCCCTCCCTAATTATGGTTTCAGATTTGGTTTGGTTTGGTTACAAGAACCAACCTTGAAAATGTAGTTTTCCAAATTGGGAATAGGATTCCCGGATGAGAGTAAAGAAATTTTTGAAAATTTGCCCAACCTTCCTATAGGGTTCGGCCATCCATATGATGGATCTCCCATCCCTTCAAACTTGACTTCTGTTTTTATCGTTTAAGCTACAATGGCTCTTTCCTCTTCTAGTAAGGTTTGAAACTTATTGAATATCATCTTTGGAACTTTCCATTAGAAGTTTGATGAATCTCCAATGGATTAAAAATGTTTAAATTCAATGTTTGTTGAATGCAATAATACTTAAATAAGTTTTCAAGTGAAAAAACCCCAACTAGAACAAGAATAAGAAAAGAAAAGTAAAGAAGAAACCAAGTGAGAAAGAAAAAAAAAGGAAATCTAAGCTATAATCGGTTTTTTAATGAGAAATTTAACTTTCTTGAGCGTTTGAGCATTACTGTGCACAAGTTGTAATTGAATAGTTTGCATTATACTTGCTCATCATCCTTGTTGAGGCATCTCATCAATTGTTATTTGTTTTCTACATTTTTATTCTTGTTATGATTGAGCTTGGGTTTCTAACCAAGTCTTGTAGAGTGTTTTGAGATTGAGCATTGAAATATTTGAATAGCACCTATAATACTATACAAAAAACTATAAACGGTTTTGTTAGCACTTGCAAGTCCAATTGTAAAAGGTCTTAAATAGCACCTATAAATCTATACGAAAAACTGTAAAAGGTCATGCTGACACCTAGAAATCCAGTTGTTGTAAATGCTTGACTAATACTTGGAAGTCCAATTTGTTTAGTGGAAAATTCTCACGTGATGTGCCTAGAGAAAGGACATAGGTTGGGAGTGTTGAACCTCTATAATTCTTGTGTGTTGTGTTTATTATCTTGCTTTTAGTTTTGATTTTTTGTTGCATTACATTGTGTATATAACACAAAAAATTCCACTAATCTTCACACACACACATCATCACATTATTAACATTGATTTAATAAGACCTTAAAGAAATTATCTATGAGAGAGCCCAATTTACCCCATATAGTATTTAGCCTATGGGCAACATTATCTTCATATTCAAATTCAACTATATAAACTATCTAATTTCAAGTGTTATTATAAACAATTCAAACTAAAAATAATTGTTGAGGTTTTAAACAAATTGTGTAGTCCATAGTGGTAGTTTTCTATTATTTATCATTTAGATTGGAAGTGGTGACCACAACACTCTTGTTGGGTTCTTTTTGAGCAATTATTTTAATTGTTTTATGTTGTTTTATGTATTAGCCATCCTATAAGGGCATATTGGTCTTTGTAATCTTTATTATTTTAGACTATAAATAATAGTGAAGAGGGGCGGCCAACATTATTGCTCTCTTTTCTCTTTCAAATCTCTTCTCCTCCTTTTCTCCTCTTCTCTTCTTCTATAAGAAATATTCTTTTCTTTTATAGATTTTTTATTTCAGCACTTTTCTACTTGGTATCAGAGCAGGGCTAGGGTTTCTTGGAATTCTTTCCATATAGTCCTAGATCAGCTGATGCACGAGGAGATAAAGGGCTGATTGATCTACTTGGATTTTTTGGTGTGATCTAGTTATCAGGAGGGTGATCTATGTTTTGCCATCAAAATTAAGATGAATTGGAGTGTGGAGAAGAGTCCAAGTCAAGTTGGATTCTTCAATTTTGATATGATCTTGGGCACTCAAGCATTGTTGGACTTCTCTAGGTATTCTATAGGGAGCAATTAGGTTTCTAGGATTTTTTGGGCCTTTTGGAGTGGCCGATTCACTTTTCTCTCCGGTGAGAGATAGTGGAAGGAGAGAGGTCTCTCTCCGAATAGGGTTTTCTTCTTCTGAAAAGGTCTGTTACTTTTGTGTGTGAAATCGATTTGATCTTGGAGGCTATCTACCTAATTATTTTATGCTTTTAAACTATTTGAAGTAAAACAGAGAGTTGGAGTACCGAGCAGAAGTCCACTAGTAACATGGGTCTGGGTGTTGGAGGTAGTAGTGATATTTTTGGATTTAGAATTATTACTACAGTGAAGTTTGATGGTACAAATTATCTAGAATGGGCACAATCAGCCAAGATGGCCATTAGTGCTTGTGGGAAACTGGGGTACATCACTAGGAGAAGAAGAAACCTGATACCGATCCCTCCTAATGGGTACAGGAGAATTACATGGTGATGACTTGGTTGTGTAACTCTACGTTACCTCACATTGGAAATTTTTTTTTGTGGGCTAATACTGCAAAGGAGATTTGGGATGGAGTGACTAAAACCTATTCCTAGAAATAAAATGTAGCTAGAGCCTATTAGTTAAGGAAATCAAGTGATTAGCACAAAATAGGGAGATGGACCTCTTGCCACCTATTTCTCCATGTCGAAAACTCTTTGGTAGGAGATCAACTACTTAGAAACTATGGTTTGGAAGACTATGAAGGATGCATCAACCTATTAGGGGTTCGTAGAAAATAATAGGGTTTTTTAGTTCTTGGCTAAGTTGAACCTTGAATTTGACATTTCCAGGCAACATCTCCTTTGTAGAGAAAGTGTGACTCTTTTTCAAGTTTATACCTTTGTCTCTAGGGAGGAGAGCAAGAGGAATGTCATGTTGAGACAACCTGGGATTGATTAGTCATCTATGGTTAGTACAATTAAATCTAAGCTAAAAGGAGACAAGGGAAGTAGTGAGGCTAGGAAGGAGGACAAGAAGGACTTGGTGTGTGACTATTAAAAGAAGACTGAGCATACTAGAGACACCTGTTGGAAGCTTTACACTCATCTCGTACCAGCTCGAATCAAGAAAAAGAAGTGAAATGCAAATATGGCAATTACAAGAGACCCCTTTAGGATCTCTCTCTCGTAGGCTGATTTGGATTCCATTGCAACAACAGCAGCGAGGACTGGATTGGAAAAGTATGGACAACTTATGAGTAAGAAGGATTAAGCAAGTTCTAGTTCTTTAGATGGGCAGAACAGTGCAGGAGCCAACCATACTACTTCCTTTGCTCATACAAGTACTTCATATGTAGTTGTAAATCATGTATCCACTTCAGGTAAGGAGGGACCTCCATAGATTATAGACTCAGGAGCATTTGAGCACATAACCAATATATCTACCCCCTTTAGTTCTTACCAGTTGTGCTCAGGTAGAGATAGAGTCTCTACAGTAGACGATTCCCATATTCCCATTGTTGAGAAAGGGATAGCTAAGGTGACTAATGACATTACTTTATCCTCTGTCTTACATATCCCTAAACTCCACACTAATCTTCTTTCAATAAGGTTTTTGACAAAAAAATATGAATTGTTTAGTGACCTCTCTTCCTGGTAATTGTGTTTTGTAGGATTTGGAATCAAAGAGGACAATTGGGAGTGGTCATGAGGTGAATGGGGAGTCTACATTCTGGATGAAATTTTGAGACATCAAAGCTATCATGTTAGTAGCAACAATAGTAGTGGATCAGAGTCAGTGAGTTAGGTTATGCACTGGCATAATCGTTTGGGTCATCTTTCTTTCATTTCATTGAGGTTTTTGTTTTCAAAGTTGTTTGAATCTGTTCAGTTGTTTAGTTTGGAATTTGAAAGCTATCAGTTGGGAAACAATTGTAGACATTTTTTAAGCCAAGAAATAAAAGAAGTTCATTTACTTTTGATATTGTTCATACTGATGTATGGGGTCCTTACCACATTTATTCCATGGATGATTACCATTATTTTCTCTTGTTTGTGGAAGATCATACATGGTATTCTTGGATATATCTGATAAAATCATGTGATGAAGTATCCATTTTGGTGCGACAGTTCTACTAGATAGTTCTCACACAATTTGGAGTGAGGATTAAAGTCTTCAGATTAGATAATTCTAGAGAATACTTTGAGAATGACTTATCCTCATGCTTTTTGGAGCATGGTGTGATTCATCAGAATAGTTGTGCATACACACCGCAACAAAATGAGGTAGTAGAGAGGAAGAATAAATATATTGTGGAGGTGGCAAGGAGCCTTATGGTGTGTAGTTCTCAAAGTCGTGAATTTGATTAATCGTGTTCCTTCACGCAATTTGGGGTTTAAGGCACCTTTCAGCTTGCTTTTTCCAAATGGTTCATATGCCTTTGAGAGTCTTTGGGTGTGTCTCCTTTGTTTATATTCTTGGTTCTCATCGCAAGAAATTGGATCCTAAGGCTAAGAAATGTGTTTTCCTTGACTATGCTCAAAACTATAAAGGATATTGTTGTTATGATCCAGTGTCGATGAGCAAGTTTGTCACTATGGATGTCACCTTTTTTTAGTCTATTTTCTTTTTCTTATGTGGTTCTCTTTAGGGGGAGATTTTTTGGGGGAGGAGAACTCACAATCTATCCCTCTTTTAATGTCATTTGTTCCTTCATCAGATCCACCTATTCCACCATCAATAGCTATAGTCTCATTGCTTGATCCACTACGGCTAGCCTCGCGAGTCTATCAGCGCCACCAGAAGAGGGTTGACTCTACACACGCTCAGATAAAAAACATGTACTACGCTCTATCAGTCCATCTAAGGTCCCAGGTTTGGCTGATACAATTCCAGGTATTTCCCTTAAGCTCGAGCCTGTCATTTCCCCCGATAGCGATGTTTTTGTACCTAACATTGTTGTGGAAGTTGATCCCACTAATCTTGATCTTGAAGGGATGAGAGATCCATCCTATGGATGCCCAAAGATTACAGAATAACGGGGCGAATTTCAAAAAATTTTCTCTCCCTTCAACTGGAAATCGCATTCCCTATTTAGAAAAGTTATATTTTCAAGGATCATTCTTGAACCTTAAACTGAATCAGATCTGAACCAAAAGGAGTAGGAGAGAATTATACCTGATACAGAGAAGTAGTATCTCCCAATAGAGGTGTTCACGCCCAAGGAAGGATCCAAAAACTGCTCCCACTGAAGATGGCGCAGTGCAGGATGGTGTAGAATCAGCAGTGTTCTTCTCCAAGAACTTTGTCCTTCGCAAGAATCAGCAGGATGGTACGTGAGCAAAGCTTCCTTTCAATCCTTTCTCAAAGAATGGCGCAGTGCAGGATGGTGTAGAATCAGCAGTGTTCTTCTCCAAGAACTTTGTCCTTCGCAAGAATCAGCAGGATGGTACGTGAGCACAGCTTCCTTTCAATCATTTCTCAAAGAACTGATGTCAAAATCCAATCTTGACTTCTCCCATAACTGGAGATCGAACTGGCAAACAGGGCGGCAAGAGCAGGGAGGCGGCAAGAGAGTATTCGCAGGGTGCAGAATTCTCTCTTCTTGATTTCAACACTCAAGAAAATCTGATGTTGTGTGTCTCCTAAAGGCTGCCGCCCCCTCCTTCTTTTGTTAACCTAAAAGATCAGCTCCTAATCCAATTAGGAGCAGCTTATCCAAATCATATTTGAATAAGACTTCTCTTTAGGTGATAGGGATAAACCCTTATCTTATCTGCAGATTAGATTAGCTTTCTCCTAATCTCATTAGGAAGTTTCTAGATCTGAATATGATTCAGATCTGAACTCTCTGAGTGGATAGGATTAAGACCCTATCCTATCTGCTACTCCATCTCAGAATTCGCCCCTTTAATTAACTAAATAAATAGCCCAGTTCGAAATGGGCTTTAGGCCCATTAAGTTTATGTGCTCACTTAACCTTCCTAACTGCTGCCCTTGTATGGCGTAGGACCCAAGCATTGATCTACACATCAGCCACATGGGTTCGGCCCAGCCTTTGTTACAAGGCCTGGCCGAATACACTGTTAAAGACAGTGCACCCCCTGAAACCCATCTAATGGGCTCTATGGGCCCAACACTTACTCTAAGTGGTCCCTGGGCCAAGCCACCTTGTAACACCCAAGGACTGTGGGCAGATGCAAGATTAGCCCATCAGGTATTATCCTCAATGGTCTTACACTTAACCTCTCAGCCCATAATGATCATACACTATCCGACAAGAGAGGACCTCTCCCTTGGCTGCAAGGAACAGTGTTGCACTCTCCACTGATATGGATCCCGGGAATTAAAACCTTTTGCAAAAAATTGAGAAACCATAATATATATACTTTCATATCTCATATAAAATATACTTTGCAAAACAAATCTCAATGGTTGAAATTGGCTACCGACAGTCTTGGTTTCCATCAGTGAGAGTGCATCCCCGATCATTACCTTTGTCCGACAAAAGGGGCTGATCCTGTCACTATGATCACCCACTCAGATGAATTCTCGGACTGTCCCAACATACCCAGGTTTCACCCCCGCTAAGGATCTCACTGATTGGTACATCAAAGACAGCCCGATCCGACACCTAGTGTAGTATCATAATCGAGTCTAGGGGTCGGGTGTAACTTTCCAGTTTTGCCCATCAATCTCCAAGGTCCAGGGAAATACTGGAAATCTGGTCCAGTTCATAGATTCAATTAATCTTACATTGTATGTGCCTAGGGTCTCACCCTGGCAGCTGAGACAGGCCACCCCAACCGACTTGGTGTTACCACAGTGACAGCCTTGTCAGGATAGGTCTCCCCAAACCGACCCATTGGCTATGAACATTCTAAACTAACATGAGTCTCAATAAGTGTCCAGTTTAAGGGTATTACACAGAAACATACCAAGGGAACATGAATCAAACATGCACTTTTATTCATTTACAATAAACTCATAAAGTGCATCATTCTGATTGAAGCTAAGGGCATACAAAACTGTCTAACAGATCTTCCCATTGCACTCCGCAAAGGGAAGAGAAAGTGTACAGCCCATTGCATTTCACACCATCTCTCCTAAATTGCCTTATCACCCTCCTATTGTGCTTTCCTTTTATCTTTGGATTCTGTGTCTATACCCAAGAATGTCAATGAGGCTCTCTCCAAACCTGAGTGGAAACTAGCTATGCAAGAAGAAATGAAAGCCTTGGTTAAGAATCAAACATAGGAAATAATTGATCTTCCTATAGACAAAGAGATAGCCGAATGTAGATGGGTGTTCATTGTGAAGTACAGTGTTAATGGCAACATAGAGAGGTACAAGGCAAGGTTGGTTGCAAAAGGGTATACATAGACATATGGTATTGATTATTTGGAGACTTTTGCACCAATTGCTAAGATGAACTCAGTTCGTATTCTCTTGTCTCTAGCAGCTACATATTCATGGCCCCTATTCCAGCTTGATGTTAAAAATTCTTTCCTTAATGGTGATCTGTAAGAAGAGATATATATGGACATTCTAGTTGGTTTTATAAGAATGTTGGTAAGGAAAAAGTTTACACATTGAAAAAATCACTATATGGTTTGAAACAGTCACCTAGGGCATAGTTTGACAGGTCCAGAGGAGCACTTATCTGTTTTGGGTACACATAGACTCAATCTGACTATAATCTCTTTGCAAAAAGGAGAGACACTCTTGTCAGTATTGATTGTATATGTAGATGATATAGTTGTTATAGAAAATGATCCGAAGGAGATTGATGCACTCAAGAAGTCACTACAACAAGAGTTTGAGATCAAGGATCTAGGTGAACTGAAATACTTTCTAGGGATTAAGGTTACAAAATCTAAGTATGGGATTTTCATCTCTCAGAGGAAGTATGTGTTAAACACTTAGACTTACTACAGGAGATTGGGAAGTTAGGAACTAAACCAGTTAATACTCCTATTGACCCATATCATTGAATTAATGCTTTAGATGGTGAGTTGGTTAAGGATGTGGAAAGATATCAAAGGATGGTAGGCCGACTACTATATATATGTATGACACGTTCAGACATTTCCTATGTTGTTAGTGTTGTGAGTCAGTATATGCATGCTCCTTGGGTTCAGCATTGGGAAGTCATTGAGAGGATACTTGCATACCTGAAGAAGCATCATGACAGAGTGACTCTTTTCTCAGACCATGAAAATTTAAAGCTGGAGTTTTACATAGATGCAGATTGTGCAAGTTGCTTGGATTAGGAGATCTACATTAGGGTATACACCTTTGTGGGAGGAAACTTAGTCTCATAGAAGAGTAAAAAGCAGCTAGTTGTGTCTAAATCAAGTGCAGAGGCTGAATATAGATTTATGGCTTAGTATTTTAGAACTATTTTGGGTGAGATCTCTACTGAATGAGATTAGAATAAAAACTAAGGAGCCTATGATGTTACATTGTGACAACCAAGCTACAATCAATATTACCCACAATTCAATTTAGCATGACAAGACTAAACACATTGAGGTTGATAGGCACTTCATAAGAGAAAGGGTGACAACTAGAGAAGTTTACTTGCCTTATGTCTCCTTTGAACTACAATTGGTTGATGTTTTCACCAAAGAACAAGCTTGAATACAATCTATGCAAATTGGGAATGTGTGACATTTACTCCCAATTTGATGGAGAGTGTTAAGATTTTAGACAAATTGTGTAGTCTATAGTGGTGGTTTTTGATTATTTATCATTTAGATTAGAAGTGGAGACTATAACACTCTTGTTAGGTCCTTTTTTAGCAGTTATTTTAATTGTTTTATGTTGTTTTATGTGTTAGCGCCCTATAAGGGCATATTGGTCTTTGTACTCATTATTTTAGACTATAAATAATAGTGAAGAGGGTGGCCATCATTATTGCTCTATTTTCTCTCTTAAATATCTTTTCTTCCTTTTCTCCTTTATTCTCTTCTTCTATAAGAAATATTCTTTTCTTTTAATGGATTTTTTATTTCAGCACTTTTCTTCTATAATAATTTGCTCTTAATCAATTCTTATTGATTTTCAACAAATTGTTCTTGTCTTTCTTGAAAATAATTATATATCTTTCTTATAAGAGATTAAAATAAAAGAATCTAATTATACTTCTCAATATAGATATCATTTACAATAATGAAAGTATTAATTGCTTTAATATTCAAATAGTCATTTTCTATTTGTTTTTATTTCAAAAATACATAAATAATTTAAAAAATTAAAAGTTTGACATAAATTGTAGTGAGTTTACAAAAATTATAGATCATCCACAAATCTACACAATAGTTATTATATATCATCATATCATGTAAAATATATCAATTTCTTTTTTATGTAAATTTATTTATAAATCAAATTTTCATTAAAAAATTTTATAACTGATTATAACTTCTAAGTTCTAAGGGAGAAGCTAGAGCTGTCAAAAGAGTATGCCCCTCTTTCCTTTGTTGTTGTAGTCCTGTAGTTGTAGTTCTGGATAAGTAGGAAGCTGTAAAACCAATCTTTCCTTTTTTTTGTGGTAGTTATAGTAGTTCTAGAATAGTAAGAAGTGGAAATATATAATTTCTAAGTGAATATATAATTAATAATGATTTCTTATTTAAATAATTATTTTATATTTTTATTCAAAAAATTACAAAAAATAAATAAATTTTAACAAGAAAAAATAGCTCTATGGATATGATAGATCCATCTATACAACAAAGTCATTCTCTGTGGTCAGATCACACAAAAATATAAAATTTTCCTTTTCTGTTATTTTATATTTTTCCCATATTCTTTACAAAACTACCTAGATCTACTTATAACACAAAAAAAAATGATTTTTAACAAAAGAAGAGTATATCAACATTTATTTAAGCATTCAACAAAAAAAAAAGAAAAATCAGAAGAGATTGCAAGATATCATGATAGAAATTTAAAAAATCATGCCTATTTTTGCAACTTTTTTCCAACTTAAAGAGGGACATACTCTTTTATGGGCTTTCTTATCAGATCTAGAGTTCTGGGAATGTTTAAGGTGGTTTTGGATGCTTTGGGAATGAAAGAAGGCTTCTAGAAAGGATTAGAAGCCTTGTTTGTTTTATTTTCATTTTTCTTGGGTAATGTTTTAAGAAATTTTGAACCTTATTGATGACCAATAAAAAAGGTTTGTTTGGTTTTTGGTGTTTCCATTATAATAAATTTGCAGTGGCTGCAGGTGGCCCCATGTCCATGCATGAAACATTGGCATGTTCACTCTTGATAGGAGGTTCTGTAGCCTAATATACACGAGTTTTGTGTATAGAATTAGGGGTGCAAGTCGGGCGGATTGGGTCGGGTTTATGGTCAACTTAGGCCCGGCCCTAAAATTTGGGGTTAAAGTCCGAGCCCAAGGTCAAGCCCAATTTTTCCAACCTGAGCCCAGCCCGCTCTGTAATTTGATGCACTTGGGTTGGGCTCGGGCCCGGGCCAGGCTCGGTTGGTCAATGAACCCACTCTAAAATAATACATATATAAATGTATTTATGAAAATATATATAATATATTTATGTATGTATGTAAATATGTATGCAAAATATCTATACAAATGTTATATATATATATATGTATAAATATATATAATTGGGCCAGGTTCGAGCTACCTAAGGACTAGGCCCGAGTCCAGCCCAAAAAATTAAAATACCCGACTTCTTAGGCCCGAGCCCAGGCTTATGTTTAATTTAGGGCCAAAGATGAAAAACCATAGAGACTCCCTAAAATCTATTGACCTGTTCATGGCCTGTCTTGGCCCATGAACATTTTACATTGCTTCCGCTTGGGCCTATTTAAATTGTGGCAATAGCTTAATCTGAGCCCGACCCGTAAGAAATATTGTGTTCTTTTGACAAAGTTGTATTTATGTATGTTCCAACAGAGTTGAAATCAGCCCCCCCTCCCCAAACAAGATAGTTTCCCACAATGTCTCACATCATATTCCCACCGTGTGTTAGGAACATCTCCCAGTGATGCTCCATAATTTCTGGTATTATCATCGCATGATGTTTTCAATATACGGCAGGAATGTGCTATGGGAAACTATCTTGTGGGGGGCTGATTTGAACTCATTCCTGCAACCTCTAATAGGATTGCTCAATGCCTGCTTAATGGACCAAAAACCCCTTTTCATAGTGATTAGGGATTTGCTACCAGCAAAAAACATGTTAATGTACTGACAGCACGGCTGGATTAAGAACGTCTCCGTAATTGCAAGTTTTTATTCATAGAGAGAAGTTCTCAATACACAGCTGCAAGTAGCTATGAGCACAGTGTGAAGATTGAATCTGATTGCCGATGCATGGCTAGACTGCATGTTGTCAGTGTGTTAACATGCATTTTGCTGGCAGCATATCCCGGCTCCTTTGCATTGTATTTCGTGGGATAATCCACTAATATTGCCAGAAAATAAATAAATAAATCTGCAACCTGTGTCGGGTCAGGTTGTGAATTTGTTAAATTTTTAATGGGCTGGACCCTAACCCACATGTATACCAGGGAGGCCTGGGACAAGCCTGTGAGAAATGAACCATTTGATCATGTGTTAGTAACCCTAAGCTTACCGAAGGACCACCATGCCCCCTTAAGGCATTGTGTTTAAGTCTTTAGCCACGAGGCAACCACATGCTCCAATTGACACCGGAGCACATAGGCATTGTGATAGTCTAATGCATATACTCAAGGCGAGTTCAAATCAGCCTCCCACAAGACTGCCCCCCCACAACGTCCCACACCACATCCCCGCCATGTATTGGGAACATCTCCCGATGATAATATCAGAAATAGGATGTTGTGGGAGGCTGATTCGGTCTTACTCAAGGCCGAAACTCACAATAAACCTCTCCATATGTACAATGCGAAGTGTCCAAGCACTCTCACAAGTAAAAGTGAAATTCGGGTTGGCCCGATTTAGCATTTTACATTGATTGGGGTTTGACTTTTCTGTTAGACAGTTTTGTATGCCCTTAGCTTCAATCCGATTTGATGTACTTTTGTTATTTAGTGGAAATAAATAAAGTGCATGTTTGATTCATGTTGTTTGGTTTAATTCTGTGTAAGACCCTAAAACTGGACACTTATAGAGACTCGTGTTAGTTTTAAATGTTCACAACCATTGGATAAGTCTGAGGAGATTTATCCTGCCAAGGCTGATACTGGTGTGCCACCAAGTGATGGGATGGCCTGTCTTGGCCACCAGGGTAAGACCCAAGGCACATGCAACATGGGATTACTCGAATCCTTGAACCGGACCAGATTTCTAGTATTGCCCTAGACCTTGGAGATAGATGGGCAAAACTGGAAAATTACACCTGACCCCTAGACTCGATTACGACACTTCACTAGGTGTCGGATCGGGCTGTCTTTGATATGCCAATCAGTGAGATCCTTAGATGGGGATCAAAACCTGGGTATGTTGGGACAGTCTGAGAATTCATCTGAGTGGGTGATCATAGTGACAGGATCAGCCCCTTTATCGGACAAAGGTAATGATCGGGAATGCACTCTCTCTGATGGAAACCAACCTGCCGACAGTTGATTTCAATCGTTGGAATTTTGTTTTGCAAAATTAATATATATATATATATACGGTTTCAAAATGTTTGCAAATGGTTTTAATTCCCGGGATCCATGTGAGTGGAGAGTGCGGCACTGTTCCTTGCAGCCGAGGGAGAGGTCCTCTCTTGTCGGGCAGTGCTTGATCATTAAGGCCTGAGAGGTTTAGTGTAAGACCATTTAGGATAATACATGATGGGCTTGTCGGGCAGTGCTTGATCGATTATGTGGAAACCTTTTCACCCGTGGCCATGCTTAAATCCATTAGGATCCTACTAGCTGTAGCAGCGTACCATGACTATGAGATTTGGAAGATGCATGTCAAAACCGCGTTCCTGAATGGAGATCTTAATGAAGATATCTACATGCAGCAGCCGCAAGGCTTCATTGCTACTGGTCAGGAACACATGGTATGTAAACTCAATAGATCCATATATGGACTTAAGCAGGCTTCTAGGAGTTGGAACATCCGTTTTGATTCAGCCGTCAAAACGTTTGACTTTGAGCAGAATCCGGATGAGCCCTGTGTTTACAGGAAGTCCAGTGGGGATAAGATCACCTTTTTGGTGTTGTATATGGACGATATCCTACTCATTGGGAATAATGTAGAGATCTTGGAGAAGCTTCATATATACTAGGTCTTCGACTCTATAGAGATAGATCGAAGCGGATAATTGGATTATCCCAGGCTGCTTATATCGACAAAATTGTCAAAAGATACAGCATGGAGAACTCCAAGAAAGGAAACGTTCCTTTCAGGCACGGAGTCACTCTCTCCAAGAAGATGTCTCCCAAGACTTCTAAGGAGATTGAGGGCATGAGAGACGTTCCCTATGCCTCAGCCGTAGGGAGCATCATGTATGCCATGCTGTGCACTCGCCCGGACATTGCTAAGGCGATGAGTGTGGTAAGTAGATTCCAAGCCAACCCAGGGCAGGAGCATTGAACTGCTGTGAAGAACATACTCAAATACCTTCGAAGGACAAAAAAGTTTTGTCTGGTATTCGATGGTAGTTCACTGCAAATTCTAGGGTATACCGATGCCAATTTCCAGTCGGATCCAGATGATAGAAAGTCTACATCTGGGTATGTTTTCACGATAGGATCGTGTGCTGTTTGTTGGAAAAACAGCAAACAGGGGTCCACTGCAGATTCCACAACCGAGGCCGAGTACATTGCCGCAAGTGAAGCTACCAAGGAAGCCGTGTGGATGAAGAAATTAATACACGAATTGAGAGTGATACTGTCCAGCACATCACCCATCCCGTTGTTGTGTGACAACAATGGAGCGATCGCCCAGGCTAAAGAGCCTCGGGCCCACTCGAGGTCAAAGCACATCGAGAGGAAGTACCATGTACTGCGGGAGATCGTTGGTAAAGGGGACGTCCTAATTCAGAAGGTAGCATCAGCGGATAATGTGGTGGACCCATTGACTAAGCCACTAACACAGAAGGTGTTTGAGAAACACGTGGAAAGTATGGGACTTCAGCTTGTACCAGATTGGACCTAAGTGCAAGTGGGAGCTGTTAGACAGTTTTGTATGCCCTTAGCTCCAATCCGATTTGATGTACTTTTGTTATTTAGTGGAAATAAATAAAGTGCATGTTTGATTCATGTTGTTTGGTTTAATTCTGTGTAAGACCCTAAAACTGGATACTTATAGAGACTCGTGTTAGTTTTAAATGTTTACAGCCATTGGATAAGTCTAGGGAGATTTATCCTGCCAAGGCTGATACTGGTGTGCCACCAAGTGTTGGGATGGCCTGTCTCGGCCACTAGGGTAAGACCCAAGGCACATGCAGCATGGGATTACTCGAATCCTTGAACCGGACCAGATTTCTAGTATTGCCCTGGACCTTGGAGATAGATGGGCAAAACTGGAAAATTACACCTGACCCCTAGACTCGATTATGACACTTCACTAGGTGTCAGATCGGGCTGTCTTTGATATGCCAATCAGTGAGATCCTTAGATGGGGATCAAAACCTGGGTATGTTGGGATAGTCTGAGAATTCATCTGAGTGGGTGATCATAGTGACAGGATCAGCCCCTTTGTCGGACAAAGGTAATGATCGGGAATGCACTCTCTCTGATGGAAACCAAACTGCCGGTAGTTGATTTCAATCGTTGAAATTTTGTTTTGCAAAATTAATATATATATATATATATATATATGTACGGTTTCGAAATGTTTGCAAATGGTTTTAATTCCCGGGATCCATGTGAGTGGAGAGTGCGGCACTGTTCCTTGCAGCCAAGGGAGAGGTCCTCTCTTGTCGGGCAGTGCTTGATCATTAAGGGCTGAGAGGTTTAGTGTAAGACCATTTAGGATAATACCTGATGGGCTAATCTTGCACCTGCCCACAGTCCCTAGGTTTTTATAAGATGGCTTGGCCCAGGGACCACTTAATGTAAGTGTTGGAACCATTGGGTCCATGTGATGGACTCAGGGGTTCACTGAGTTTTTCAGTGAATTTGGCTGGGCCTTGTAATAAAGGTTGGGCCAAACCCATGTGGCTGGTGTGTAGATCAATACTTCGGTCCCACGCCATACAAAGAAGCCCAACTGGGCAGCAGATTGGAAACTAGTTAAACACTAAACACTTAATGGGCCAAAAACCCATTTCGAGCTGGGCTGATATGATCACCCATCTATGGGGCGAATCTGAGATTAATGTTAGTAAAAGGATAGGGCCTTTAACATCACCCACTCTGGGAGACCAAATTCAAAACAGATTTGAATCTGGTAACCTCCTGATAAGATCAGGAGTAAGCTAACTTAATCTGTAGATAGGATTAAGATAATCCCCTATCCAAATACAAATTTGGATCGGGATAACTCCTAATTAGGAGGTTTCTTAATCAAGAAGAAAGGAGGAGAAACCTAAGAGAAATATATTAGATTTCAAACCAAGGGTTTTTGTCAAGAAAACTCCCTGCGATTTGAGATACGATCTCATACTAAACTCTAGAGAGAAGAGAAGCAGTTCAACCATCTTCGTCCCAGGAGTTCTCCTCCAGCCGCCACCATTCCCTCTTGCAAGATTTGATCTTTGCAGCAATAGGGAGTCAAGAAATCAGTTCTTGACATTAGTCTTGCGAAAAAGACTAAGAAAGATTCAATGTTCAGAGTTTCCAGAGGATTCTTGCAAAGGATCCAGTGTGTAGGACGCACCCTGCTGGTTCCGTTCCATCCACAGCTGTGTCATCTTCAGCAGGAGCGGATCTTGGTTTCTTCTTTGGGCGTGAACACCAACTTTGGGAGATACTGCT
This sequence comes from Nelumbo nucifera, assembly GCF_055504915.1. Lineage (NCBI taxonomy): Eukaryota > Viridiplantae > Streptophyta > Magnoliopsida > Proteales > Nelumbonaceae > Nelumbo > Nelumbo nucifera. The sequence goes on along the minus strand of NC_142656.1, from coordinate 41,390,011 downwards.
TCTCCGGATCAGGTATATTCCTCCCTTTTGCTTTTTGGTTCAGATCTGGTTCGATCATGGTTCAAGTAAGATCCTTGAGTATAGTATTCTAAATTCAGGGAATATGATTCCCAGTTGAGAGAAGATAGGAAAATTTTTGAAATTCGCCCACCCATTCCGCAACCTTTTGGCGTCCAATAGATGTATCTTACCATTCTTTCATTTTCGACTGATTCCATTCAAATATTGACAAAAGCCCAATCTGAACCCGCCCAAGATGCACCCCTACTTACAAACTAGTAATGTTCTTGAGAAATTAACTAGATGGAGCAAAGAGAATGGTGTTAAAAGACATGTGGTTCGATGGATCACACTAGGGAGAATCAACCACCCTCTCCTTAAGAAGGATGTTAAGCTTTTGAGGGTTTGTTAGAAAGAGATATCAACCATAGGTAAGAAATTAGACTATGTTATCTGACATTGGAAAGCCTTCAAATAGGAGGGGCCCAATCTCTCTCTTCAGGACCTTTCCATATTGTGAAGAAAGAAACAATTTCCACCAAACAACCACTTGAATACAATAAATATAGCCAGTTTTTCTCTCTTTACCATTCTAAATCTTCTACAAACGAGCTAGTGTAAAAGATGCTACAAAACCCAATCAGAAGTAGACACGTCAGCAACAAGCTAGTGTAATAGACGCTACAAAACCCAATCAGAAGTAGACACGTCAGCTAGCCATAATGTTACCAGATTACCAAGATTGACGTGTTTACTTCTGATTGAATTATATAACCCATTTGTATACGTCTTGTTTGCAGCAGATCTGGACTCCCTTTCTCCATGTTGAAATAAACAATTCCACCAACCAATTGCCTATAATACAAGTGGCCATCAATGATTGGAGATAAGTTCTGTTTCAGTTGACCTGAAAGCAAATGGATCAGATCAAACCGGATATACCAATTGTATATAATACAAGTGGCCATCAATTGGAGATAAGTTCTGTTTCAGTTGACCTGAAAGCAAATGGATCAGATCAAACCGGATATACCTAGGTCCAATTTGATGTTAACATTCGGATTTGAATGGAATCTTATCCATTGTATCGAGGTCAGATTAAAATATTAAAATTACTAATAAATTAACTAACATATCAAAATATTATAATATATTATTAATAAAATAAACTTAAAAATATGCAACTTTCCAGTAAATATAAATTATATAATCATAACAGAAGATCCACATTCAATCGGATCAAAATTGGGGCTGTCTTGCGACTCTTGCTGCCCATAATCGGATCGAAGCAATTGTTTTCCTAATATCTGGGTGTTTTTTAAAGAAGACTCAAAAAAGTCTAGTTTGATCAATTGACAGAACAAATTAGGTTGGATTCATCTGCGAACAGATTGAAGTCAAATTGCTTTAATTAATTAAATTAAATCACATTCAAATTCGAATTCGAGGTTGAAAATCCATTTTCCATCCAATTTCCAAGGGATGAAATTCGGGTTTCCTTAATCAAACCGGATTCAGACAAATGGATGAGATAATGCAGCCCTAATCCAGAACCCATTTGGAATTCAATGGTGAATGACGAGCTTGGTTCCTTATCAATTCAACCTCAGGAAAAGAACAATGGGGACACGTGTCACCCTAAAAACCTATCATCCTTATGATAAAAGATTCCAATTAAACGATATGTAACCCATCAAGTCATCAACCACCAAACAGGAAAAAAAAAAGAATCTCAAAACCTAGTAAATTCCCCACGAGTCCATCTGCTCCGTCACGTCATCTCCCAAAAACCCTAATTCAATGAACCTAAAAAGGCCCAAAAATAAAGCCCATCTACCAAAGCAACGGTTGGATTGGAATTGGACTCAGACATGTAAGACTAATTTCCATCTACTCTTCTTACAGGAATATTCCATTACAAGACTTTTAAAGGAGGCCGAGAGGATAAGAACTCCACGACATGTCCAACCAGACTTATCTCGTCTTCTAAAAGCAACCAAATAGATAAGCTGATAAACAACCAACCCAATGACCCATCATCAAATCTTATCTTCTAGAAACATAAAACAGCATTAAACAAAGATATCTAATTAATTCAGAAGAAATGTCATTAATTAATGAAAACAAAGCTTGGTGATTTGTTAGATTTGCCTTGTTTTTGTCAATACCCAGAAAAGAAACAATTACAGATAAAATTATCAGTTATTGCTCCTGGTGGTTTGTGATAATGGGTGGGTGGGTGCGTGATGAACAGCTTGCAGTTGCAGAATTATGGATGATGCTGTAGATCTGTTAAACAGCTTGCAGACTTGAAGCTCCTGAACTTTCTTCTCAATGGAGGGTCCTCATCATAATCTGTGTCATCTGAGTCCTCACTGCTGTTGCTGCTGGTATTCTTTTTCTTGTTGATGGAAGTACCAAGTTGGTTCTGGTCCTTGGTTTCATCTTCTTCATCTTCATCTTCATTCAGAGGAAGGAGAGGCATGGAGGTAGGGTTGGATGAACTATAGAAAGATTTCTTCAGTCTTTTGTCCCACTTGAATGCCATCAGAGTTCTTCTCCTTTTGTTCCATGGGTTCTCTTTCTTTGTAATGCTAGTCCGACCCTCCAGTATGCTTACATCTGTTAAGTTGGCAAAGGATTTTGATCTTCCAGGGAAGAAATTTGACAATCCTCTTCTGCAAAGAACAGAGAATAAACATTTTAATATGATAATTAATTCAGAATATCATCATTTTTTCCCCTTTTTTCTTTCAATAAAACAAACCAAAGCACAGAAACCAGGATGATCAGTTTATTCTTTTTCCCTCGATTTGCTGAGAAATAATCATAAAATAATAAATGAAGAAAAAGGACAATTTTCCAACTAAGTTGAATCCATTAATGGATTAATTAAGTCATTTACATAATATTTTTAATCGATGCAAACAACGTGAACAACACAACTAGACTTGATTCATTTAAAGAAGGAAACCTAGAAATGATCAAACCAATTTTTCGGTAAGCGAAAAGATTACAAATTTTAACAAAAAAAAGGAAAAAAGAAGACTTACTTGATGGGGAGAGATTCTTCCAAGGCATCCAATGAACTCAGAGCACCACCGCCGCTCTTCAGTCCACTCTGCACCTCCTCCTCCTCCTCATCGCTCTCGTCGGGAACCCCAATCGAGGAACTCTCAGAAGATTCCAAATCCTCCCCACCAAAACAAAATCCATTAACCCTCTTCACCGGCTCACCACTCGCCGCCACCTCCTTGCCCTTCTCCTCCTCCACATCGCCCTTCCTGTTCAAATAATCCGAGAAACAACCAGAAATCCCCCTCTGTTCCCTTTCTCCCTGAAGCCCCATAGAAGGACCCATGGAAACCTCCCTGCTACCAAACACTAGAGACATTGCGCCGACGATCCCCCACTAATCGATCTATCTATACACCCGATTCCAGTACTCAGCCCTTTCCACGCCTTCTCTTTCTTCTTCTCGGTCTCCAAATTGGTGTTAGTGTCATCAATCTAAGAATAAAAGGAGAAAACCCAAGAAGGGTACGTAGGATAAGCAGAGATATGGAAAGAAAGGAGTGAAGGTTAGGAAAAACAAGGATGTGGGGTATGGATAATATGGGTATCCGCTTTGCCTGCTAATCGGGAGATCATATCGGGATCCTGTGCAAGACCGACGACCGACCAGCTTCTCTGATTTCTTTCTTGGTGTTCGTTTGATCAGACGCAGAGGAGAGAGAAATTATAAAGAGAGAGAGTGAGAGTGGGGGAGAGAGAATGAGGGATATAAGTAGAGAGAGAAGCGAGGGGGCAAAACTAACGTCCGCCGACGGCGTGTTCGCCACTAAAAGGAGACGCGCTTTGACACGTTCTCATCGGACCGGAATTACGTGGCAGTGACAGCATTATCTCCCATGTATGTATATTACAATCCCATATCCATACATGCTAAATATGTAGAGATATATATCTCTGTGGATTTCGAATCTAGTGTTTTTACGAAATGACGAAAATGCCCCCTCATAATCAAGAGAATGACGCATATGTCCTCTTATGTGTCAGCGCTGGAGAAATGACAGCCTGACCCACTCAACCGGCTGAGGGTTTCTATTCTTCTATTCTAAGCTTGTTCATTTGTTCTTATCTTTATCCAAAAGTTGCCTATTCTGGTAATTTGACCCTCTGAACCGGGTTCGTGGTCAAGGTTTGGTTTGGTATATCCTCTGAACCGGTTCACGAAATGGATTGGGTCAAACTTCATAGGTTTTGGGTCTGCATTGAGCCAACATCACCTTCCGGTCCTGTCCGGGTTGATTCCCACTCTTTCTTGGATCTTGTACTGTTCCGTCAGCAGCCGTTGGATTGGAATAATATGTCAACAGAGATTTAGCGTGAGCTTTCTTTAACCCAAAAATGTTTAATCTATCTTCCCATACAGGCCATACTTAATGTCATTACGTGGGTCAGTTGCCACGTAACCTACGTCATCACGTGAATTTGGAAGATTCCTTTTTTCTAATTTGGGAGACGTGGCTTAATTCTAAACCGTCGGATTCGTCATGCATGGAAGAAGCAAAAAGTTCATTATCACAGGGTACGTCCTACAAGGGGTATTTTAGACATTTTAACTTATGACTGTACAAAGATACTTTTTATGTGAGAGCTCTCTATCGGTCAGATTGGAATCTTTGATGTAGAAAGGGTGTGGCCCGGGGCTGGCACATGCAGGAATCCCCATTGGATCAAAACCTCTTGAAGAGATGAGAGAGAAAAGCGAATACCGTGGGCAACTGGGCATTGACGAAGATACCGTGGGCAGGTTGATGTAGACAATGATCTCATACGACCAATAGCAATAGTCGATGGTGTGGCCTGTTGGCACTGGAGTGGAGATGTGATGCATGTGAGTGATCAGCCACCAACTATTTTAACCATGGCCCACATCGATTGTTGAGCAGCATCCAATGACAATGTTATTAGTGGTTGGACCGTCCGGTCTAAAATTGAGTTGGGTTAAGTTAGTATCTGGTTCTGTTCGTATTATTGTAGAGCTGATTCGGCTATAAAGGTATACTAACTTACCATTATTTTGCGATACCGAAAAGGTATGATATCGAATACAAATAGCTTTGACCAATCAAATTCTCTCGTGAATATCTGTTGCCTTCGGTTTTACTTGGGTCACAAGATTGTACGAGGTGGTCAAACAATTCGACAACCTGCCGTCATTAGCGGGTTTTAAGTCTCATCCTTAATTCTTAATTTTTATATCTTAAGAGAAATTTTTTAATTTAAAATAAAATGGTTATTCATTTCTTTTTATGTCTTATTTTTTAAAGTATATTTATGCAATTTTTTGTCTTTCAATAATACATCCAAAAAGGCAAATAAACTCTCATATATAAGGTCAAAATGGATATTTGATAATTTTTAGAATTCAAAATTACATTCTCTGAATTCAAAGCTCAGAGTAAAGAAAAATTCACCAATACCAATATACTTCTTAATGTAATTATTGTGCTTTCAAATGTTAAACTTCAGAGCAAATGAATAGGCTCTTAGTCTTGGCAAGGCACAACTCCTTTCATGAAAAGTTGAAAACCATTAATCGTAGTGGTCTAATATCCACGTGTTTTTCTCAGCTCTATGGGCGATTCCCCAACCCTAATAAGTCTCCACTAGAATTAGGGCTACATATGGATGAATTGGATTCGGTAAGGGGTATATCTGATTTAATCCGATAAAAAATCCAACTGATCCACGAATCTGATAAGAATTCATCAAATTTTCAGGAGTATGATTCAAATTTGATTCTATTAGAATTGTAATAAAAACTTGATGATATAATATAAATAATATAATAATATAATAATATACTAGCGGTGACCCATGCGATGCACAGGACTTATTAAGCAAAAGCTAAATAATAGAAATAGTCATTTACTAAAATATCCCTTTTATAGTTTCATGGATTTACTAAAATCTACCTTATACTTAGCATTTTACTAAAACACCACTTATAATTTGCAATGGATTTAATCAATCTTCCATTAGATGATAGTGAAAAATGACAGTGTTGACCCTAATGTTCATTTAAATAAATTTAGTGAAGAGAAAATAAAAATAAAAATATCATTTTTACCCTTAATAAGACACGGGCAACCACTCTATTGGCTATATTTGGTTAAATTTGTTTTTTGTACGAAAAAGTGTTAATGGTATTTTTGGAATAAAAAATCATGGGCCTAATGGCAAAAGAAGCACTCCTTAATGAAAGGTTGATTAAGTAAATAAGTTGTAAAATATATGGGATGTTTTAGTAAAATGAAAGCTATAAGCTAGGTTTAACTGTTTAAGTAAATATGTAAAACTATAAGGTGTGTTCTAGTAAATGACCCTAATAGAAATATATAAGAGTATACAATTGTTTTATATTTTCAACTTTTTAAATAATTAATAATTATTTATATTTTATATACTACTTTTAATAAATTTTTTATAATACAAAAGTATCAATAATTAATTTCAGTTAGGTCTATTCATCAAACTGATGAAACCAACCAACCCGATCAACTTGACCTGAGTTCGTCGGTTTTCTAATATTTTAGGTCGGCTTTAGTTAAAAAATTTCCCAATTCGACCAAGTTGGATCAGTTTCACTTTGGCCTTTTGTAAAACCAACCGAAATCGACCGACCTAACTATGGATATATATTAATATTTTATATTTTAAATATAATTTTTAATATGGAAAATTTCCTGCATTTCTTAGTCTAGAATGTTTTATATCATAAATCTAATTTTTAAGTTTAAATCTTTTAAACCGACTAATCAAACCAAAAAATCGACCCAAATCGATATAACTTGGGGTCAGTTTTCACAAAAGGTCAGTCAATTTCACCTGACCAACTCCCCAACCCAACCAGGTCAATTTGGTTGGCCAAATAACCTACAATTAAACCAAACCAACTCATGAACACTCATAATTTTAGCTAAATTAATAGTCTCATCTTTGATAAATAACAAAAGTTTAATCTCCAATAATTATTAAAAATTTATAGCGAAAATATACAATTATTGAAAATATATTGATAATGAAAAAATACAATAATTACAAAAATACAATAAGTACTAAAAATATATTAACTTAGTCAATAAATAATATAATCTCAAATAATAGTTTAATCTCTAATAAATATTAATCAATAAGTTATAACAAAAATATAATAAGTACAATAAATTAAATTTAAAAATTTCAATAATAGTAGTTTAATCTTCAATAATTATTGAAAGTTTTCTGTTAAATAACAAAGCAAAATAAATTTATACATAATCATTGAAAATACATTTAACATAGAAAACAATAAATAATTACTAAAATACAATAAATATTAATTTTAGTATATATAATTATATAATAAATATGGTTTAATAGTTTAAAATTATTAATAATAAATATTAATTTTCTGAAAGTTATTTTCTCTAATTATTACTTGATATAAGTGAAATTAGTTATTTACAATATTATGTAAAAATATTAAATTATTATTAATTTCAATATTATGTTATAATTATTTTTCTACTTTTAAGATTTTTTTAAATTTAGTACATAATTTCTTTATTTTAACTATTTAAAATCTAGTTATGTTAAATATTTGTTATTTAAAATATTTATTAATTTAAATACTTAATAATATGTAAAATATTAATTATTTATTTAATTTAATTATCCATAAAATCATAATTTATACTATTATTACATATTATTAATTTCAATATTATGTTATAATTATTTTTCTACTTTAAAGTTTTTTTTTAAATTTATTACATAATTTCATTATGTTAACTATTTAAAATATTTAAATAATCTATGAAATTTTGAAAATTTTTTGTTATTTGAATTTTATTTATTTAAAGCTATTACATATTATTAAATATTTGAAAAACATTTAAATTGATAATCTGGAAAAGCATAATTTAAATTGTTAATACGTAATTTTGTGATATATTTTGTAAAAATATAAAATTATTTTTTGTGTTTTTAATAAATATTTTAAAGTTAGTATATAATTTTGTTAGAATATTTAAATAATTCTTAATTTTTTTTAATCCAAACTTTCTTTAGATAGATATAGATAAAAAGTAGGGTAGAGGATAAATAGGAATTAGAGATAGTTTAGGAGAGAAACTCTCTACTAAATTAGAGATAATTTTGGAGAATGTGGAGAATAGTAAGGGAGGTAGTTTAGGAGAAGAGATTATTTAGGTTATTGGGAAAGTGCATCTCATTGGTTGTTTCAAAAGTGATATGGAATTTAAAAAAATAAAAAATTCAAAAAAAAGGATAAAAATTCTAGATTTCCTTGTTTTAATACATATATATATATATATATATATATTATATATATATAATATATATAAATAATAGATTATATATAATGTTTCATAATTATTGGATTGTCATGACAATTGGATTGAGGTATATTCGAATTCGATCCGTTAACTAAACAGATTGACTTTTTCAATCCGGTATGATTTATTAGGATCAAGAGAGGTATCCAAAATCCCGCTCTTACCCGATCAATTTTGGTTTCGAATTGAATTTGATCCTACTTGTTTGTTGACCTAGTTACGACCAATTGGAGACCTTACCAACTTAAGCTAGTTGGCGCCTTGTCATACTTGCTTAAAAGCTGTGGTTGGTTTGGTAATTAGAAAAATCTGATGAAGAAAAGAAATTGCTTTTGAAAAGAAATTTCCCTCAATTTTTTTCTTGTTTTTATCATTTTCCATCAAATCAAACACAACTTAAACAATCTTCAAAATATGGATACACCTAGTATGCACGAATAAGCATATATCATATGTTTCAAATGCTTATTGACTTTTTTTTTCTTTAGTTTTTCTTTTCAAAGTTGCTTCCAAGCGGTTGGTTTTAGTCCTGTGTACCCCATAAAACTGGTCAAAATCTAAAACACCTCTTATTTAGAGTTTTGGGGACCCATTGATAATGATATGATATGATATGATATGCTCTGAATTTAGGCTGTGATTGGTTTGAAGGAAAAAGTAGTGAAAGGAAAGGAAAAATAGAGAAGTCTCTACAAACCTTATATAAGTTTCTCTAGAAAGCTTATATAAGTTTTTCTACCTTTTCCTTCAAACCAAGCATAACATTAATGAATATTTATTTTCTTAAATAAAGAAAAGGAAGAAAAAGAAACGCATACGTAATTGCTTGAGCACTTGTAGTTGCAGGCTCGAAAACGTCTTTATTCAAATTCAAAAAAAAAAAGTCATAGGTTTTAAAGTCTTTTAGAATTTATTTTTAGGTTATTTTATTGATGATGTACAATTTCAAACTTCTTTTCTAATTATTTTGTTAATAATACACAATATTTTGAATATCTTTTAAGTTTAATTTATTACTAAACACCAAAATTCAATGCGAGTCCAATCTGAATCCAATGGATACAATTTAAGTTTAATCTGATCCGCTGCAGCCCTACGCGACAATAATTTGGGTTTTGAAAGGTTTGAAAGCCACTGTCCGGATTGACTAAAAAATGGTGAAAAAATACCCTAAATTCCAAAGTGTGATTGCATGTGGCTTGCAATTAAGCGTTGCTCTAATGGGTTTAGAGTGCTGATTAGATATATAATATGCAATTAGAGAAAGATTAAGAGCTGGTTTAGAGATTTAATATTCAAGTAGATAATGATTAAGACTTAAGAGCATGCTTAATATAATCCATTTATTTAAGGGCGTGTATGTACGACCATTTTATTAAAAAAATATGAATTAGAGGGGTTTGTTAATTGATCGTGGACTTTGGGTTATTGGGAAACAGATATTCTAAGCAAACTTAGAATTAAAAAATATATAAATTCAAAGAAAGGGGCGGAATGCACGTGTGGTACACGTGGAAGAAGAGAAGAAGAAAACGAGTAGTGAAAAAAGATAAAAAGGGATTTTTTCCTTTTCTTTCGTTTTTTTTTTTCTATTTTTTAATTTTATAGGAACGGTTTCAGCCCACAGATTTATTCTCCAAGTAGAGTGTCACATGGAACAAGTGGAGACAATAGAAATCAAGAGATAAGATAGACAAAAGGGGAGAAAGAGTCTCATCTATGGTTTTTTTGTTTTTTTTTAGTTTAGGCCTTTAGGGCAACATCTTAGGCTCCATGACACGATAACAGGTGGATTTGAGGGAAGCCCCATGTAACCATGTACCTGCTGGTAGGGGTTAGGGGTGGATTGTGCCGAGCCGAATAGTATGAGGTTTGAGTTCGGCTCGCCAAGGTAGTACAAGGTTCAAGTTCAAGTCAAAACTTGTAAGTTTGAGTTCGGTTCAGCTCGAGCTTGATTTGAAAAAAAATGTTTTATAAGAATAAAAAATTATATATAAAAAATATTTTTTATTTGATATTTAAAAAATTAAAAATTATAATATTTTTATTATATATATATTCAAGCTTGTCTCGCGAGCCTCACGAGTCAAGCTCTATTAGGCTCAAACTCGACTCGAAGCTCGGTTGAGATAGAGTCGAACCAAGCTCGAATAACTCGTGAAGAGCTCGGCTCATGGCCACCCCTAGTAGGGGTGGTCATTTCAGCTGGGCTTGAAAATTGTGGCCTTGGACCTAGGTTTTGTGTTCATGCCCAACCCAATTTAGGCCTAGGGCCTGCATCAAGCTCCAAAATTTTAGGGTTGGATATGAGTGCGACCAGTCCAATATATGATATATTGTATATTTAATATATAAATATTATAACGTGGCACTTATAATATATATTATATAATCATCATCATCATCATCATCATCAATATTGTTCATGTCTTATCCCAAATATGTGAGATCGGCTATATGAATCCTATTTCGTCAATCTATCCTATTTAAAGTCATATCCATTGTTAAATTAACATTACTTAAATGTGTAATAAATCACATCTTCTAATAGGTGCAGTTACTGGTCTTCCACTCTTTTATTTTATCACTTATTGGAGTAGTAGTAGGTTCCTGCAAATAACTTCATTCCTAATCCTATATTTTTTAGTTTTTTGGATGAATTTTCTAGTTTTTTCGGTATTCACCCAGTATTCACATTTTTGTTACATTCAATTTTTAGACATATTTCTTGTTTGTCACTCATTTTTCTCCATATAACATGCTATTTAATATATAAAATGTAGGATTGGCTTGACTCGGCTTGAGCCAGCCTCACCCATGTTTACCCCTAGCTACTAATAACCCAATGGTATGCTAGTCTCTTCATGTGGTGGATGTTGGTGGACCCGTGCGTGGATCCTACCTGGTTGCGCTACTAACCCATTAACCAGCTAGCTGGGTCTGGTGTATAACAAATCCGGATCTGCTTCTCGCCACATTGTATGTAAGTGTAGCATCCATGTAACCAACCATTCATGAGTGAACATGCCAATATTCTATCTATACGAGTTCAACTCATGAGAAGCTCAATTTGGACTCTTTTTATATAGGTTCATTTGCTAATTGAGTTAAACTCAAGGCTAATGAAACTCGTCTCATGAAAATTATGAGTCTAATTGAACTTATATTATAATATATTTAACATTTTTATATAAATAATCTTTTATATTCATAATTTTAAATTATATAGATAGATAATTTTTTATGTGAATTTTGGCTCATTGCCAAGCTTGAGTCAAGTCGAACTTGAACATATAAGCTTCTAAATCAAGCCAAATTAGAATTTATGTTTCTGAGCTTGAATTCAAACCTCATGTTTTTCTATTGAATCAAACATGGTTTTTAAAACCAACCCGGTGATCGAACCGGTCAGGGGTCCAGTTACCGGGTTGAACGGTCCAACCGTTCAAACTGAATACACGGCCCGTTCTGACAAAAAATATCAAAAAAATAAAAGACGACCAAAACCGTTTGATCAGTTTGAACGATTAACCACCCGGTTCAACGATTCGTTGACCAAAATCAACGATTTTAAAGAAAAATCCAATTTTTGGGAAAAACGAAACTGATCACCTGACCAGTTTCCAATTTTTCCAATCTAACCGTCCGATCCAATCCGATTTTAAAAACCATAAAACCAAATTCAAATAGTTAGATACTCGTCTGGTCTCAGCTTGAATCCTCCCATTCAACTACCAAAAAATATAATCTTATGACTTGATAGAAGATTGGATTATATTTTCATGTTCATCTTGTTTTGAATGAGTAGATCAGGACCATCGTACAACAAGTGGACAACTATGCAAATCAATTAAATAGAAAATCAACTTGAGATATGATTACAAAAATTTGTTTGATATGCAAATATTTGGATGACGAGAAAAAAATTAACTTGAAATCCATTGGAAATTAATGCTTATATTAGATGGTTGAATGCTATCCAATCATGTTACAGCCGAAGATGTGGGCCTCACTTTGAAAATATCTAGAACATTATAACTTCTGAGGGCTTCGGAGTCTGTTTTTATTTTAAAGTGGGTCCCATCTACAATACAATTAAATTTTGTCTTTCCGATTATTTTATTTGTTTATTTCTATTAGAGTTGTAAAATGGGTCCGGGAGTTACCTTTTGGAGGATCGAGGCCTTCCACACAAGATCATCCATTAAGTTCTTGTGTGAGTGAGCCCTAGCACTCTAGCCTTCACTTCATGCAATATCTCCCCCCTTTCCTTCTTACCGTCCTAGAACTCATTGCTACCTTACCTTCCGGCCCATAGGCGGATTGGATGGACGAATAAGACATATTGTATTGGACCGGTTCAGATTTAATGATCTAAAGTATTTGTTGGATTGAATTGGATCTAATCCATCTTTAATGGATTTATATTGGGTTAGGTTGGCTTGAACTGATATTTGATTCATTTATAGAAGATAAAAATACATGTGTTAATAGATTATGTTTGGATTTGACCAATCTAAATTAAAATCAATTTGAATGGATTGGATAGTTTAGACATCAAATTGGACCAGTCCAAAATGATTCAAAGCATTCATGAGATTGGATTGGATCTAGGCCATTTGTAATGGATGACCTGATCGGATTGGATCAAACTTGGTCCAATTGACACCCCTATAGCAGCATGGGTATACTGGCCATTTGTCTAGACATATGGCTAGCCATCTAAAAAATAAAATAATCAAAATTAATCACAAATCAGGCTTGGTACGTTTGGTAATATTGTATATTCCCAAGAAAATTGAGATAAAATTATCCAAATATATTGCATATGTTGAACAACCTATTTTATTGGCTGAAGACCTAGGCTAGGAAGATTTTTACAAAAATCAATAAATCTCTAATTTAAAAATAAATCTAGAGATACTACTAGAGTAAATGCTTTAAAATTTTTATTCATATAAAAAATTAATTTTTACTTTGTCAAATCTTAATTCTAATTTTTCTCTTAGATCTAATATTTAAACTTCCAAATATGATATTAATTATATTTGTGTCATGAGACATTTTGTTGGTAGAAATTGGTTTTACAAAAAAAGAATTTTAAGTTTTACAAGACTTGGATGACCACATACTGACCTAGCAATTGGTAGTAGTATATTAAATACTTTACATACTTATGGTATTCAAAATAAAGTTTTTTTTTATTAGTTTTGATAACGATAGTAATAATTAGAGGTATAAATCGGGTCATTTAGGCCATGCCCAAATTTGGGCCAGCCCGGCCCGGCATGTGGGTCGTGCCAGGCCCGACACGTGAAGGGATGAGAGATCCATCCTATGGACGCCCAAAGATTGCGGAATTAGGGGGCGAATTTCAAAAATTTTTCTCTCCCTTCAACTGGGAATCATATTCCCTATTTAGAAAATCATATTTTCAATGATCATTCTTGAACCTTAAATTGAATCAGATCTGAACCAAAAGAAGTAGGAGAGGATTATAACTGATACGGAGAAGTAGTATCTCCCAACGGATGTGTTCACGCCCAAGGAAGGATCCAAAAACTGCTCCCACTGAAGATGGCACAGTGCAGGATGGAGCAGAATCAGTAGTGTTCTTCTCCAAGAACTCTGTCCTTCGCAAGAAACAGTAGGATGGTACGTGAGCACAGCTTCCTTTCAATCATTTCTTAAAGAACTGATGTCAAGATCCAATCTTGACTTCTCCCACAACTGGAGATCGAACTGGCAAACAGGGCGGCAAGAACAGGAAGGCAGCAAGAGAGTCTTCGCAGGGTGCAGAATTCTCTCTTCTTGTTTTCAGCACTAAAGGAAATCTGATGTGTATCTCTTAGGCTGCCGCCCCTTCTTTTGTTAACCTAAAAGATCAACTTCTAATCCAATTATGATTTGGATAAGACTTCTCTTTAGGTGATAGGGATAAACCGTTATCTTATCTGCAGATTAGATTAGCTTTCCCCTAATCTCATTAGGAGGTTTCTAGATCTGAATCATATTCAGATTTGGACTCTCTAAGTGGATAGGATTAAGACCCTATCCTATCTGCTAATCCATCTCAGAATTCTTCCCTTTAATTAACTAAATGAATAGCCCAGTTCGAAATGGGCTTTAGACCTATTAAGCTTATGTGCTCACTTATCCTTCCTAACTGCTGCCCAGTTGGGCTTCCTTGTATGGCGTGGGACCCAAGCATTGATCTACACATTAGCCACATGGGTTCGGCCCAGCCTTTGTTACAAGGCCTGGCCGAATACACTGTTAAAGATAGTGCACCCCCTGAAACCCATCAAATGGGCTATATGGGCCCAACACTTACCCTAAGTGGTCCTTGGGACAAGCCACCTTGTAACACCCAGGGACTGTGGGCAGATGTAAGATTAGCCCATTAGGTATTATCCTCAATGGTCTTACACTTAACCTCTCAGCCCATAATGATCATACACTACCCGACAAGAGAGGACCTCTCCCTCGGCTGCAAGGAACAATGTTGCACTCTCTGCTTATATGGATCCCGGGAATTAAAACCTTCTCGTAAACATTTTAGAAACCATAATATATATACTTTTATATCTCATATAAAATATACTTTGCAAAACAAATCTCAACGGTTGAAATCGGCTGCCGGCAGTCTTGGTTTCCATCAGTGAGAGTGCAACCCCGAACATTACCTTTGTCCGACAAAGGGGCTGATCTTGTCACTATGATCACCCACTCAGATGAATTCTCGGACTGTCCCAACATACCCAGGTTTTGACCCCTGCTAAGGATCTCACTGATTGGTACATCAAAGACAGCCCGATCTGACACCTAGTGCAGTATCATAATCGAGTCTAGGGGTCGGGTGTAACTTTCCAATTTTGCCCATCAATCTCCAAGGTCCAGGGCAATACTGGAAATCTGGTCCAGTTCAAAGATTCAATTAATCCTATACTGTATGTGCGTAGGGTTTCACCCTGGCAGCTGAGACAGGCCACCCCAACCGACTTGGTGGCACCACAGTGTCAGCCTTGTCAGGATAGGTCTCCCCAGACCGACCCACTGGCTGTGAACATTCTAAACTAACACGAGTCTCATTAAGTGTCCAGTTTAAGGGTATTACAGAGAAACATACCAAGGGAACATGAATCAAATATGCACTTTTATTCATTTACAATAAACTCATAAAGTACATCATTCTGATTGAAGCTAAGGGCATACAAAACTGTCTAACAGCTCCCACTTGCACTTAGGTTCAATCAGGTACTAGCCGGAGTCTCATGCTTTCCACGTGTTTCTCAAACACTTTCTGTGATAGTGGCTTTGTCAATGGGTCTGCTACATTTTCCGCTGACACCACCTTCTGAATCAAGACGTCCCCTCTACCAACAATCTCCCGCAGTATGTGGTACTTCCTCTCGATGTGCTTTGACTTCGAGTGGGCTCGTGGCTCCTTAGCCTGAGCAATGGCTCCATTGTTGTCACACAACAATGGGATGGGTGATGTGCTAGACGGAACTTCTCCCAACTCGTGAACGAACTTCTTCATCCACACGACTTCTTTGGCAGCCTCACTTGCGGCAATGTACTCGGCCTCGGTCGTGGAGTCTGCAGTGGACCCCTGTTTGCTGCTTTTCCAGCAAACAACACACGATCCTATCGTGAAAACATATCCAGATGTAGACTTTCTATCATCTAGGTCTGATTGGAAATCGACATCTATATACCCTTGGATCTGTAGTGAGCTACTGTCGAATACTAGACAAAACTCTTTTGTCCTTCGAAGGTACTTAAGTATGTTTTTCACAGCAGTCCAATGCTCCTGCCCTGGGTTGGCCTGAAATCTGCTTACTACACTCACTGCCTGAGCTATGTCAAGACGAGTGCACAACATGACATACATGATGCTCCCTACGGCTGAGGCATAAGGAACGTCTTTCATGCCATCAATCTCCTCAGAAGTCTTGGGAGACATCTTCTTGGAGAGAGTGACTCCATGCCTGAAAGGAACATTTCCTTTCTTTGAGTTTTCCATGCTGTATCTCTTGACTATTTTGTCAATGTAAGCAGATTGGGATAATCCAATTATCCGCTTCGATCTATCTCTATAGAGTCGAAAACCCAACATATAGGAGGCTTCTCCAAGATCTTTCATGGAGAATTGCTGTAATAGCCATACTTTCACCGTAGTTAACATACCTACATCATTCCCAATGAGTAGAATGTCATCTACATACAGAACTAAGAAGGTAACCTTATCTCCATTGTACTTCCTGTAGACACAGGGTTCATCCGGATTCTGCTCAAAGTCAAACGATTTGACAGCAGAGTTAAAACGAATGTTCCAACTTCTAGAAACTTGCTTAAGTTCATAAATGGATCTGTTAAGTTTACATACCATGTTTTCCTGTCCTGCAGCAATGAAGCCTTGCGGCTGCTGCATATAGATATCTTCAGTAAGATCTCAATTCAGGAATGCAGTTTTGACATCCATTTGCCAAATCTCATAATCATGGTATGCTGCTACAGCTAGCAGGATCCTAATGGATTTAAGCATGGCCACAGGCGAAAAGGTTTCCTCATAATCGATGCCCTCTTTCTGAGTGTACCCTTTCGCCACCAGATGAGCCTTGAAGGTCTCAACCTTACCATCGGGGCCCTTCTTCCTCTTGTAAATCCATTTGCAACCGATTGCTTTTACCCCGGAGGGTGGATCTACTAGAGTACAGACTCTATTGGTCTCCATTGATTCCATCTCTGCTCTCATGGCCTCCACCCACTTTTGGGAATCTATGTCCAACATAGCTTCCGCGTAAGTCAAGGGATCCTCCTCACTAGTCAAGGTTTCCACCAGGTAACTATCCTGATCATAACCATAACGGACTGGTGGCTTGGATACCCGAGTGGATCTTCTAGGTTGGTCACTACATGGAACTTGTGGGACATCTCTCACTGCTCCTGTGCTCTCCTCATCAAAAACAATTTCTTGACGATGGGTGTCCAGGATGTAATCGGTTTCCAAGAATTCCGCATTTCGACTGCAGAACACTTTCTGCTCACTTGGGTCATAGAATAGGTAACCTACAGAGCCTTTTGGGTAGCCTACAAATAGGCAACAACTGGTCTTGGATTCCAACTTGTCTGCACTCGTTCTTTTAACGTGTGCTGGACAACCCCAAATCTTCAAGTGTCTGACACTTGGTTTCTTTCCGGTCTAAAGTTCATATGGAGTATTCGGAACCGATTTGGTTGGAACCCGATTTAGCACGTAAATCGCAGTCTCTAATGCGTGACCCCAAAAGGATGTGGGTAACTCTGAGTGTATGAGAAGCGACCGGACCATATCCAATAAGGTCCTATTCCTCCTCTCTGAAACACCGTTAAGTTGTGGTGTAGCAGGATGAGCTAATTGTGATACTATCTCATTGTCCTTTAAATAGTCCCTGAATTCGTCAGAGAAATACTCGCCACCTCGATCTGATCGAAGGGCTTTAATTTCTCTCCCTAACTGTTTCTCGACCTCTTGTCTAAACTCATTGAACTTTTCAAAGGATTTAGATTTGTGTCTCATTAGGTACGCGTAACCATATCGTGAAAAATCATCTGTGAAGGTGATGAAATACACGTGTTGATTTCGTGTCCTAACACTCAGGGGACCACATACATTAGTATGTATTGGGTCAAGTGTGCCTGTACATCTTTCAGGCTTACCGTTAAATGGTCGTTTCGTCATCATGCCTTGTAGAAAAGGCTCACAAGTGGGAAGATCTTCTACAGTTAGAAAATCCAAAGGACCATCCTTTACCAATCTTGTGATTCGGTCAACACCGATGTGGCCAAGTCGGTAATGCCACAGACACGTGGGATTAACTATATCACGGGCTCTCTTCTTAGGGATTTCAGCCGACGTAGTTTCGGTTATGTTAGTTTCTAGAGAAGGATGTAGAACATTGAGACCGTTCTCTAGTTCCCCGTATGCGATGAATCTGTTGTTTCTTTTAATAGTAATCGTATTACTAAAGAAGACAGAATAACCATTTGCACACAGTTTTGAAACAGAAATCAAATTTCTCCTTAAATTTTGTACATAAAGACAATCTTTCAATACAATTGTTCATTCTCTAAAAAATAACTCCACGGTTCCTATGGCCGCGGCTGCAACAGTTGCATTAGTCCCCAAGTAGAATGTGACTTCTCCTTCACTCAGCCTTCTGCTTACCTTGAACCCCTGCAGTGAGTTACACGCATGAGTTGAAGCCCCGGAGTCAATACACCAGGACGCAGAAGCTACCAATAAATTGGTTATAACACAAGTTTCGAAGTTACCTTTTTTGGATTCCAGGTAGGTAGGACAATTCCTTTTCCAGTGGACGGTCTTCTTGCAGAAGTGACATGCATCCGATGCTTTGTCTTTCTTCAGCTTCTTGCTCTTAGTGGTTTTCTTCTGAGGCTTATTTGCCTTCCTCTTTCCCTTGCCTATCTTGCCAGTTTCAACAAGCATGGCTACAGGCTCATCCTTTCTAATTAGTTCTTCAGCTCTTTGCAACATATTGCTGAGCTCTTGCAAGCTGACATTCAACTTGTTCATGTTATAGTTCATGATGAATGGATTAAAGGAAGGAGGCAAAGAATTAAGGATAGCATCTATCTAGGTTGCAAGGTCCAGCCCGGATCCAAGAGCCTCCAGTTCGTTGATGTATCCCATCATCCGAAGACAATGGTCGTGAACTTGTTGACCCTTGGACATTTGTGCGGTCATGAACTATTTCAAGACCTTTTGTCGAGTAGAACGATTATGCTCTTCATACATTGTCCTGAGACTGTCCAATATGTCTTTGGCAAGTTTAATTTGATCAAACTGCCTCTGTATCGGGTTGTCCAAGGAGGCAATGATGTAACACTGGGCAAGGGAGTTTTTCTCCTCCCATTCTTGATAGTCTCTCCTTCAGGCCTCAGAAGCCCTATCACCCGGACGCTCCGGGGTAGGATTCTTTGCCACTTTGTCTTGCTTTTCAGAAGCTAGGACCAGCATCAGGTTCCTGTACCAGTCAGCATAGTTTAGGCCCTTCAACTTGTTGTCATCAAGCAGTTTCGCAAATGATCCGTTTGCCATTTTCTGATAAAAGAGCAAACATCATTCCACAACCTAATTTGATTCATGTTCATTTCATAGACATGGATTTTAATCTACGTTCCATTTCCATTTATTCATCTCTGAGATTTCCCTCCTTTCTCAGTGACGGAGACCACGGGTTGTCTCTGGAAATGTGGGAAATCACATAGGGTGCATGGAGCCAACTGTTTCAGCTGCATAACCCCACCACCTTTCTGTGAAGGATCATATCCACTCACCATATGAGTTTTCCCTCTGGCCTTTGTCAGACAAGGTTCAGAGCCGTTTTCAGGTAAACCTTTCTGTCCAGTGAATGCTTACCCGTCATATTCATGAACGCCAAGGTACCGTGAGAGAGTTCCCATTTTCTGGTGAAGCCTCTCCCACATCGGTCTATAGCCCCTATCATCTTATGAAACACTCAGACAAGCCCAACAGCAAATGGATAGCCCATTTTCTGGTGCATTTCCTCATTACTGAAGGACCCATCCTCATGCTAATGATGGAAGGCCTTTAGAGAGTTCATCATATGAATCTCCCTATCACATGCACTTATATTAGCTGGAGGGAACAGTTAATTACGCCCTAGTTCTCATTTTAGGTCAAACCATAGTGGCTCCCACTGACTTTCATAAAGCCAGATTTCGGTGGGCCTGAATCAGCTAGGGTTCCGCACGTAACCTCTTGATGAGGTGTGGGGCCCACCACTGAGGGAGGTTATCCAATGACCAAAAGGGACACCATGGCAATGATGTGCATTCAGCCATGGTGTGCACAAGAGCCACTGTCGATGGAGCATGGGCCAAGTACTTATGGCCCATGTACGTAGCACATCACACATCCATACATCACATGCAGGGATAAATTGATCCAATCAATTAATCATCTGTAAGGCCCATTTGAAGCCCATTTTAAATCCATAATATTAACTATTAATATTATCTAGGTATATGGGCCGAATGGTTCAACCCATATAGCTTTAAATGTCAAGTGGGCTTTTAGCAGTTTTAACCTTTTAAAACTGGGCCTTTACAGGTTGGGCCGAATTAACCATTTAATTAAACACCAATCCTTAGGCCCATTAGTGGGAAAATTAGGGCTGACTTTCAACCTTGATTAAACCCTAGATTCGGTTCAAACTATTTGAACCAATCTTGATTTGAATGGGTCTAGGGTTTGATCTTTAATCAAATCTTTAATTCAAGAAAATAATATGAAATTAAATACTGATAAAAGAAAAACAAGAATGAGTCAATCAGGGCTATTCGCACAATCCATCCTGCAAAACAGCGGTTAGATCACAGAATGCAATTTCACAAACTGCAAATCGCAGATAGCGATTCTCCCATCTACGAAATCTCCTTTTCTGCGAAATCTCCTTTTCTACGCCGCCATCTTCGATCCAAAATAAATTAAATAGAAATCCTATTTCTATTAATAATTACATCAGATCGAATACCTATACATTGAGTCTAGAAAATAAAAAAAAATTATTTACAGACCAAAAATAATTTAAGAACTGCAAAATCGCAGGTTCCCTGCGCAAACCAAGAATTCGATCTCCTCTTGTACGAACAGCCCATAAATCAAGAAAATCATAAAGAAAAATTCTAAATAATAATCAGATTTATGTAAAATTAATTTCAGATTAATCGCCCATTAATTTTGGGAACAGAATCGGGTAGAACACCTTCTGCCCATTTGCGCAGGTTCAGATCTGAAACAAGATGGTTCAAGATTTGAACCTGGCTCTGATACCACTGAAGGGACGAGAGATCCATCCTATGGATGCCCAAAGATTGCGGAATAAGGGGGCGAATTTCAAAAATTTTTCTCTCCCTTCAACTGGGAATCGCATTACCTATTTAGAAAATCATATTTTCAAGGATCATTCTTGAACCTTAAACTGAATTAGATCTGAACCAAAAGGAGTAGGAGAGAATTATACCTGATACGGAGAAGTAGTATCTCCCTACGGATGTGTTCACGCCCAAGGAAGGATCCAAAAACTGCTCCCACTGAAGATGGCGTAGTGCAGGATGGAGCAGAATCAGCAGTGTTCTTCTCCAAGAACTCTGTCCTTCGCAAGAATCAGCAGGATGGTACGTGAGCACAGCTTTCTTTCAATCCTTTCTTAAAGAACTGATGTCAAGATCCAATCTTGACTTCTCCCACAACTGGAGATCGAACTGGCAAACAGGGCGGCAAGAACAAGAAGGCAGCAAGAGAGTCTTCGCAGGGTGCAGAATTCTCTCTTCTTGTTTTCAGCACTAATGGAAATCTGATGTGTGTCTCTTAGGCTGCCGCCCCCTTCTTTTGTTAACCTAAAAGATCAGCTCCTAATCCAATTAGGAGCAGCTTATCCAAATCATATTTGGATAAGACTTCTCTTTAGGTGATAGGGATAAACCCTTATCTTATCTAAAGATTAGATTAGCTTTCCCCTAATCTCATTAGGAGGTTTCTAGATTTGAATCATATTCAGATCTGGACTCTCTGAGTGGATAGGATTAAGACCCTATCCTATCTGCTAATCCATCTCAGAATTCGCCCCTTTAATTAACTAAATGAATAGCCCAGTTCGAAATGGGCTTTAGGCCCATTAAGTTTATGTGCTCACTTATCCTTCCCAACTGCTGCCCAGTTGGGCTTCCTTGTATGGCGTGGGACCCAAGCATTGATCTACACATCCGCCACATGGGTTCGGCCCAGCCTTTGTTACAAGGCCTGGCCGAATACACTGTTAAAGACAGTGCACCCCCTGAAACCCATCGAATGGGCTCTATGGGCCCAACACCTACCCTAAGTGGTCCCTGGGCCAAGCCACCTTGTAACACCCAGGGACTGTGGGCAGATGCAAGATTAGCCCATCAGGTATTATCCTCAATGGTCTTACACTTAATCTCTCAGCCCATAATGATAATACACTGCCCGACAAGAGATGACCTCTCCCTCGGCTGCAAGGAACAGTGTTGCACTCTCTGCTTATATGGATCCCGGGAATTAAAACCTTCTTGCAAACATTTTAGAAACCATAATATATATACTTTTATATCTCATATAAAATATACTTTGCAAAACAAATCTCAACTGTTGAAATCGGTTACCGGCAGTCTTGTTTTCCATCAGTGAGAGTGCATCCCCGATCATTACCTTTGTCCGACAAAGGGGCTGATCTTGTCACTATGATCACCCACTTAGATGAATTCTCGGACTGTCCCAACATACACAGGTTTTGACCCCCACTAAGGATCTCACTGATTGGTACATCAAAGATAGCCCGATCCGACACCTAGTGCAGTATCATAATCGAGTCTAGGGGTCGGGTGTAACTTTCCAGTTTTGCCCATCAATCTCCAAGGTCCAGGGCAATACTGGAAATCTGGTCCAGTTCAAAGATTCAATTAATCCTACACTGTATGTGCCTAGGGTCTCACCCTAGCAGCTGAGACAGGCCACCCCAACTGACTTGGTGGCACCACAGTGTCAGCTTTGTCAGGATAGGTCTCCCCAGACCGACCCACTGGCTGTGAACATTCTAAACTAACACAAGTCTCATTAAGTGTCCAGTTTAAGGGTATTACACAGAAACATACCAAGGGAACATGAATCAAATATGCACTTTTATTCATTTACAATAAACTCATAAAGTACATCATTCTGATTGAAGCTAAGGGCATACAAAACTGTCTAACAACACGATGGTCCAGGCCGTGTTGGGCCTAGGGTTCTAGGTCCACAGGCCGGCATAGCATAGCCCGCGGGCCCATGTGGGCCACGCTCACCTGCTCGATGAACTAACCATTGGGACTAATTCCAACGTTTTGGGTTTTTTTACAAAAATACCCCCAACAACTATAAATGGCTATATAGGGGGTATTTATGTATTTTGGTTTTGGGGGGAGAAAGAATGACACAAATGCCCTCCAACAACTATATAATAGCTAATTTGGAGGGCATTTTGGGTAAAGTGATAAATAACTTTACAATGGCCAAAATATCCCTCCCAACAAATAAAAAATGGCTAGTTTTTAGGGTATTTTGAGCAATTTAATTATTTTCAATTCCTATAAATATCCCTATCCCCCACCGTTCTCATCACACTAATTCAACAATTCTCTTAATCTCTTCTCTAGTTCTCAATCTCTTAATCTCTCATACATTCTCTAATTCTTCAATTTTCAACTTTATTGAAGTTTAACAAGTAGAAGGCTTGCTCAACAGTTCAAGTATCTCAAGTTAGCAATTTGGAAGGCTTGGACTCTTGGAGTTGAAAGGTTTCAATCGTTGAAATCAAGTTGGGATTCCGAACCAGCAATCTGGGTAAGTGCAATTAAATTAATTTTTATTTTTTTAGAATTAAAAAAATACTCGGCTCCTCTCAAAATCAATTCCCCAACATTTTCAATGTCAACAATATTCAGTTGCAACATGGTAGTGTTAGCACCGACATGGATGCTATTGATATTGACGGAACTTAGAAAAAGAAGGCCACTAAGTTTATTAGCATAGTTTGAAAAATATTTAAAGTAGAGGAGGTTCAGGGGAAGGGAAAAAGAACTATTTGCCAAAAATGTAGGAAAGACTTTAGCTATTGTAACAAGGGTGGTACTGGTCATTTGGGCAAACATTTACTCACTCATGAAAAAGAAGAAGAAGAAGAAGGGAGAGAAACAACGCAAACACAAATTGGGCGGGGGGGGGGGGGGGTTGGTACTTCTAAATTCTAGTAATTAAGCACATGCGTTGCTCATAAGAAAATTTTCTTCATATTAATTACTTGAATTTTAGTTATATCATACTTAAGATAAAAGTTGAAAATTAACAAAAGTAACAATATGATTAAAAATAAACTTAAATATTTGTTATTCAATTATGACATCATGGGTTTCTTAGAAAAGTTGGATCATTGACTCACCATCTAGATAAGAAAATAGCATTGCTTTTGGATTAGTTTTAAATTTGGGAAAATTATAGTTAGAGCCAGCTATACAATTAAAATTAAGCTACAAGTTGGTCCATAAACCAACATAATTCTGACAACCGGTTCTAAATTTTAAATTATAAAAACCCTTGCCATGTCATTGGAGGCTTATGTGGTTGTTTCCAACATGGGACTCTTAATCCATGTTGAACACAACAAAAAGCTTATACTGAAATTGCCCTTTAATGTTGGGTGATTGGAAAATAAAAAAAAAGGGTTTTTAGTCTCTCTCTCTTTCTCTCAATCTCCCTCACACCATCTCACTCACAATCATCTTTATCTGCTCAACGACTATGTGATTTGAAAAAAAATAAAAATGGTTTTTGGTTTCTGTATTTATGTTCTCTATATCAATTTCTCTCATTCTCTCTCTCTCTCTCTACCTATCGTTCTACCTTAATCTTTCTCATTGTCTTTCTTGGTCGATTTCTTATTCTCCCTTAATTTCTATCATTCTCCTTCAATTTCTCTCCCACTCCCTCTCTCGTTTGTTTTATTTTCCTACACACTTATATGGTATTAATCAGATCATATAAAAGAACATGAGACCAACTTGGTATGGTTCAAAAACAATTACACCAATTTGATAAAAATTCACAAGAAACTCTTGGCTATGAAATTTACACCAACTGTAGAACGATAAAGATTGAGGGAGAAGGAGATATTGACTGAGAGGGAGAGTGAAGGAAAAGAACGAGAAAGATTGAGGGAGAACAATAGAGAAAAGGGAGAGAGAGAGAGAGAGAGGTTTTGATTTGGCTACAAACCAAAGCTAAGAGATAGAGGGAACGGGAGATCGAGAGATGACTGTGAGAGTGAGAGAGAAGGGAGATCGAGAGACAAAGGGAGTGTGAGAGAAACTGAAAACCTATTTTTGGTATAGGTTTTTTGCTATGTCTAACATGGTCTAAAAGTCCCATGTTGGCAACAGCCACATAAGCCTTTGATGACATGGTGAGGGTTTTTATAATTTGAAATGTAGAGCCAGTTGTTAGAGTTTTGTTAGTTTCTAGACCAACATGCAACCTAATTTTAAATGTATAACCGACTTTGACTATAATTTCCCCTTTAAATTATATATTTCATTTACATTATATAAAATATTTTTTACTTTTCACACTTAATTTTTGTTTGTCTATGGTATCATTTGACTCAAACCACTAACCCACCATCTAAAAATAAAAACTGTTTGATTTCTAGGTTCACATTAAATTTTGTATTACATTTCCATCATTGATAAAATTATTTCTTATGTTATAAAACTTTTTTTGTTTAATATAATGAATGCACAATATTAGAGATGTACCCAATATTTTATTTTTTTATAAATATATAACATTATATTTGTGCCCAAAATTTTCTCTTTTTTTTGTGATTCTTTGTATTTTCTATTATTAAAAATTTTATTATTTGACTATGACATCATTTAATTTCTAGGTTGATTTTGAATTTGGCATTCCATTTTTATCATTGACAAAAATACTTCTTACATTTCATAGTTATTTATTTTAATTTTTTATTATTTAATTATGTCTATATTTATTAATCCATTTGACCCTAAATGGTTGAATTGCTTGCCCACCATTGGAAGGGAAGAAAATGGTTTTGTTTTCAAATTACTTTTCAAAATATTTATTTTTATACTATTAAAATTAATATTGAGGATTTAATTACAAGAATTTAATGATGAGAAAAATATATCTTAAATGTAGTATTTAATGAGAGAAAAATGGAAAATATTTTTATTTCCAATTGGTTTTAAATTTTACATCCCATTTCCACCATTAATAAAAACATTTCTTATTTATCATACTTATTATTGTTCAATATGTATGTTAAAAATGTTCCCAATTTTTTTAATTTCTATTTTTTTCATTTTATCTATTTTTTATTTTATTATTTAATCATACCCATTTGAGTATGGATTTAATTAATAAAACTTAATGATGAGAATAAACAAAAATGACGTAAATATATGATTCAATGAACATGAATGCAAGTTAATAACTTAAATGTTTGATTTAATGAGAGAGAATTGAAAGAATTGAATATATTTAAATTACTTCTTTTCAACTCATTTATTATCAATATCAATTACCCTATTTGCCCTCACTTTTTATCAATAAATTTAAATATAGAGGGGTAAATTTTGTCCTTAGAAAATTCCAGAAATATTCTTGAAGCCATTCATGCTTTTTTAAAGTAGTATAGGTTCTCAAGAAAAATGAGGCAATCTCAAGAAAAATGAGGCAATCTCAAGAAAAATGAGGCAAGAATTAACAAAATACATTGTACATGTTGAACAACCATTTTTGTTAGCTGAAAATATTAAACTTGAAAAATGGTATCAAATCTTAATTCTAAAGTTGCAATTACTTCTGATATTTGGACTTCTAAATTTAACATAAGTTATATTTGAGTTATCAGTCATTTTATTTATGAAAATTGGCTTTTAAATAAAAGAATTTTAAGTTTTATTAGGCTTGAATGGCCACATACTGGCCCAACTATTGCTGCAAGTATTTTAAATACTTTACATGCTTATGAAATTGATAATAAATTATTTTTTATTAGTTTTGATAATGCTAGTAATAATGATTTAGCAATAAATATTTTAAAATCTCAATTAAAACCATGTTTAAATGGTAAATTATTTCATATTTAGATGTGCATGTCACATCTTAGATTTATGTATTTAGGGTGCTTTAAATATTATTTCTACTCATATTTCTAAAATTAGAAATTGTATTATATATATATATATATATTAAAAGTTCTAGAGCAAGAAAACAAGAATTTAAATATTTATGTCAAAATTATGGTTTAAAATATAAACATTTTATATTAGATGTTAAACATAAATGGAATTCTACCTATGCTAAGTTAGAAAGTTGTATTTTTCACAAACAAATTCTTAGTGATTTTTATAATGAAAAAGGTCTAGTAATATTATATTTGAGGAAGACTGGGAAATAGCAATTTGTATAAGAGATTTTTTAAAACATTTTTATGATGCAACTAATGAATTATTGAGTATTTATTATCCAACTAGTTGTAAATTTAGCTTATCAATTAATGATGATTAGTGATTGTTTTGCAAAATACAAAAGGAATCCACAATTTAAAAGTATTGTTGAAATAATGGAAAATAAATTTTAAAAATATTGGGAGAACATTTCTCCTCTTTATTGCTTAGATACAATACTAGATCTTAGGATTAAGAAAGATGGTTTGGATACTTTACTTGAAACATATTGTGAAAATATGATTATTGACATTGGAATTAAAAAATAAGAAATTAATAGTTTATTATTTGAAATGTATAGTGATGTAATCGTTTCTGGTCACGTATCAATTTTTTTGTGATGTATCAATTTTTTGGCTAAGTACCTCGTCAGTGACGTCTCCTCCCAAGTGGCCTGTGACTCAGAGGCTGAAGTGGAGCTTCCTAGTGGCGAACTGTCTGGTAGCAAGCTACCTAGTGGCAAACTGCCTGGTGGTGAGCTACTTGGTGGCGAACTGCCTTGTGGTGAGCTACCTTGATGAGCTACTTGGTGCCAAGCTGCCTGGTGGCGAGTAGGTGCCGAACTGACCAGGTGTCGAGCTGGGCAGGTTAGGTGACGAGCTTCCTTGCTCTTTAGAGTCCTGTAAGGAACCAAATGTTAGAGGACCCGGGGTGGCTAACCTGGCGATGTCGCTCTGATGCTTAAGTCAGTACTCTCATAGTAGACTACGAGCTAAAATTCATAAAGTATGAGAGCTAGAATATGCATACTTGCTTACTTGCCCTCCCTTTGCCCTTGGGGTTGGTGCCTTTATATAGGCATTGTTTGGCATGGGCTTCACGTACCATATCTGAGATTTCTGCGAGGTCGTCTAAGTGGTTCGAGATTCCTGGAGGTAACCGCCATGCACATTGACCACCCTCCGGATTGTTCGACACATGGGCCAACTTCCAAGGATCGTGAGAGAGTTGGGATATGCATGCCGAATTTGTCGGTGAGCACGTCTCGCAGGTCGCCAGGTCGGCGCCTGTGCCAAGCTGCCAGGTTGCGCTTGGGCCAGGCTGCCAGATCGGCGCCTGTGCCAGGCTGCCAGCTCGTGCCTGTGCGTGGCTACCAGCTCGTGCCTGTGCCAGGCTGCCAGCTCACGCCAGGGCCAGGTCACCAGGTCGCGCCTGTGCCAGGCTGCCAGCTCGCGCTAGGGCCAGGTCGCCAGGTCACGCCTGTGCCAGGCTACTAGCTCGTACCTATGCCAGGCTACCAGCTCGCGCCAGGGCTAGGTCGCACCAGGGCAAGGCCGCCAGGTCGCGCTTGTGCCAGGCTGCCAGCTCGTGCCTGTGCCAGGCTGCCAGGTCGCGCCAGGGCCAGGCTGCCAGCTCGCGCCTGTGCCATCTCGTGCCTGTGCCAGGCTGCCAGGTCACGCCAGGGCCAGGTTGCCAGCTCACGCCTGTGCGAGGCCGTGCCTGTGCTAGGCTGCGCCTATGCCAGGCCGCCAAGTGGGACACCATCAACTTGGCTAAGGCAAGTTGTTGCCAAAGTGGTTTCGGGTGTCACCTAGTTGTTCTGAGGTGCCATGTGTCGCAATATCATTTGAGGGCCAAATCCGCCCTCATCATTTGCCCCCCACTCCCAATCCGAAAGTAACTCGGTGAAGGGAGTAGTTTTCTCCTTTTGGCCCGGAATGAATAATTCGATGAGCTCGTAAGGGTCGATTCAATTTCTTAGGCTCTAGGAGCGACTCACAGTCCACTCCTTGATTTTGCCCATGCCGAAGAGGCGACTGGGTCTTATATGGTGAGGAGCTCTTCGCTAGTTCGGTATTTTGGCCCTTAGGCTCTGGGAGCAACTCGTAGTTCACTCTCCTTGACTTTGCCCATGCCGAAGAGGTGACTAGGTCTTGTGATGAGGAAGCCTCTTATCAGTTTGTCAGTTCGCGCCTGGCCAGGCCGCTAGGTCGGCGCTCGCACCAGGTCACACCAGGTCGGCACATGTGCCAGGTTACCAGGCCGCCAGGCCGCGCGATGGCCGCCGGGTGGGCGCCTTAGAGCTATGATTGTGCTGCATCAGCCTCGTAATGCTGGTCACCCACTCCTACAAGAAGCTACTAGGAGCTTGACCTTCGAGGGTAGCACTACTAACTTTGGGTCGCCAGCTCACACGAGAGCCTTGGAAGGCTTGACCAGCAAGGGTGCCCATGTAGTCTGTTGGCCGCCAACTTCCACGGAAGCCACGAAGAGCTCATCTTTGTAGAGGGGACCTGACGAAGATGACTAATGAGGTTTTATCTAGATTGAAAGTAAAGTTGGTAGAGCTGCTTAGTCTGTTAGCTCCCTGCATAGTCTTTGAGTTCATAAAAAATGGAAACTATAAAGCAAGAGTTTTTGTTTCTAAGAAATGATGACTTAGCTTTTTGGAAGAAGAGGAATTAGCTTTTTAGAGGAGGAGAACTTAGCTTTTTGTAGCGATTCCCACACACGGCGCCAAATGATGTAACCGTTTCTGATCACGTATCAATTTTTTTGTGATTTATCAATTTTTTGGCTAAGTGCCTCGTTAGTGACGTCTGCTCCCAAGTGGCCTCTGACTCAGAGGCTGAAGTGGAGCTCCCTAGTGGTGAGCTGTCTGGTGGCAAGCTACCTAGTGGCGAACTGCCTGGTGGTGAGCTACCTGGTGGTGAACTGCCTTGTGGTAAGCTACCTTGATGAGCTACTTGGTGCCGAGTTGCCTAGTGGCGAGCAGATGCCAAACTGACCAGGTGCCAAGCTGGGCAAGTTAGGTGACGAGCTTCCTTGCTCTTTAGAGTCCTGCAAGGAACCAAATGTCAGAGGATCCGGGGTGGCTAACCTGACGAGGTCGCTCCGATGCTTAAGTCAGTACTCTCATAATAGACTGCGAGCTAAAAATCATAAAGTATGAGAGCTAGAATATGCTTACTTGCTTATTTGCCCTCCCTTTGCCCTTGGCTTGGTGCCTTTATATAGGCATTGTTTGGCGTGGGTTTCACACACCATATCCAAGATTTTTGCGAGGTCGTCTAAGTGGCTCAAGATTCCTGGAGGTAATCGCCATGCACGTTGACCACCCTCCGGATCGTTCGACACATGGGCTAATTTCCAAGGATCGTGGGAGAGTTAGGATATGCATGCCGAATTTTTCAGTGAGCACGTCTCGCAAGTCGCCAGGTCGCGCCTGGGCCAGGCTGCCAAGTCGGCACCTGTGCCAAGCCGCCAGCTCGTGCCTATGCCAGGCTGCCAAGTCGGCGCCTGTGCCAGGCTACTAGCTCACGCCAGGGCCAGGTCGCCAGCTCGCGCCTGTGCCAGGCTGCCAGCTCATGCCTGTGCCAGGCTGCCAGCTCGCGCCAGGGCCAGGTCACGCCAGGGCCAGGTCACGCTAGGGCCAGGTTTCCAGGTCGCGCCTATGGCAGGCCGCGCCTGTGTCAGGCCGCACCTGTGCCAGGCCGCACCTGTGCCAGGCTGCACCTGTGCCAGGCCGTGAGGCCGCCAGGTGGGACACCATCAACTTGGCTAAGGCAAGTTGTTGCCAAAGTGGTTTCGGGTGTCACCTAGTTGTTATGAGGTGCCATGTGTCGCAATATCATTGAAGGGTCAAATCCACCCTCATCATACAGTTTATATGAATCTGAGGTAATAGGGAAATAAAAATTCTACAATTTGCACAACTGCATCTTTCACTTCTGAACTTGTGTCCATTAATGGAAGAGAAAAACTTTTTTATTTAATAAGTAAGATGCAGAAATCCCAGCCTCGACAACAAGTTCATTTATTGAACTTAAATTTTATTTACAAGCAAATTTTTCTACTTTAGGTGATTCTTTCTTGACCTCGGAGAGAACAAATAATTTTGATATTTTAGCCTAATGGAGTGAACATGCAAAAAATTATTTAGTTCTCGCCACCATAGCATGTAATCGACTAACCCCTCCGGTGTCTATAATTCTATCAAAGTCTTGTTTTAGTGTAGGTACTAAGGTGTTGGATGACAAGAGAAGTTGTATGAATGATGAAAGTCTAGAGATGTGCATCTGCTTTAAAGATTGGCTAGATGCTGAAGATAGACTATAAGACAAAGGAGGGCATGACACTACACCTGATGTTTCACTTGAAGCAAATGATCAAAGTCAAGAACGATAGGAGAAGATGATGAAATCAATATTTTTTGCATGCTCGATAGTTGCATAGCATTTTTTCAAAATATTGTAAATTTTGTTTTAATTTTATTTAATTTATTTGATACTTTTAATAATGTAATTTTTTATTTTTAATTTGTAACTATATTATACTTTTTATATTTTATTAATTATTCCATTTTACAATTTCCATATTTAATTCATCTAACCATTGTATGCTTTGTATCATTCAAATTTAGATGAAATAAAATTTCTATTTTTCTTCCAATTTGTTATTCACTTTGAGTCTTTGTCTCTTTGATTTCTTATTGGTTAAGTAATTTTTCATTTCTTTGTTAGATTTCTTATTTTTTTTCAAATAGTTCACAAAGGAAAATTAAATATTTTAGTTTTACTTAGAAAAGAAATAAAAAAATAAAAAATGTAAAAAAAAAACAAAAAAAAGTTCTAGCCCAATTAGACCTACGCCCAAGGCCCGACCTATGACCCAACCTAGCCTGGCACGGCCCAGGCCCATGGCCCGCGGGCTTGTACAACCCATTTTACATCTCTAGTAATAATGTTGAACTATAAATATTTTAAAATCTTAATTAATACCATGTTTATATGGTAAATTATTTAATATTAGATGTGCATGTCACATCTTAAATTTATGTACAAGATACTTTAAATATTATCTCACCTCACATTTCTAAGATTACAAATTGTATTATGTATACTAAAAGTTTTGAAAGAAAAAAATACTATAATTTAAATATTTATGTAAAAAATATGATCTAAAATATAAAAATTTTGTATTAGATGTTCAACATATGTAGAATTCCACTTATTCTATGTTAAAGAGTTGTATTTCATATAAAGACATTCGTATTAATTTTTATAATGAGAAAATGTCCCATGATTTTATTAGTGACGATGATTGAAAAATTGCAATTTCTATAAAAAATTCTTTACAATTTTTTATAGTACAACTAATTCATTTTCAGGTGTTTATTATCCAACTTCTTGTATTTTAGTTAATCAACAACTTATAATTAGTGAATCTTTTTAAAATAAAGAAATAATTTAAAATTTTAAAATATTTGTAATGTAACAAAAATTAAATTTTAAAAGTATTAGGAAAACATTTATCCTTCATATTGCTTATCTGCAATATTAGATCCTAGGATTAAAAAAACTTGGTTCAAATGTTTTACCTATTATATGGAAATATAAGATGTGATATTGAAACAAAAAAAGATGAAGTTAACAATTTATTATTTGAAATGTACAATATATATATATATATATATATATATATATATATATATATATATTGTATAGCCTTCACCATTTGAACTACTAGTTCTAGTAATGGAAGAGATAGAATTTGGTCATTAATAAATAAAAGGTAACAATCAACTTCCACTTCATCATCAAGTTCATTTACTGAAACTTCATTTTTATTTATAAGTTATTTTTTAGTAATTTAATAGATTCTCTCAATTCTTAGGAATTAAATAATTTGATATTTTAGCCTAATTAAAATAACAAGAAAAAATTATCCAGTTGTTGCCACCATAGCACATGATCTACTAACCACTCCAATGTGCACAGTTCCATTAGATTATTGTTTTTAGTACATGTACTAGGGTAGTGGACGACAAAAAAAGGTACATGAACAATGAAACCTTTTAGATGTGTATATGTTTGAAGCATTGGTTGGATGCCATAACAAATTGCAAGATCAAGAAGGGTATGTCACTTCAACTAATGCTTCACTAGAAGCAAATGATGCAAATCAAAGATTAATAATGAAGTTGATGAAAATAATGAAGTTAATATTTTTTGTACACTCAATAATTGTACAACATTTTTAAAATTACTACAAGTTTTGTTTTTCAATTTTATTAAAGTTATTTGTATTTTTTAGTACCATTGTAAATTTTTATTTTCAATTTTATTATTTTATTTTATATTTTTTCCAATTATATTTTAATTTATTTTTTACTTCATAGAAAAATGTAATATTGTATCATTAAATTCAACAAAATTGAAAATTTATTTTCAATTTGTTGTTTATTTGTATATTGTTAAGTGTTTTTGTTAACTTTTTATTTATCCCAAAAATTTGTCATTTTTATTTATCAATAACTAAAAAAATGACAAAATAAAAAAAAAAAACTTGGCCTAGACTGAAGCCCATAGCCCACTGAAGATGTAATACTTGAGTGTTGCTGCTTCTAGTTTTGGTAGCACCATAGCAGTGGTCAATTAGAGGTCTAATAGCAGTGGTCAATTAGAGGTGTAATGTGGATGGGAGACAAACACATGGCCTTTTTATTGGCCAAAATGCACCTGTTGCATTGTCTTTTTATCAGATGCAATGAGAAAAAGGCCCACATAGCATCCTTTGTGATAAAAAAGATGATATTCTAATGTGCTATTACCACTCCCACTATAACCAAATGCAGTCTACATCATATAAAAAGGGTTTTAATAACAAAAAAGAGTTATATTGAAAAATAACAAGATTTTTAATTGACATATAAAATAGAGTTTGAATAACAATTTCAAACACTAATAGCATAAGCCAAATGAATAAAAATTAGGAGAGTTTAATGCTATAATCAAGAGGTGGTTCTAGATGTTGTTACAACTCTAGCATGAGGCATGTTTGTGTTAGACAGTGTATGCCCTTAGCTCCAATCAGATTGATGTGCATTATGTCATTTATTGTAAATGAATAAAGTGCATAATTGATTCATGTGATTTGGTGCATTTCTGTGTAATACCCTTAAATTGGACACTAATGAGACTCGTTTTAGTTTAGAATCTTCACAGCCATTGAAAAGATCTGGGGAGATTTATCCTACCAAGCCTGACACTGATGTGCCACCAAGTTGGTTGGGGTGCCTTGTCTCAGCTGCTTGGGTGCCTTGTCTGAAGCTATGCTCATTGCCCCATTTGATTCTTGTTGAAGAATCAAAGGTTCTTGGAGAAAAACCACTTGATGATCCTGCCTCATCCTAAGTTGTGTCAACTTCAGTGAAGGGAGGATTTGGTACTCTCTTTGGGCATGAACACCTACGTTGGGAGAAGCTTTTAGCGTGGATTCCATATCAGGTATACCTCTTCCTAATCTTGGTTTCAGATTTGATTCGATTTAATTACAAGAACGAACCTTGAAAATGCAATTTTCTAAATTGGGAATACGATTCCAGGATGGTAGTAAGAAAATTTTTGAAATTTCACCCAACCACCCTGCATGGTTCGGCCATCCATATGATGAATCTCCCATCTCTTTCGGTGGTATCAGAGCCAGGTTCAAGTCTTGAACCAAATTAGATAAGATCTGATTTTGCGTAAATGGGCAGAAGGCGTTCTACCCGATTTGCGTAGTTAACAATTTATTTTTGGGAATTGGTTCCCAGATTTTGGGCGAATGATCTAAAAGATAAATCTTTATTATTCTGTTATATTTATGAAATTGTTCTATGGGTGTTTCTTGAATTCTTGGGCTGCACGTGTGATGGAGATTGAATCTTTTTGGTGCCAAGTTTTGCGCACCCCGCTTTTCTATTCTATTTGATTTGGTCTATAAATTATTCTTTTTTTTTTATTTTTAGACAAGTTGTATAGGATTCAATGCGATGTAATTGTTAGACAGTTTTGTATGCCCTTAGCTTCAATTAGAATGATGTACCTTATGAGTTTATTGTAAATGAATAAAAGTGCATATTTGATTCATGTTCTCTTGGTATGTTTTTGTGTAATACCCTTAAACTGGACACTTAATGAGACTCGTGTTAGTTTAGAATGTTCACAGCCAGTGGGTCGGTCTGGGGAGACCTATCCTGACAAGGCTGACATTGTGGTGCCACCAAGTCGGTTGGGGTGGCCTGTCTCAGCTGCCAGGGTGAAACCCTAGGCACATACAATGTAGGATTAATTGAATCTTTGAACTGGACCAGATTTCCAGTATTGCTCTGGACCTTGGAGATTGATGGGCAAAATTGGAAAGTTACACCCGACCCCTAGACTCGATTATGATACTGCACTAGGTGTCGGATCGGGCTATCTTTGATGTACCAATCAGTGAGATCCTTAGCAGGGGTCAAAACCTGGGTATGTTGAGACAGTCCGAGAATTCATTTGAGTGGGTGATCATAGTGACAGGATCAGCCCCTTTGTCGGACAAAGGTAATGATCGAGGATGCACTCTCACTGATGGAAACCAAGATTGCCGGTAGCTGATTTCAACCGTTGAGATTTGTTTTGCAAAGTATATTTTATATGAGATATAAAAGTATATATATTATGGTTTCTAAAATGTTTGCAAGAAGGTTTTAATTCCCGGGATCCATATAAGCAGAGAGTGCAACACGGTTCCTTGCAGCCGTGGGAGAGGTCCTCTCTTGTCGGGCAGTGTAGGATCATTATGGGCTGAGAGGTTAAGTGTAAGACCAATGAGGATAATACCTGATGGGCTAATCTTGCATCTGCCCACAGTCCCTAGGTGTTACAAGGTGGCTTGGCCCAGGGACCACTTAGGGTAAGTGTTGGGCCCATAGAGCCCATTCGATGGGTTTCAGGGGGTGCACTGTCTTTAATAGTGTATTCGGCTAGGCCTTGTAACAAAGGCTGGGCCGAACCCATGTGGCTGATGTGTAGATCAATGCTTGGGTCCCATGCCATACAAGGAAGCCCAACTGGGCAGCAGTTAGGAAGGATAAGTGAGCACATAAGCTTAATGGGCCAAAAGCCCATTTCGAACTGGGCTATTCATTTAGTTAATTAAAGGGGTGAATTCTGAGATGGCTTAGCAGATAGGATAGGGTCTTAATCCTATCCACTCAGAGAGTCCAGATCTGAATATGATTCAGATCTAGAAACCTCCTAATGAGATTAGGGGAAAGCTAATCTAATCTGCAGATAAGATAAGGGTTTATTCCTATCACCTAAAGAGAAGTCTTATCCAAATACGATTTGGATAAGCTGCTTCTAATTGGATTAGGAGCTGATCTTTTAGGTTAACAAAAGAAGGGGGTGGCAGCCTAAGAGACACACATCAGATTTCCTTTAATGCTGAAAACAAGAAGAGAGAATTCTGCACCCTGCGAATACTCTCTTGCCGCCTTCCTTTTCTTATTGCCCTGCTTGCCAGTTCGATCTCCAGTTGTGGGAGAAGTCAAGATTGAATCTTGACATCAGTTCTTTAAGAAAGGATTGAAAGGAAGCTGTGCTCACATACCATCCTGCTGATTCTTGCGAAGGACAGAGTTCTTGGAGAAGAACACTGCTGATTCTGCTCCATCCTGCACTGCGCCATCTTCAGTGGGAGCAGTTTTTGGATCCTTCCTTGGGCGTGAACACCTCCGTTGGGAGATACTACTTCTCCGTATCAGGTATAATTTTCTCCTACTCCTTTTGGTTCATATCTGATTCAGTTTAAGGTTCAAGAATGATCCTTGAAAATATGATTTTCTAAATAGGGAATGCGATTCCCAGTTGAAGGGAGAGAAAAATTTTTGAAATTCGCCCCCTTATTCCGCAATCTTTGGGCTTAGGATGGATCTCTCATCCTTTCAATGATAATAGAAAGATCAGGTTTTTCTATTTTATTTCATTTGGAGATTGCTGGAGTGCGCGACAGAGGAGAAGAAGAGTTCGCAGAAAGAAGTTTTGCTATCTGTGATTTGGCAGATTTCGATTCTATGATCTGTGATTAATTTTCTTTATAGGTTTGTAGGATGTCCAAGATTATCACAATGCAACCCTCTAATTTTGTTTTCATGATAATTATGATTATCTTGATTTAATTTATTTTTCAGATCATTATTCTTGAATTAAATCTTGAACTGGACACCAAAACTTGGGCCTATTTACAACAGATTTGGTCTAAGCTAGTTGGATCGAATTCTTGGTTCGATGGGGTTAGTTTTCTGACCCCAATTCAATTTTGGCTAGAGGGTTGATGGCCCACTTCAAGTTTTAATTCAGCCCACCTCTGTAAAACCCAGTTTTAATATGTTAAAACTACATTAGCCCGAATCAACATAAATGCTATATGGGCCAAACTGTTGTTTGCAATTCAGCCCATATACCTAGGTAATGTTATTTGATAATATTATGGGATTTATTGGGTTGATACTGATTTAACCTAATTAATTTAGGGTTTTACAAGTTTTTGATTGATTGGATCAATTTGTTTCATGCATGTGATGTATGGATGTGTGATGTGCTACATACATGGGCCATAAGCACTTGGCCCATGTTATTTTGATAGTGGCCCTTTCGCACACCATGACTGAATGCACATTATTGCCATGGTGTCCATAAGATCATTGGATGATCTCCCTTCTTGATGGGCCCACATCAGCTTCCTCCCCAAGAGGAACCGTGCGAAACCCTAGCCGTTTAGGGCCCATTTAATTATGACTTTGAGAAAGTCAGTGGGAGCCACTTTGGTTTGACCAAAATCAGAACTAGGGCGTAATATTTCGTTCCCTCCAGTAAAATATAAGTGCATGTGATAGGCAGATTCATATGATGAACTCTCTAAAGGCCTTCCATCATTAGCATGAAGATAGGCCCTTCAATAATGAGGAGATGCACCATAAAATGGGGTTATCCATTTGCTGTTGGGTCTGTTGGATTGTTTCATAAGATGATAGGGGCGTTATAGATCAATGTGAGAGGGGCCTACTCTAAAATGGAAGACTTTCATGGTACCTTGGCGTTCACGAATATGATGGGTAAGCACTTACTGGACAGAAAAGTTTAATTTAAAATGGCAATGAACTTTGTTTGACAGAGGCCAAAGGGAAAGCTCATAAGATGAGTGGATATGATACTTCACAGAAGGTGGTGGAGTTATGCAGCTAAAACAGTTGTTTCCATGCACTATATGTGATTTCCCACATTTCTAGAGACATAATCGCGCCTCCGTCACCGAGATAGGAGGGAAATCTCAAAGATGAATAAATGGAAATGGAACATGGATTAAAAGCCTTATTTATGTAGTAGACATGAATCAAATTAGGTTGTGGGCTAATATTTGCTTTGCCTTTTATCAGAAATGGCAAACAGACAATTCACCAAACTGTTGGACGATAATAAGCTTAAGGGCCCAAACTATGCTGATTGGTTCCATAACCTTATGCTGGTTCTAACGTCTGAGAAATTGGACAAGGTTGCTAAGAACCCTGCTTCGGATCGTCCGGGTGATAGGGCTTCTAAGGCTCGTAGGAAGGAATATAAGAATGGGAAGAGAAAAACTCTCTTGCCCGATGCTACATCATAGCCTCCTTAGATAATTAGATACAAAGACAGTTCGATCAAATCGAAGTGTCCAAGGATATTTAGGATAGTTTAAGAACCATGTACGAAGAGCAGAATTGTTCTACTCGCCAAAACGTCCAAAAGCAGTTTATGACCACTCAAATGTCCAAGAACCAGTTGGTTCATGACCATTGTCTTAAGATGATGGGATACATTAATGAACTAGAGGCTCTTGGATCTGGTCTAGATCATGTCACCAAAGTTGATGCCATCCTGAACTCTTTCCTCCTTCCTGCAATCAGATCATCATGAGCTATAATATGAACAAGCTAAATGTTAGCCTTCAAGAACTTAACAGTATGCTGTAGAGGGCTGAAGAACTGAT
The DNA here is from genome assembly GCF_055504915.1 of Nelumbo nucifera. Lineage (NCBI taxonomy): Eukaryota > Viridiplantae > Streptophyta > Magnoliopsida > Proteales > Nelumbonaceae > Nelumbo > Nelumbo nucifera. The sequence goes on along the minus strand of NC_142656.1, from coordinate 41,350,715 downwards.
AAAGAAGGATGAGCCCATATCCATGCTTGTTGAAGGTGGCAAATCAGGTAAGAAGAAGAGGAAGTCAAAGAAGAAACCTCAGAAGAAAGTTAGCAGACCTAAAAAGCAGAAGAAGGACATGACATCAGATGCCTGCCACTTTTGCAAGCAGGCCAAGCACTAGAAGAGGAATGTCCTCAGTGCCTGGAGACCAAGAAACAAGGTAATTTCGAATCCTTTGTCATAGAGACCAACATGTTGGTCACTTTTGCATCCTAGTGTATTGACTTCGGGGCTTCTACTCATGCATGTAATACATTGCAGGGGTTCAGGACAAGTAGAAAATTGAGTGATGGAAAAGTAATTCTTTACTCAGGGACTTCTGTAATGGTTGTAGATGCAGCTATAGGAACTGTATATTTACTTTTCAGAGGAGTTATAACCTTAAAAGATTGTCTTTATGTACCAAATTTGAGAAGAAATTTGATTTCTATTTCAAAATTGTCCATGGATGGTTATTATATTTTGTTCAGTAATGTGATTACTATTAAACGGAATAACAAATTCATTACTTACAGAGAACTTGAGAATGGTCTCTATGTTCTCCATCATTTTCTGGAAACGAATTTAACTGAAACTACATCGGAAATAATCCACAAGAAAACAACTCGTGATACAGTTAATCCCACGTGCCTGTGGCATTACCGACTTGGCCACATTAACATAGATCGTATCACAAGGTTGGTAAAGGATGGTCCTTTGGATTTTCTAACTGTAGAAGATCTTCCAACCTGTGAACCTTGCCTTCAGGGTAAGATGATGAAATGACCATTTACCGGTAAGCCTGAAAGATCTACAGGCACGCTTGACCTTATACATCTAATGTATGTGGTCCCAAGAATGTTAGGACACGTAACCAGCATGTTTATTTCATAACATTTACCAATGATCATTCACGGTATGGTTACATGTACCTAATGAGACACAAGTCTGAATCTTTGGAAAAGTTCAAAGAATTCAGGCAAGAGGTTGAGAAACAGTTAGGGAGACACATTAAGGCCCTTCAATCAGATCGATGAGGCGAATATCTCTCTGACGAATTCAGGGACTACTTGAAGGAAAACGGGATAGTATCACAACTGGCTCCTCCTGCTACACCACAGTTAAACGGTGTGTTAGAGAGGAGGAACGAGACTTTATTGGATATGGTTCGATCACTTCTTGTCCACTCAGAATTACCTACATCATTTCGGGGCTACGCATTAGAGACTGCGATATACATGTCGAACCGGGTTCCAACCAAATCCGTTCCGAAGACTCCCTATGAGCTTTGGACCGGTAAGAAGCCAAGTGTGAGACAATTGAAGATTTGGGGTTGTCCAACACATGTTAAAAGAACAAGTGCTAACAAATTAGAATCTAAGACCAGTCGTTGCCTATTTGTAGGTTACCCCAAAGGCTTTGTAGGATATTTATTCTATGACCAAGAGAGCAGAAAGTGTTCTGTAGTTGAAATGCCCATTTTGTTGGAGGAAAATTACATCCTAAACAATCATCGTCAAGAAGTTGTTCTTGATGAGGAGAGCTCAGGGGTAGTGGGAGATGTTCCACAAGCTCCAGATAATAACCAACCTAGGAGATCTACCCAAGTATACAGGCCTCTAATTCATTACAGCTATGACCAAGAAAGTTATTTGGTGGAAGCCAAGACCAGTGAGGAGGATCCCGTGACTTATATAGAAGCTATGTTAGACATAGATTCCTTGAAGTGGATAGATGCCATGAGAGCTGAGATGGACTCAATGGAGACCAACGGAGTCTGGACTCTAGTGGATCCGTCCTCTGGGGTAAAAACAAGTTGCAAATGGATCTATAAGAGGAAGAATGGCCCTAATGGTAGACCTACAAGGCTCGTGTGGCGAAAGGGTACACTCAGAAAAAGGGAATCGACTATGAGGAAACCTTTTTGCCTGTGGCCATGCTTAAATCCATTAGGATCTTGCTAGCTGTAACAGCATACCATGACTATGAGATTTGGCAAATGGATGTCAAAACCATGTTCCTGAATGGGGATCCTTTTGAAGATATCTACATGCATCAACATCAAGGTTTCATTGTTGCAGGTCAGGAACACATGGAATGTAAACTTAATTGATCCATATATGGACTTAAGTAAGCTTCTAGGAGCTGGAACATCAGGTTTGACTCTACCGTCAAACAGTTTGACTTTGAGCAGAATTCGGATGAACCATGTGTTTACAGGAACACCAGTGGGGACAAGGTTTTGTTCTTGGTTTTGTATCTAGACGACATTCTACTCATTGGAAATTATGTAGGAAAGTTGACTACGGCAAAAGTATGGCTTTCACAGCAATTCTCCATGAAGATCTTGGAGAAGCCTCTTATATCTTGGGACTTCGACTCTATAGAGATAGATAGAAGAGGATAATAGGATTATCACAGTCTACTTACATTTGACAAAATAGTCAAGAGATATAGTATGGAGAACTCCAAGAAAGGAAATGTTCCTTTTAGGCATGGAGTCACTATCTCTAAGGGAATGTCTCCCAAGACACCTAAGGAGATTGAGGGCATGAAGGAAGTTCCCTATGCCTCTGTCATAGGGAGCATCATGTATATCATGTTGTGCACTTGACCAGACATTGCTTAGGCCATGAGTGTGGTAAGTAGATACCAATCTAACCAAGGACAAGAGCATTGGACTGCTGTAAAGAACATACTTAAATACCTTCGAAGGACAAAAGAGTTTTGTTTGGTATTCGATGGTAGTTCACTATAGATCGTTGGGTATACTGATACTGACTACCAGTCAGATCCAGATGGTACAATGTCTACATCTGGTTACATCTTCACGATGGGGTCCTGTGTAGTAAGAATAGCAGATTCCACAACCCAAGCCGAACACATTGCCGTAAGTGAGGCTGCCTAATGAGTGAAGGTGTTCATTCTAGAATTTAGAATTCAACACATCACCCATTCCGCTGTTGTGTGACAACACTGGATCTACAGGAGATTGATGTTAAAAGGTTGCATTAGTGGAGAATGTGGCACTCATTGACTAAGCCACTAACACAGAAAGTGTTTGAGAAACACGTGGAAAGCCTGGGACTCCGGCTTGTACCCGATTGGACCTAAGTGCAAGTGGTAGCTGTTAGACAGTGTATGCCCTTAGCTCTAATAAGATTGATGTACATTATGTCATTTATTGTAAAAGAATAAAGTGCATAATTGATTCATGTGATTTGGTGCGTTTTTGTGTAATACCCTTAAATGAGACTCGTGTTAGTTTAGAATCTTCATAGCCATTGGAAAGATCTGGGGAGATTCGTCCTACCAAGCCTGACACTGATGTGCCACCAAGTTGGTTGGGGTGCCTTGTCTCAACTGCTTGGGTGAGACCTGAGGTACATGCAGTGTGTGTTTTCTTGAAACCCTGAACTGGATCAAATTCTAGTGTTGCCCTGGACCTTGGAGATAGATGGGAAAAATTGGAATGTTACACCTGACCCCTAGACTTGATTATGGTACTGCACTAGTTGTCGGATTGGGTTGTCTTTGATATGCCAATCAGTGAGATCCTTAGTGTGGGTCAAAACCTGGGTATGTTGGGGCAGTCCAAGAATTCACCTGAGTGGGTGATCATAAAGACAGAATCAGCCCCTTTGTCGGACAAAGTGAATGATCGGGGAATGCACTTTCTGATGGAAACCTAAACTGGTAGTAGTGGATTTCAAATGTGTTTGAAATTTGGTTTTGCAAAATATATTTATATAGAGATATACTTATATATTATGTTTTCACAAATTGTTTGCAAAAGGTTTTAATTCCCGAGATCCATGTGAGTAGAGAGTGCAACACTGTACCTTGTAGCCGAGGGAGAGGTCCTCTTTTGTTAGGCAGTGTTGGATCATTAAGGGCTGAGAGGTTAAGTGTAAGACCATTGAGGGTTGTACCTGATGGGCTAATCTTGCATCTGCCTACAGTCCTTGAGCCTTCATAAGATGGTTGGACCCAATGACCATTTAGTGTAAATGTTGGGCCCATTAAGAACCCATGATGATAGACTCAGGGGTTTATTGTGTCCTATAGTGAATTCAGTCAAGCCTTGTAACTAAGGCTGGGCTGAACCCATGTGGCTGATGTGTAGATCAATGATAGGGTCCCACACCATACAAAGACAGCCGAGCTAGCTTGCATTAAAAGGAAGTGAGCTTGAAAGCTTAATGGGCTTAAAGCCCATTTCGAACTGGGTTAATTGGATTAATTAATTAAGGGTGAATTTGGGTATGGATCAATAGATGAGGATAAGAGGATAACTCTTGTCCACTTAAAGAGTTCAAATCCAAATAGAAATTTGGATCAGGAAACTTCTAATTTGATTAGGAGTAGCTGATCTTGATCTGCCGATAAGATAAGGGATTATCCTTATCACTTAAAGAGTTCAAATCCAAATAAACATTTGGATCAAGAAACTCCTAATCAGATTAGGAGATTACCTCTTTAAGGGCTATACATAAAGAGCAGCGTGAACCTGAAAAGGGTTACACAGTTTGACTATTTCTGCCTCCAATTCTCTCTCTGCTCTTGTCGCCCTACCCTATTTGATCTCCTGATCTCAATCTCTTGGAAGTGATCAAGATTTGATCTTAATATTCTTTCTTGCTAGAAGAAACAATTCTGAAGTTGTGCTCAATACCCCATTTGATTCTTGCTGAAGAATCAGAGGTTCTTGGTGAAGAACCACTTGCTGATCCTACCTCATCCTAAGTTGTGTCATCTTCAGTGGAGGGAGGATTTGGTACTCTCTTTGGCCATGAATACTTGAGTTGGGAGGAGCTTTTTGCGTGGATTCTGTATCAGGTATACCTCTTCCTAAATGAAAAAATAATTACTAATTAATAAATGAAACAATTAAAATTAAAAGAAAATAAATAATGATTATAAAAATATTAAAATAATTAATAGTTTACACAAATAAAAATTAATATAATTTTTGAAAATTAATGAAATAATTAAAAATTATTAGTTAATAAAAATAATTAATAATTAATAAATAACACAAATAAATTTAATAAAAAATATTAAAATAATTAATAAAAATATTTTATAATTAATAACTAATAAAAACATTATTATTATTCATTGAAGTACCGAACCACTACTACTACTTGCTACAGCGGCGGTGGTGGGAAGACAGGGGAGGGAGGGAGAGAGAGAGAGAGAGAGGGAGAGAGGGAGCGGCTGCTAGGGGAGAGAGAGAGAAGACAGTGGCGGTGGCAGTGGTGGGAATATAGGGGAGAGAGAGAGGAACAAGCGAGCGAGAGAAGATAGGGAAGGAGAGAAAGAGAGAGAGTGAGAGCGAGAGCGAGAGAGTGAGAGAGAGAGAGAGAGAGAGAGAGCGAGAGAGAGAGAGAAAGAGAGAGCGAGAGATAGGGGGAGAGAGAGCCGCCGCTACAGGGGGCGAAGAGAGAGAGTGAGAGCGAGAGCGAGAGCGAGAGCGAGAGCGAGAGAGAGAGAGAGAGAGAGAGAGAGCGAGAGAGAGAGAAAGAGAGAGCGAGAGCGAGAGAATACATGGGGAGAGAAAGCCGCCGCTGCAAGTTGTAGTGGCGGTGGCGGGAATACAAGGGGAGAAGAGAGAGAGAGAGAGCGAGAGTGAGAGAAGATAGGGGGAGAGAGAGCCGCCGCTACAAGGGGCGAAGAGAGAGAGTGAGAGCGAGAGCGAGAGAGAGAGAGAGAGAGAGAGAGAGAGAGAGAGAGAGAGAAAGCGAGAGAGAGAGAGAAAGAGAGAGCGAGAGAAGACATGGGGAGAGAAAGCCGCCGCTGCAAGTTGTAGTGGCGGTGGCGGGAATACAAGGGTAGAAGAGAGAGAGAGAGCGAGAGTGAGAGAAGATAGGGGGAGAGAGAGCCGCCGCTGCAACTGTGGCGGGAATATAGGGTGAAAAGCGAGAGAGAGAGAGAGAGAGAGAGAGAGAGAGAGAGAGAACGAGAGAAGACAAGGGAGAGAGAGAACTGCCATTGCAACTTGCAGCAGCGGTGGCAGGAAGACAAGGTAGAGAGAGAGGGAGAGAGAGAGAGAGTCAAAGAGAGAGAGAGAGGTTGAATGTTTTGGTTTTCTGGGTTTGGGGTATCAAGGGTAACTCAGGTCATTTATGAAAAATTGTAAGGATATTTTGGACATTGGGCCAGCTTTGATACACATCTGAGCGCATTAAGAGACAGCCCAACAAGGGGTGAAGTATGAACGCATTAAGACCCAGTTTAAGAGGTACAACCAAACAAGGGGTGAGGTCTGAAAAGTAGCATTTTCAAATTCAGGCCTCTAAAAAGTGCAATCAAATGGCACCTAAGCGATCTCTCTCTCTCCACTCCACGTGAAAGATGCTTTCCATTTGTTTGCTTCTTATCAGCTTATGGCTTTAGTTTTAAGCTTCACCAATAAATTCCCACCATAACAGAAAAGAACCAGATAGTCTGGCAACAACTGAAACTGCTAAATTGAATGATTTTTTGCTTTCTCTTTTAGAGGTTATGTTATTAAGGAGGTATGAGCTCATTAATGGTTGAAGCAAGGTGCATTGATTATCATTCTTTTTGAATATTTTATTATTTAACTATTTCATTCATTAAAAGACAAAATAATAAGTCATTTTGTTCAGCCAGTTCAGTCACTACGCTGATGTCCAGTAACTAAGACGATCACTCAATGTCCAATGCTCTCTGGCCCTATTCGCATTTCGGTAAGTTATTTATCCGGGTAAATGCACTTACTCAAGTAATTGTTTCCCAACAAAGATTTACTCGGATAAGTGCATTTACCCATGCTCTTTTATTTCTCATGTAAATAAGGCAATGACCATTTTATCCACAAAAACCCATTATTACAAGGGGCATTTTTGTCCCTTTCAAGTGTTTGACAATCTTCCCCCAAGGTGGGAAAGTTATTTACCCACCTAGGAGATGGGGTAAGTGATACCTAGGAAAATAAACTTTCCCTGGTCCCCACATAAATCTGAAAAAAGAACATGGGATTTTTGGTCAATGGGAATCAAAATCCCATTGACCAACTTTTCTTCCTTTCAAAATCCAGAAAAAGAACGCCCCCTCTGTGATAAAGTCAATGGATCTCGTGGGCACCTTGCTTTATCCCCAACCCCTTAAATCTCCCATTAATGTGCAATATGTAATAGGAAGGAAAAACAAAATCATTATTTTTTGGTATTTTGTGATATGCATCACTCTAATAACCTTTCCTCCACTCCCCAAAGTCAGAGGTTGCAGGAATCTAAGTAGAGTCTTGGGGTCAAACCCAACACTGAGCCACCCCTCTGCAAGGTAAGGTCTTCTGCTAGGCATAGTAGAGTCTTGGGATTGAATTCCGCCTGCACTTACGTTGGGAGGGTTATGGGTGTGGGGATGGGTTACCTCGTTGTGTAGCCCTTCAAAAAAAAAAGAAAAAAAAAACTGAGCCACCCCTTAGTTGACATTCACTTCAGCTGCTATCAAATGGCCCCAATATTTTGAATAACTTAATTTATTCGATATATTCTTTTTTCCCATTTCTTTGGCAATAATTGATTCTCTAGAAATCCATGTTGCCACTAAAAACCCATGATGTATTTTCAATAAGAAATTTTGCAGTAATCAGAAATCTTTTTGAGTGTCACTAAGAGGGCATTCTTTTTTTGGATTTTGAGAGGGGGAAAGTTGGTCAATGGGATTTTGATTCCCATTGACCAAGAAACACATGTTCATTTTTCAGATTTATGTGGGGACCAGTGAAAGTTTATTTTTCTAGGTATCACTTAGCTGGGTAAGTGATACCCATCTCCTAGGTGGGTAACTTAACTTTTCCATCTAAGAAAAAGTTGCCAATACTTGCATGGGACAAAAATGCCCTTTTTAATAATAGAATTTTTATGGCTAAGATGGGCATTGCCTTATTTACATGGGAAATAAAAGAACATGGGTAAATGCACTTACCTGGGTAAGTGTTTCCCAAGTAAGTACATTTACTCGGGTAAGTGACTTACTGAAAAGTGAACGGGGCATAAAAAACACTAGTTGCATTATCTATCTTTTGACTTTCTAACTTTTCCATTAAAAAATTCATCTTGACCTCTACCTTTTTTAGTGTTTCTAGCTAATTAGTGAATTGAGATATGCTCCTCACATAGGGCGCCTCACACCAACCTCACATGCACATCTCACCATGCATTGGTAACATTTCATGTGAATAATAATGTATAAGTATTGGAATTGTTCCCAATGCATGGTGGGATGTGCCTGTGAGGCGCCCTATGTGAGGAGCAAATCCGGTCTCCTAACTAGTGGACGAGAAACTCATGACAAAAAGGATTGAAAACCTAGCATATCCAAAGGATCTCTACCCACTCGATGGTTTGGGTCGTCTCTCACATAGCAAAAATAAGGTAGATTGTACAAGAAAGCTCCTTAATTGACTTGAGTATAACTATATATATATAGGGATGAATCAATCGGTTTTGGTTTGGATCCAATCCAATCCAAATCTTATCAAATCGGATTTGGACAATCCATTATAATTATTGGATTGGGCCAATCCAAAATAAATTGGTCTGTATTCATATTAGTTTGAATTAGACTTAAACCAAATTTCCAATAATCCGATCATGAGGCCAAACCCTTGTCCAATTTGAAATCAATCAAAACTGAAAACAACATAAAATCACTTTTATGAAAGTACTTTTAAAAAAGCACTTTTATGAAAACATTTTTATAAAAGTAATTTTATGAAAAGTATTTTTACGAAAGCACTTTTATAAAAATAGTTTTACGAAAGCATTTTTACAAAAGTACTTTTATGAAAGCACTTTTATAGAAGTAGTTTTATAAAAGCACTTTCACAAAATCACTTTAATAAAAGCGCTTCTACAAAAGTACTTTTACAAAAGCACTTTACAAAAGTACATTTATGAAGTCACTTTTATAAAAGTACTTTTACACGAAAGCACTTTTATGAAATCACTTTTACAAAAAAACTTTTTGTGGAAGTACTTTTACAAAAGCACTCTTATAGAAGCACTTTTATAAAAACACTTTTACGAAAGCACTTTTATGGAAGCACCTTTAGAAAATCACTTTTATGAAAGAACTTTTACGAAAGTACTTTTATGAAAGCACTTTTATAAAAACACTTCTACGAAAGTACTTTTATAAAAGTACTTTTACGAAAGAACTTTTATAAAAGTACTTTTACAAAATCACTTATAAAAAAGTACTTTTATAAAAGTCTATGAAAGTACTTTACGAAAAGTGCTTTTACACTTCTCTGAAGTACTTTCAATAAAGTGTTTTTGTAAAAGCACTTTTATGAAAATATTTTTATCAAAGTACTTTTTCAAAAGTGCTTTTTCAATGCTAAAAGTGCTTTAATATAATTTTTGATATTTTGTTCGGTTTGGTTTGGATCCATTCCAATCCAGTTGGTTTGTATTGGATTTGGATTGGATTGGGTCCAATCCATTTATAAGTGGACTCACTTTGGATTGGATCTGGTTGGACCAAATTCGTCCAATTGGCACCTCTATATATATATATATACATAATATGTATGTACGGATGTATGTATATACTAGTTTAGTGACTTGTAAAAATGCACATGTAAAAAATCACTAAGAGGAGAGAGAGAGAGAGAGAGAGAGGAGATAGTAGATAAGGATAGGATGGGAAATTATAAATTAAAAATAATAGGGGCTTTCTAAGCATGTAAAAGTTTGAATATCAACTTAAAGTTGGGAGGTGATCATGGTTTTCAAAACTGGACTGGACCAGACGGTTAGAGTGGAAAAATCGGGAATCGATCAGGTGACCAGTTCTGTTTTACCCTAGAACCGTTATTTTGCTAAAAACCATTGATTTGGTTAACAAACCATTAACCTGAACGTTTGAACCATCCAAACCATCCAACGGTTTTAACTGTTTTTATTTTTTTAATTTTTTGTTAGAACGAGTCGTCCATTCAGTTCGAACGGTCGAACCATTTGACTTGGGAACCGAACCCCTGTCCGGTTCGTTGTCTGGTTTGGTTTTAAAAACCTTGGAGGTGATTCTTCCTCTTTTATATAATTTATAGATATATAAACTTATAGATACTAGTAAGTATGCACGTATTTTGCACATGGCAATTCTAGATGGTGATAATTATAATAATAATATATCCAAATTTTTTATAAACTATATGTGTTTTTTATTTTTTGTATTTTTATTATTAATCATATGCAAATTGCAAAATCCAAATCTAATTGCATAAACACCTCATCCAAATATGTGATAAACATATTAAATTGTGAAGTTTCAATTATCTTTGATAGGCCTACCTATCAAAGATTATAGATTTAATGGCTACTATAGTGGTCATATTTGTATATTAATCCATCTCTAATTGTAAGGTTTGAAAATGTAACTTCAATTTTTACTTTTCAGCTCATTTAATCCCCTCTCATTAAGTTTTATACTTAAGGTATTAAATCTCATTTTTTCTTATTAAATCCTATATTTTTAAGTTATTTTTCACTAATAAATGCTTGGCTAGACTCCTCTTTTTGTAGTGCTTTATCTTCTTGGTGTATCTTTTTTCTTTTGTTCATTTATCAAAAAAAAAATTCGGACTTAAATAGATGGAATTGAATGAGGTGAAAAGTAGTAGTTCAATTTACAATTTAAACTTTACAATTAAATATGGACTAAATTCAAAAATGATTATTGTAGTCATTGTATTAAAAACTGAACCAAAACGAACAGTCGAATGGCCTGGGAACTGGTTAGGTCACTAGTTCCGTTTTGGCCTTGGATTGCTATTTTACAAAAAACCATTGAAATGGTTAGAGAATTGTTGACCCAGTCAATTTAACCATTAAAATGTTTGACCCAATTAATGGTTTGTGGGCTGCTTTCAAACTAATTCTAAATTTGTTATTTATTTTAAAATAGAAATTAAAAAGTTGAAAAAGGAAACTTTCGTATCTCATAATCTTGTTTGATTATTCTCAATGGTCAAAATTAGTTAGGGTTTTTATTTTTTCAATTTTGATTTTGAGTTTGTTCATTTATTTGATTCTTTTTAAGTTATAACAACAAAAAAAATTGCAACTTCAATGAAGAAATCGAAAAATCGATGCAAGAGGTGAGATTAAACACCGATCTTATATTAAATTTGAGATACACCAATGAAGTAAATGATTTGGGATTTGAGAGAGATGTAAGAAGAGGGCAAACAATGTTGTAGTTGTAGCAATAGTGATGATGAACATAGAGATAGCCGCCAATGGTGGTTCCTTCTTGTTTTCAAGGCAAATGGTTCTACAATAACGATCGGTGAACATGGTAATGATCACCTCGACAATCATCATCTTATTCTTTTCTTTCTTTTTCTCAAATTTCAGCTTTAACCAGCCACCTCTTTCTCAAAGTCTCACACTCCCCTCTCATAATAGCGTATATATACGGTGGATTGACCCGTTCAAACTGAATTGTTGAACTGCTAACCCAAAAACCGAAAGCCAAAGTGGTTCCATTTCTGGGTCAATTTTTAAAACCTTGATTTTTGTCAAAATAAAGTTCCATAATCTTATTCATACTTTTAATAGTAGTGTAAATATAGAACTATAGATGTGTTAAATTTTTTCTAAAGTTTTTTTTTTGTATTTTTGTGTGTAAAAATAATTTTGATATGTCACAGTTACTTTTTGTTTAATATGATAAATGCATGATATTATACATGTGCTTGAATGCTCTTTTTGCAAAATTTATGTATTTTTTAAATTTTATTATTTATTTATGACATTAAAGGTTAACACATTTAAACCAAAAGTTGACCTATTTACTATTAGTTTTTATATTTCATTTTTGGTTAGTTCTAAATTATGTATTTAATTTTAATTTTCAATAAAAATAATTCTTGTTTATTACACTTATTTTTTTAATTGATTAATAAAATATCATAAGTGTGTCTAATTTTTTTTTGTATTTTTCTATCTATATTTCTATTTTAAAAAATATTATTACCTAACTATGACTTTATAGGTTGATAAATTTGATTTTGATTGTTGAATTGCTTATCCACCACTTGGATAAAGATTGTTTTTATTTTTGTGTTAGTTTTAAAATTATGGGTTTTTATTGTTAAAATATTGACATAGATCTAATTAGTTGTATTTATTAGTGAAAAATAAGTTAAAATATAAGATTTAATAAGAGAAAATGAGATTTAGTACCTTAAGTATAAAACTTAATGAGAGGGGATTAAATGAGTTGGAAAGTAATAATTGAAGTTACATTTTCAAACCTTACAATTAGAGATGGATTAAGTATACAAATATGGCCATTATAGTAGCCATTAAATCTATAATAAAATAACATTTATACCCTTTTTCAAATAAGGAAATAAAGGGTAATTTTAGTCCGAAAAGTTTCACACTGCATTCGATGACTTATTTATGTTGTGGGACCATATTATAAGGTATATATAAGTGCTTTTTAAAGTTTAGGTACATTTAAGTAGTTTCCTAAATATACAAGGTACATGTAAGTATATAACCCTAATAATTATTGTGTATGAATTTATTAGTGGAATTTAATGATGACAAATAAAAGTATAAATGTTGGATTCAATGAGAGAATATGATTTATCTAATGACTCAAATCTCAAATGTAAAACTTAATGAAAGGTATTTAAATGTATTTAATAGTATTATTTTAATTACAATTTTTTGCCCTCTCAATGGAGATGAACCAAATTCAATAGGAGGGGTAGTTTAGTGAAGAAAATATTCAGAAGCCCACTACCTCATTTGCACTTTTATAAGTAATATAGATAGATAGATAGATATAGAAGAGGTCCATCACATTCAGTATATAATAATATGAATAGAAAGTATAATAAATATAGGTTAAGCAAGAGATGAGGATAGAATGAAAAACTAGGATGCCAAAGTGTCTTTTTTATATAGGTTAGATTGTTTCTATTTCCATTTTCTTCCTACTATCACAAACAATGAAACAAATTTAAACTTGGAAAAACAATCAAATTTTTCACTCTCATACATTTGTATTTGTACAAATATAATTTGCAATGCAAACAAACAAACCCTTGTAGTTTAGCCCACACATGATGCAACTATAAATTGTCCACAATATATTTCTTGTAACAAAAAACAATAATCAGTAGTTATCACAATTATGTAAGGTTATCAATGTGCTGGGTCAATCCGGTCGACCCAATACTATCTAACCCTATTTCATTGGATCTGGGGCAGGTCTCATCCAATAGGTTAGTTGTCCAATAAAGGAAATAGAGGAGTAAGAAAACTTCCACGTGGCAAGTTACTTTGGGCCCAAAAAACCCAACATATTCCTTACAACAATCTCAATTAATGAAATGAATCAAGTTTACGCCTGATATTACTTGCCAAAAGGTGGGGTATAGGATTGTATAAGTGTTTGATATAGAGGGTCCCCCAATTCAGTGGATAGTTCAGATCTATCACATCATATCTCAGAAATGGGGCAGATCAGGTTGGGAAGCTCTCTAATTGACCAAATTAAGATTTTTTTTTTCTTTCTTGTTATGTTCTATAGTTTTATATATCTGTACTATTATAAAAAGTACGAATGAAGTTATGAAACTTTTCTTGACTAAAATGTCCATATTTGTATATTTAGTCCATCTCTAATTATGAGGATTGAAAATATAAGTTTAATTAATATTTTTCACCTCATTTAATTCCCTCTTATTAAGTCTTATATCTAAAATATTAATTCTCATTCTCTCTTATTAAATCCTATATTTAAGTTACTTTTCACTAATACGTGCTACTAATTAGATCTATGTCCAATAATTTTAACAAATATAAACCTATGTTTTTTAAAACTTACTCAAAAATAAAACTATTCTTTATCTAAGTGATGACTAATCAATTCAACAGTTTGTACCCATGGGGTTCTAGGCACATAATGAAATTTAAATAAAAATAAATATAGAAAATTACAAAAAATATAAAAATTACACATTTATGATATTTTTACTAACCAAATTAAAAAACAAGTATAATAAACAATAGTTATTTTGATCAAGACGCACTCCCAATACTACTTTTGACAACGCGTGAAATGTGTTGATGATAAAGTGGTGCACCTCATCCTCGAAGGTTTTGGTCTTGTTGGTGTCTTTGCTTGATTGTTCACTATTACCATCACTAGTTAGAAGTTGCAACGATAATCATGGAGTTCCTCCTCTTTATGGACTGTGGCAAATATCCTTTTGAGACAAGATTTAATGAAAGGATAAAATTGACATTTTACCAACTTTGTCAAGATTTAACAATGATGGCAATTGTCAAAAAACAATAGGGTTCCTCTTCTCTATTTGATAAGCTTATATTTGTACATATTTTCATACATCTAACTTGATGATTTTGGTAATAATGTTTTTGGAATTAGCATGATATTGCACTAATTATGATGAAATTGTCTTACAAGATGATTTGGAGCTTAATTGTGCAATTTTAAGGAGGAGTTCGATTTAATTGATCAAGATAATCATAGAGGAAGGACCATGCAGCAATGATGCTCCATGATGTAGCCATGAAGGAGAGAATCCATTGAAATCGGATTTGATATGTATGCACAAAAATCAGAAAATTTACTATTTTGATATAGTTCCCATATTTTGGGCATAACTTTCTGCCTACAACTCGGATTGAGGTGATTCAAATGGCTAATTAAAGGTAAGAGATAGGGATACAACTCATGTGTTTATCACTCAACCTAATTCCACCGCCAACTGAATGCAATTCGAGCTACACGTTTCGGGTCTGGCATTTGGCAGTGCAGAAGAGATAGAAATTCAACTGAGATAAAGACCATAGACTCAAGGCAAAGGGGCACATCCTTAGAGAGAATTCAGCAGAGAAGAAAAGAGGAAGCAGTCTCAGCACATAAAAAGAGAAGATGAAGCAATTTCAGCACGCCATAGAAGGAGAGGAAGAATCTGAATTCAAGAGGGAGAAATGCTTAGTTTCTGCACTTGTCCTTACCTTCAAAGGCTAAAGTTTTATTCTTATTCTATTCATTCTTTGATGTATTCTTGCTATGTTTCCCCTTTAATTTTCTTGAGTACGTCAAATTTAATGATGTCTAGCTAAATTCTCTTAACTAAGGTTTAGATGGATTTTGATCTTAAAATTATATAGTTATTTGTTTAATTCAAAACAAGACCTTTATTTTTTTATGAGGAATTTTTATTGCTATGTTTAATGCTTTAAAAGAATTGGCCAATCTTTTATTGATTTGATGATTCATGCATGACTGACCAAAGGATTGTTATGAATTAGATCCCTAGGCAATAAAAATTGCATGATAGACTATGATTAGCTCATGTGTGGGAATCAAGGAAGCTTAGTGAGTCAAATCCCCTTCTACGATTAGAGGTTTCCGAAGAAATTAATGCTTATTTTTCTTTTTGACAACCACTTAGAAATTTGATGGTAGAATTGGATTAATAAAGGATTAATATGACTTGAAAAAGCTTATTAATTAATTTAGGGAAATCCACCATCCCATGCAAATAACTTTAATATACCTTAGGGTAATTTCAGTATTGAGTTGGATTAAATAGGTAACTATGTAACATTGATTTAATGAAATCTAAACTCTACCTGCATTCATCAATCAATTCAGTTTTTATTAAGTTCTTGGATTTGCATTAATTCTTTTAGTTTTTATTCATTCAATTGATTCACGAGTTCAACTTAGGTTAGTTTAAAATTGATTTGGTACTGTGATCTAGTCTCTATGAGATCAACACTTTTCTCATCATTATACACACATTTGACTAAGGTACACTTGCTTGAATTAACTGTGCATAAATTACACAATACTACTAATTAGCTAAATGGTAGGGGTAGTTTAAGAAATTTATCTTATAAAAAATTATAGAAAACGTTGAACACATCTACAATTCTATATTTACACTACTATTAATAAATATGAATAAAATTGTAAAACTTTCTTTTGACTAAAATACCCATTTTTTTAATTTAATTCTTATTTAACTGTGAGGTTTAAATGTAATTTGAACTACTACTTTTCACCTCATTCAATTCCCTCTCTTTAATTCTTACATTTTTTTGATAAATGAATAAAATACACTAATTAAGAAGATAAAATATTATAAAGAGAAGATAAATATATTACAAGATACGCTAAGAAGATAAACAATGATACCAAAACTTTACAGCCCAATATGAGGAATTACATAGTCGAATTCGGATTTTGCAATTTTCATCTGATTAATAAAGAAAACAAAAAATAAAAAAAATATATGAATTTTATAGAAAATTGTAGACATGTTATTACTACATTAGCATCATCTAGAATTGCCACGTGCAAAGCACGTGCATACTTACTAGTATCTATAAAAATTAAGAATAGCCTTTAAAATTTCTAGATTTTTTTTTACTAAAATACCCATTTTATGAAATATGATCTTTTTTTTTTGTGAGGGTAGAAAATGTAATGTGAATACTATTATTTAGTGCATTAAATTCCCTCTATTATTTCCAACATTTAAGGTACTGACTCCCATGCACCCTCATTGAATAATATTTAAGGCATATTTGTTTCTTCTCATCATTAAATTTTATTAATTAAATCCATACATAATGAATTAATAATTCCAATATTAACGTAAAAAACTTATACTTTTAAAATCTATCTAGAAAAAATAGTGTTTTCATTTAGGTGGTAGCAAGAAATTAAACCATTTTGGGTCAAAAGGGCAACCCATGTTGCCAAAATTAAATAATAAAATTGAAAAATAGATAAACTACAAAAAAATATAAATAAAAAATTGGAAACATTTTTAACATCATATATTCGACATATTAAACAATAATAAGAATGATAAATAAGAAATATCTTTATTAATGAAGGAAACGGAATAAATAATTTAAAATTAATTGGAAATAAAACTATTTTCCTATTCTCTCTCACTAAATCTTATATCTAAGGTATATTCTCTCATTAAATCCTATATTTAAGATATATTTTATTTTCCTTAAATTCTACTAATTAAGTTCAAAACATTAATTTTAATAGTAAAAAAATAAATATTTTGAAAAGTAATTTGAAAACAAAATCATTTTCTTTCCTCCTAGTGGTAGGTAAGCAATTCGACCATTTGGGGTTAGATAGATTAATCAATAATACTATAGTTAAATAAAAAATTAAAATAAGTAAAACATAAAATACAAAAAAAGGAATTGGGCATATCTCTAATATTGTATATTCACTATCCTAAACAAAAATAACTATGATATATAAGAAGTATTTGTATTAATGATGAAAATGGAATGCTAAACATAAAATCAATCTAGAAATGACATGATGTCATACTCTCAAATAATAAAATTTTTAAAATAGAAAATACAAAGAATCATCAAATAAAAAATTGAGAAATTTGGACACATATCTAATGTTTATACTAAAAATTAAAATATTTAGTACATCTCTGATATTATACATCCATTATATTGAACAAAAATAAGCATCATATATAAGAATAATTTTACCAATGATGGAAATGTAATACAAAATTTAAAGTCAACATAGAAATCAAAATATTTTCCTTTTTGGGTGGTGGGTTATTGGTTTGGATCAAATGGATTAATTGATGATATGATAGTTAAATAATAAATCTTTAAAAAATAAACATATACAAATAATCAAAGAATAAATAAAAATATATATTAATTATGCTAAACAAAAATTAAGTGTGATAAGTAAAAATTATTTATATAATGTAGATGAAATATATAATTTAAAACTTATCCAAAAGCAAAGTTATTTTCCTATCTAGATGGTGGATCAATGATCCAATTTTTTAACGAAACTCATGATGTCATAATTGAATAATAAATATTTAAAAAAATAAAAAATGAAAAACTAAAGAATTTTGTTAAAAACATTTGAAAACATTTCTAATGTTATATATTCATCATATTAAATAACAATAATTGTTAAAATAAAAACATTTTAATTTATGAAAGAAATGGAATACAAAATTTAACAACAACAATAGAAACAACAACAACAATAACAACAACAACAACAACCACAATAATAATAATAATAATAATAATAATAATAATAATAATAATAATAATAATAATAACAACAACAACAACAATAACAACAATAACAACAACAATAACAATAATTGTTATTATAATTTAAAATTTCCATGTGCAATGCACATACACATTTACTAGTAAACATAATATATCTACATATTATTATATTAAATAAGTCCACACTTTTATATAAAAACTAGTAAAAGTGTACATGCATTGCACGTGGCAATATTTCTATTTTTTACTAACAATAATTCTAACTTTTCAAACATGTTTTTGTTTAATATGAAGAATATATAATATTAATGCATGTTCAAATTTTTCTATAATATTTATAAAAAAATATATAATTTCATTTTTTATTATTTAATTTATGAGATAATAAAAATTACTTATTTACCAAGAGGAAATGCAATTCCAATATATTGTTTGCATATTGGTTTTTAATATTATGGTCAAATAAATTATATATATCATTTATATATATTATATATGTTATTTATTATTTATTTATAAATATGTTATATATATTGCATTTTTGTAAACTTCGTATAGGATGAAAATAGTTGAAAAAATACTAATATTTTTTGTTTTTCTTTATTTTAACTATTATATTTTCTTTTCCTTTTAATAATTTATTATTTTTAAATAAATTCTGGTCATATTAGATTTGAATATCCAACATCTTGATTAGATTCAAATTTGAATCAATACTTATGAGATTTGATTAGATATTCGTATCGAATCGAATTCGAATATACCCTGATTCAAATCTAATCCGATCTATTTGCATCCCTACTAAACCACTTGTCTACAATGACTTAGCTAATTAAATCATTAAACCATTTAACATGGTTAGTGGGGTCATGTGTTAGACATTAATGCTCTTTATTTTTTATCCTAATTTTTATCCCATTTTTGTCATTAGTGAAAATAATTCTCATTAATCACACTTTTTTTATATGATGAATATATAATAATAGAATATAACCAAAATTTCTACATTTTCTATAATTTTATTTATTTTATTATTTAATAATAGCATCATGTGTTGATCCATTTGACATGGATAATTGAACCACTAACCCACTAGTTGGATGGAAAAACTATTTTTTCTTTTTCAGTTGATTTTAAATCATGTATTACATTTTCATCATCAATAAAAGTAATTCATATTTTTGCATTTATTATTGCACATGGCAATATCAAATGATGATGATGATAATAATCAGTAACCAAAGGACTTTACTGGTTGAACCGTTAACCTATTTAACTAGAAAAATGGACTATGATTAAGACATTAATTCTTTGTATTTTAATCATTTCTATCTTTACTAACAATAATTCTCATTTTTTAAACATATTTTTGTTTAATATTAAGAATATATAATATTAATGTATGTTCAAATTTTCTTATAAAATTTATAAAAAATTTTATATTTATATTTTTTATTATTTAATTTGAGATAGTAAAAATTACTGATTTACCAAGAGGAAATGCAATTCCAATATATTGTTTGAACATTGATTTTTAATATTGTGGTCAAATCAATTATTTATATATAGTATATATATTATTTATATATAATATATATGTTATTTATTGTTTATTTATAAATGTGTCATTTATATTGCATTTTTGTAAACTTTTTATATGATGGAAATAGTTGAGAAAATACTTATATTTTTTGTTTTTTATTTCAACAATTATATTTTTATTTTTCTTTTAATAATTTTTTACTTTTTTAAAAAGTGAAATCGGATCGTATTAGATTCGAATAGCCGACATCTTGATCGGATTTAGATTTGAATCAATATTTATGAGATCTGGCCAAATCTTTGGATCATATCAGATTTGAATATTCCCTAATTCAAATATAATATGTTCTGCTTGCATCCTTACCAAATCACTTGCCTACGATGACCTAACATAACTAATTAAATTATTGAACCATTTGACATGGTTAGTCGGGTCATGTGTTAGACATTAATGCTCTTTATTTTTTATCCTAATTTTTATCCCATTTCTATCATTAATTAAAACAATTCTCATTAATCATACTTTTTTATATGATGAATATATAATATTATAGAATGTACCCAAAATTATTGACAAATTTCTACATTTTCTAGAATTTTATGTATTTTATTATTTGATAACAACATCCATTTGACATGGATAGTTTAACCACTAACCCGCCACTTGGATGGAAAAACCATTTTGCTTTTTCGGTTGATTTTAAATCATGTATTCCATTTTCATCATCGATAAAAGTAATTCTTATTTTCACATTTATTTTTGTTTAATATGGTGAATATATAACAATATATTGTATCAAAATGCTTTATACAAAGCTTATATTTCTCATTGAGTATGTATGTATGTATGTATGTATCTATGTATGTATGCATTTAATATTTGTTACTTAGTTATGACATCATAGATTGACCCATAACCCATCTGACCCAGAATGTTAAATCATTGACCTACCTACCATCTAGATATGGAAATTGTTTCATTTTCAAACTGGTTTTAAATTTTGCATTTCATTTATATCATTGATAAAATAATTATTATTTATCATAATTATTTTTGTTTATATTATTAGTATATAATATTATAGATGTGCTCAAATTTGTTTCATATTTTTTTGTACTATTCTATTTTAAAAAGTTTTATTTTTAATTATACATCATGGATTAACCTATTTGACCTAAAAGGTTAAACCACTAACCCACCTCCTAGATAGGAAGATGGTTTAATTTCCCATCAGTTTTAAGTTGTATCTTTGATGTCCATCATTAATAAAATTATGTCTACTTTATCATAGTTATTTTTTAATATGAAAAATATATAATAATAGAAACGTGCCCAGTCTTTTTTCAAAATTTATTTATTTTTCTATATTTTTTGTATTTTTACATTTCTAAATTTGTATTAATTATTTATGACATCGTAAAATTATCCATTTGACCCAAATAGTTGAAATACTTACCCACGACCTAGATGGATAATATGATTTCATTTCTAGGTTTATTTTAAAAATATAAAATTTCATTCTATTAATAATTATTGTGTATGGATTTATTAGTGGAATTTAATGATGATAAACAAAAGTATTTTTTATATTTCTAAATTTATATTATTTATTTATGACATCATGAAATTATCCATTTAACCCAAATGGTTGAACTACTTACCCACCACCTAGATGAAAAATATGATTTCATTTCTACGCTTATTTTAAAAAATATAAAATTTTATTCTAGTAATTATTATTGTGTATGGATTTATTAGTGTAATGATGAAAAGTAAAAGTATAAATGTTGGATTCAATGAGAGAGAATGTGATTTATTTAATGACTTAAATGTGAGACTTAATGAGAGGTAATTGAATGTACTTAATGGAGATGAACTAAATTCAATGGAGACAAATGTAAGACTTGCAGCGGTGGCTCTCTCCCCTCCTGTTTTCTTTCTCTCCCTCTCTCTCTCTCTCCTTCATTGTCTTCTCTCGCTCGCTCGCTCGCTCCCTCTCTCTCTCTCCCCTGTATTCCCACCACTGCCACCGTCGTTGTCTTCTCTCTCTCTCTCCCCCTGTCTTCTCTCTCTCGCTCTCGCTCTCTCCCCTTGTCTTCTCTCCCTCTCTCTCTCTCTCTCTCTCTCTCTCTCGCTCTCTCCCTCCCCTGTCTTCCCACCATCACCACTGCCGTTGCAACAAGCAGTAGTGGTGGTTTGGTACTTCAGTGAACAATAATAATGTTTTTATTAATTATTAATTATAAAATATTTTTATTAATTATTTTAATATTTTTTATTAAATTTATTTGTGTTATTTATTAATTATTAATTATTTTTATTAACTAATAATTTTTAATTATTTCATTAATTTTTAAAAATTATTTTAATTTTTAATTGTGTAAATTATTAATTATTTTAATATTTTTATAATCATTATTTATTTTTTTTAATTTTAATTGTTTCATTTATTAATTAGTAATTATTAATTTATTAATTTTTATTTATATTGTTTCAATATTATTTTGAGGTTGAAAATTATTTTTTATGAGATAATGTAAATTGAATTCAACATTTTCAAATTGTATATTTTAGGGGTAAAATAGTAAAATCAATAAATTTCAAATGGTAAAGGGTTGATCCAACACAAACAAACTCACGGATTTAGATCTTCTAAAAAGTAGAAAAGCAACACAAATAAACTCAGATTTCAGACACATTTAATATCTTTTTAACTTTTCAGATTTATCAAATGCCACCTTAGTATTTACAAAGTTTGGGGGACAAAGAGGCAAAGACCTATTCCCACCCTTTAACTCTAATTAGATTTAACAATGTTTAGCGAACTATGGAAATAATGATAATGTTTCATGCTAGTAATAAATTCATAGGCCTCACTTAAAAGGTGCGGCCCCCTAGTGAATTTTAATAAAAGTTACATGATTGGCTATGACTTATATAATATTTATTCATTGGTTACAAGTTTTTCCATTATATATATATATATATATGTATGTACGTATGTATATAAATAGATAGATATCCAATATACACTACATCAGGCATTAGGTATAAACTTTGGGGCTACATCCATTCAAATTTTAACATAATTCCAACTTTAGAGTTGCACCCCTACTAGGCAGTGGAATTTGAGAAACCACATAATAGTGAATTTTGAATTTTAACTAGCCCAAACTGAAAGGGATGGGAGATCCATCATATGGATGCCCGAACCATGCAGGGTGGTTGGGCAAAATTTCAAAAATTTTCTTACTCCCATCCGGGAATCATATTCCCAATGGAGATGAGCTAAATTCAAGAGGAGGGGCATTTCAGTAAAATAATATTCTAGAAGCCAATACCTCATCATTCACACTTTTATAAGTAGTATAGATAGATAACATAATACAATACACCATATCATATTTAATATAAAATACTTAATAGGTAGTATGCAATTGGGTCAAACCCAAAAAGCCCAATTAGTAATAGTGTTTATCCTAGGCTTGATCATTCTTAGACCTAGGGTTACAAATGGATCGGATCTGATTAGGTAAAGGGTATATCTGACCTGATTTGATAAAAAGTTCGATTGATTTGAATTGTAATAAAAAACTTGATGATATAATGTTATATTATTTATATAATATAATAATATATTATAATATACAATATAATAATCTATAATATATAATTATATAAATAATACATAATATATATAATTTACATATATAATATATAATATTTCATAATTAACAAATCAGATTGGGTCATAGCAGATTAGATTGAGGTATATTTGAATTTGATTCATTAATTAAAAAAGATTGATTTTTCGATTCAATCCGATTTGTTATGGTCAAGAAAGGTATCTCTCCAGCTCTTTTTGGATTGAATTCAGTTTCAAATTGATCTGATCTGACTTATTTGCAGCCCTATTCAAACCCCATTTTCAGTTTCAAGTGAGACTGAATTCAGTCCTCACAAAATTTATCCTCTCACATTCTTCACAAAACTTACATCCGTGCATTTAAAACATTTCTCTACTTGTATTTTTTCATTCTTGAGAGATGTTCCCAATTTAAAGCTGCAAGTGTTGTGACGACAAATTTTGCGAAGACTGAACCCAGATTCCTTTGGCCGTGGTCCCCTGCTATGAGGAATTCTATCCCTTTATTTCTTTTTTTTTTTTTCCATGTATATTCTTTGACTTCAGCAAAGTCAGGATTGGTGACCCAGTCTTCTTTATCATGAATTAGTTGAATGGCACATGCAAATGCACGTGACCACGTGTAAAAGGTCAAGAAGAGAAGATAGTGGGTAAAGATAGAATGGGAAATTGAAAACAAAGGGGTTTTATCGGCATGTAAAAGTTTGAATTGAGCATCGACTAAAGCTGATATAAAACTCTTTTCTTTTTCTTTTTTTTATAGGTTAGAGATATAGAAAATAGCTCTTTTTGATACAAAAAGGTGCAAGATATGGTAGCTAACAAATTCATAACAATTAAATTGGTATTTTTCATTTAAATTTAATTGAGAATTTGATTTTTGGTAACATAAAAATTGCCATATGAAGATAAAAAAACTAGATTTCCAACATCCTTTCAAATCTTATGATACAAATAATTTGAATAGACCATAAATATTAAAAGAAAATAAAAATTGGTTGCCATTCTATTAGGATGGGCCCATCTTAGAAAATAGTAGTAATAAAAGATACTTGTTATATAATAGATTAATTAATTTAAGGGAGTGGCTGAGGTCTGAGGACACAACAAGACTGTTAGTTCAAGTTTGGGATTAGGGATGACAATTTCTATCTTATCCGGTGGGTATCTGTCTCGATGGGTTTTTTTTTTTTTTTTTTTTGTTCTTTAGGGATGGATTTTGGGGTGGGAATGGGTTTTGGGATTCGATAACCTGTATAGGTATTGGTAGGATACGGTATTAGGCTAAATCCAACACTCCCCCACCTGCATTGTTGGAAAGTATATGAATTTTGTGTATTATGTGTTGAATTTAACAATATTTTAAATTTTATGTGAATGATAATTGATATTTTTTTTGAAGGCAATGGTTGATAGTTTATTTGTTTTTCACACCTCTTAGTCAAATAATTGAAAATTTTACCTTTTATTTATGTTATTCTACTTATTTATTGCTTATATATAACAAGTAATAGGAAATTAGTTGTGTGTTCTAAACTCAACATGCTTTACCCTTGAATGTGGGGAAGAACGGAACATAGGGTTTAGATTCTCAAAATTCAACCCACTACTGATTTTGGGACAGGTATTGAGTGGTTGAAGTGTCCAGAGAGATGGATAAATCTAGAATTTACAAAACTCTTCTTGAACCCGCTCGTTGCCATTCCTATTTTAGGCCCTAAAAATTTGCCATGTGGTAAATGTTTAAAAGATTAGGGTCACATTATTAGATGGTCCCCACCCAAGAGTTTTGAGTGGGGATGGTCCCCACTCAAGAGTTCTGAGGTCTAAATTTGGATTCCCCAAGTCTTTACCAAGGTTAGATGGCACCTTCATCTAATTGATGCATCAGTTCAAAGCTTTCAAAGAGTTTTGATAGAATTTCCACCCTTAAGACTCTAACATACATGTAAATGTAATTTTCTTTGTTTTGAAATTTGAAGAATCAATAAAAGAAGAAGAAGTATTGGATTGAAACTATTGACCACCACCCATCCAAATGTTTGCTTCAAAAGTAAATATTTTAGATGAGATTTCAAGTTGATTTCTGGGCCCAAATAATCAAAAAGAAAGGACCCATTAAGTTGTGGGTCCAGATTATCCTCAACCTCAAGGTCTAAGGCTTGAAACTGGTAACCTGTCTTTGTCTCCCCAGAGCTCTGCCTGTATAGCTCAATTGGACTGTTAAGAAGCTAATGGACCGTCATTACCATCTATAGTTTTGACCAGTCCAAGCTAGATCATCTTCTACGATTGCCCAGTCAGGGTTTCTTCCAGAGAGGGGATATCTATATACCACACAAAGGAACCTACCTCTTTGTTTTTTCTTTTCGTTTTTTGTCTTGGGACAAATGGCGTGTAGCAGCTTGATTGTTTTTTTAGTTTTTTTTTTTACTTATATAAAAATTATAAACTAAATTCATATAAGTACATTCAAGGATAAGATTAAGGATTGTTAAGATATGGTTTTTATTTAGATTTATTATTAATTTATTATTATTTGGTGGCAGGATGTAGCACGAGAGGGTTGTCTTCCACTCTATTCTGTACGAACAAGAGAATTTAATTGTTTTTAGATATGAGATTCTTAGGATGGGGCCCAAGGCTTATCACTTGGGCCTCCAATTCCTAGCATCAAATAGATGCCCAAAAGAGTCCACAATTTGAAAAAATACGTATACCAATGCATGTTTGAAATTTTACTAGTTTAAATTATTGAAGCATTGGGGACAGTTTGGGATTTTTGGATTTCTTTATTGTCAAGCTATCACAAATTTGGAGAGAGAGATGACCTACTTTGCCCAGTTTACGTTTAGCTGAGGGCTGTTGCAAATAAGAATGCCAATGGACCGATTTTGGATTAGACCCCGTCCAGTTCAAAATTAATTTGGACGGACCAGCGAAACATATTGGATTAGACCAATTTGGTCCAAAATATTTGTTAGATTGGATTGGATCTGGTCCGTTCATAACAAATTTATATTGGATTAGGTTGGATTAAGCCAATATCTGATCCATTAATATAAGATAAGAATATATGTATTATTGGACCGGGTTTAGGTTGAAACCAATCTAAATAACCTAAACCAAAATAAATTTAAATAGATTGAACCAATCTGAATTAGTCCAAAACATTTATTGGATTGGATTAGACCTGATCCATTTATAATGGATTCACATTGGACTGGATCGGATTGGACCAAATCCAGTCCAATTGGCACCCGTAATTGCAAAGCATCATTTCTATTATCATACTTTATAAGTTTGCTTTCAGTGGGGTCAGTGTTCCACTCAATAGGGAAATGTTTTCAGTCAGTGCATTAGTGGTAGATGGAATTTGTGTTGACAAATGTTACAGGAAGATGGTGCACAAAACTTGCCACGTGTCCCATAGCCAAAGGATTTAAACTTATCGCTGGATTGGTTCCTTCCACCATCAAGATTAATTAAAGGGTTGTTTGAAAAAGGTTGAAGTGGCTGAAGTGAATGATTTATTGCTTTGTTTTTTGTAGATAAAATAAATAAGATATTCAAGATGCAATAATCAACCCAAATCAGCCACTTCAGCTGTTAAGTCAAAAGAACAAAACTTACAATCCAGTTGTACCAAGATGGGCCAGGAATAGGAAACTTAAAAGGGTCAATAATTGGGGCAAAGTCAGATAAATTCTTAGTACATCACCTTTCTCACAGATTCTTATCCATTCAATGGTAGCAGCAAGGACCCAGTCCTGGGTCATTTCGTTGAGTGCTTTCCCCCCTTCACCTATTTAGGTCATTTTCAATGAATCAGAAGAAATTGACATGGAGCTGAAAGAGAGAGGATCAGATAGGCTCACTATCAATGAATAATCCATGACCACTCTTATGTTGTCTATAACTTATTGGCTCAAAAATAGAAAATATTTGCATGCTTTTGTTGTCCTAATATCAAACATGCAGTGAGTATTGCACTTCTTGTTGTGGTGCTCCTGCTCCATTTAATGAAGCTGTGTTCATTATATCACCAGCTGCTGAATACAGCCACTTAGAGAATTTTCAGAGACTGATTGTGGTGGTTGTAATCTCTGGTCTGAGGATTGCCCTTTTGATATCTTGTTTTCTAAGGACAAGCCCTCTCCTCTTATCTCTTGATTTATTTTGTTCTGCATGCAGTCGAAAATGTTGACCCATTAGCAAATCTTTGTATGAATCACATTATCTCCAACAGGGTTCTGGTTTTAATCTGCAGGATTTATTCATGGTTCAAAATTGGTATCCAGAGTTTTGTTTTCAATCATGATACTCTTGCTTTCTTTTTCTTTCTCTTTTACTTTGGTAATTGAAACATAGAATATATTAAGATGAATATCAATGTTTAAACCTATTAGAAAGACCTCGGAGATCTAATGCATAATAAAATACCTAAATCTCGCAAGGTACCAATTGGTTAGTTGGTAAGGTTTTTGGCTAGTTGTAGCGGAGACTAAAAATCAAGTCCTGCCTACACTAGATTGGGAGAGGACCCATAATTGTATAATCCTACGTAGCCGAAAAAAAGACTTAATCTTACTATTTGGCATTTTAATGACCCTGAAAACCAATATCTATCATATCTAGAGCTGTTTACGGGTTGGGTTGGGTCGGTTTACTGCGGTTTTTTCAACCGATCCGACCTGATTAGGTTACCTGACATAGAAACCGAAACTGACTCAGTGTTAAGCAAAACCGACCTGGTTGGTTTGAGTCGGGTTGGATCGGTTTGGGTCGGTTTCAGTTCTAAGTTCATCCCTGTGATAAAATCTTTCTAATTTTAAAAACAGTCATAAATTGAACATCATTTCAGCCATCTCCTATGATAAAATTTAAATGAAAAGTTAATCACAAAAGTTGTTCATTAATCACTATTCACTAATCCAAAGTTTCTTGCAACCATTCAAAAACTAGATGGCCTAATGGGCTTTGGAACTTCATGTTTGAACTAGGAACTAAGTCGGTTTGGTTCGGGTCGGTTTCGGTTTTCTTGTATAAAAACCGAAACCGACCCAAATCATCGGTTTAGGAATTTGCACAACCCGAAACCGACCCGTGCTGATGAAAACCCGGCCGACTCGAATTCAATTGATCCAGATTGGTCGGGTTGAGCCTTCTTATTAACAGCCCTAATCATATGATACAATATGAAACATTTTGATACTTTGACTAGTGTTGACTGTATTCCCTGAACACGCATCAGAGTTCAACACTCCATAGATTCTTGAGAACACATTATCTAACATAAATAAACAGCTAATGTACAAAATGAATGCCATTTTTCATATCACGTACACGTTTCATATCTACCAAGTCAAGACTCTGGGAAACGTGTTGGATTCTAATTCCCACGCCAGTGTCCATCAAACACTGGCTATACTATGATCCCATTGAACTGTTTCTTTGCAGGCTATTGATGCCCACTATTTGGTAATGTTGGTTTGGTTTGTTTCCGGATCAAATTATCACAACCCCTGTCAATTCCCATTTTAAACCAACATGTCAAAAGTCGTAGGGTGCAGTTTGTGTGAGATCATGTTAGGATTTTTTTTTTCTTTTTTTTTTTTTCTATCTCTGAGGGCCTATTGTTTTTTTTTTTTTTTTTTTTGAATTTTGAGAGGGCGGAAAGTTGGCTAATAAGATTTTGGTTCTTATTGATTAAGATACCTGGGTAAGTAATACCTATCTGCTAGGTATATAAGTAATTTTTCAACCTGGAAAGAAAGTTGTCAACACTTAGATACAATAAAATTGTCCTTTTTTAATAATGACTTTTTATGACCAAAATAATCATTATATTATTTACCTGAGAAATAAAAAAACATAGATAAATGGACTTAATTGGGTAAATATTTCCCAAGAAAAACTTATGTGGGTAAATGCATTTGCCTAGATAAATAACTTCTTGAAAAATGAACAGGGCTTGAATAGGCAAAGCCTGAAAGCCTCGGTCTGGTGCAGTGTAAAATATTCAAATCAGATACATGACTTGAACCCTTAAAACATTGGTGCCATTTGATGGGCTTTATTCTTGTCACATGAAGTGCTTCAATCAGGACTTTGGACCCTTCATGGGCCCATCAACAGTGACATGCAAAATTGGGCTTTTAACCTCAGTTTGGAAGGAGTATAAATACAAAATATAAGGTTTTATACTCTACAAATTTGTATTTGTATTTGTACTCCTTCCAAATTGAGCCTTAGCTTGTTTAATTTTAGATTAAATTATGAACAAGGGCTGAATTCGAATCAGAGTTGGGAACGTAGAAACCATCAAACTAGTGGTGAATCAGGACCAGAATTTTCAGGCTCTAGTTTGATCACATTCCTCCTATAGGTGGTATATTAGCCCGAAGTCTATTAATTGTAATTTAGCTGACAGAAAAGCTCAGAGCAACAACAAAGGGTTAAATCTTGTGCATAACACTGCAGAAGCTGACCAATTCATGATCTATAAGATCCATAGAACGTTCATCTAAGTCTTGAAGTAATGATAAACAGACATCAATCTTTCTTTTGCAGCAGTGCAGTGGTACTTGTAGTAAGCAGTTTTCAGAAGAGGTGAAACTTCTAAGGTGCTTCACTTTCTTGTTTTATTATTTGGCAGAACTTAAATCTCTCTCTCTATCTGAAAATCCAAACACAGCCAAGCGAAGGAAGATTCCTGGGTTCATAAACACAAGGCAGAAGAAAACAAGGGAAAACTTACGATTTTTCTTTTGTCTGTCAAATCCCCTTTTACGGTTTGTCCTCGACATCAAAATCCAACTCCACTTATTTCCTTCTGACAGTCCTTGTTTACAATCCTATCATCTGCCCACCAGGAAGCAGCTTTTTTTCAAATATCAAATTCATAGCCTGCAATGGGTAATGGGTTTGATTTGTTGATAAAGAAAAAACGAAAAAGAAAAAGGAAAAACTGCAATGGTTTTGGTGAGGATACAGGACCCAATTAAATATGAGCCCAAATGGCCCAGCTCAATACGAGATTAAGCTCAAGTTCATAAACATAGGCCCAAACCAAGCTTAATCCAATACAACTTAGGCCGGATTAGTTGAACTTGGACGGGTTAAACGGGTTCAAAAAATTTATGAATATATTTTTATATAGTCACCTTTTAATTGGGCTTTATGGCCCAATTTAGGAGATGCACAAATTTCTTTTATAAATGTACACATGCACATTTTTTCTATATATACTTGTATATATAGATATTTTTATATAAATAAAATGTATGTATATGTGTGTTTTGTTCGGGCAGGCTTAGGTTTGGGTTGGGTCAGGCTGGGATCAGGTCAGACTTGGGTTACTCAAGGCCTTAACAGATCAACCCAAGTCCAGCCCAAATTTAGATCGGGTCTGAGTTTTGTGTCCTAGGCCTATCCCACAGCTGAAAAATTTAGGCTCAACCCATGCAAAAACATGGGTAAGCCGAACTAGAGAAGATGATCAAGAAAAATTGGAGTAAATGGAAATCTTCCAAGAAAGACGTAGTTAAGGAAAGCCGAACTAGAGAAGCTAAGGCCAAGGTTC
This sequence comes from Nelumbo nucifera, assembly GCF_055504915.1. Taxonomy (NCBI): domain Eukaryota; kingdom Viridiplantae; phylum Streptophyta; class Magnoliopsida; order Proteales; family Nelumbonaceae; genus Nelumbo; species Nelumbo nucifera. Next base: position 41,319,777 of record NC_142656.1, on the reverse strand, counting down.
AAAATTTCGTTACGTATCTACAGGCCAATACATATCATTTCATTGGGTATCTGACATGAGAAACAATATCAAATCAAGAGTACCGTTTCTTTTCGTCGTATCGTGGCCCTATCGATGAGTATCGGGCTGTTTCGGTACTATATCGGCCGTTTGCGGAAACCCAAATAAAAGTTCTTTTGAAATTTAGAAGCCCTCTTTCTTCCCCAAACCCTCTAGAAATGTTCAAACCATTCTTAGACTTAAATCTAGCGAAAATCCGCCAAAACATATACAATTTTGCAAGATTCAACAAATTTTTCAAGGTTGTTAATAAAGAGAGAAAATAAGTATATTTTTTCAATCTTTTTTACAGTTTCAGCCAATGTTTTTGTGCAAAAAATCTCACTTATTTTGTTGCTATATGTAGATCTTTGTGAATATTTGAAGCAAGGCTCAAAATTTTGTCATGTTTTCAGCATGAGAAATGGTACCAAATCAAAAGTACCATTTATTTTCGTCATATCGTGGCCGTACCAGTGAGTACCGGCTGTTTCGGTACTATATTGGCCAATACGCTACCGATATGGTAGCATATCGACCGATACAATATGAGTTTACTGTTGCAGAAACCCAAATAAAAGTTCTTTCGAAAGAGGGCTTCTAGACCCATTTCAGAAGCCCTCTTTCTTCCCCAAACCCTCCAGAAACATTCATACCATTCCTAGAGACTCAAATATAGCGAAAAATACGCCAAAACATCTACAAATTTGCAAGATTCAACAAGTTTTTCAAGGTTGCTAAAAAAGAGTGAAAAATAGGTATGTTTTTTCATTTTTTTTATAGTTTCAGCCAATGTTTTTGTGTTGTTTTAGTTTCGATGCTTGAAAGCATCTTTATGCATGTTGATCTGCTATTCTTGTGCAAAAAATCCCACTTATTTTGCTGTTATATGTAGATCTTTGTGAATATTTGAAGAAATTCCAAAATAATAAAAAATCAAAAAAAAAAATGAAAATTTTAGTTTTTTCGTGTGATCTAGCTCTAAAAATTGATTATGTTTTAGATATATGGATGATATACCATGTTCATAGATCAATTGAAATTTTTTCTAAATAATTGATTTTTTATTTTTTTAACTTTTGGAATAAAATATATAATAATTTCTTCAATTTCATGTGATCTAACGCTATAGGTTGAGACTTGAGTATGTTGTAGAGCTAAGATTGATCTAACATAGTCCATAATTCCATAAGATTGATCAATCATGTGAAAAATTTAGTTTGTTTTTTTAATTTTTTATTTTTAGATTATAAATATTTATTTATTTCTCTATTTTTTTTCTATGATCTAACTTCTAATAATAAATATTTACAGATTACAATAAATATATGGATGATCTATTATGTGATTATGTTCATAAATCTATTCAATTTTTCTGTTGCATATTTACATTTTTAATTTTAGTTTAATTTTTAGAATAAAACATGCAAAATAATTATTTAGTTTTTAGAATGAAACATGAAAAATAATTATTTGATCTATTATGTCCATAAATCCATTCAATTTTTCTATTACATATTTAATTTAATTTTTAGAATAAAACGTGCAAAATAATTATTTAGTTTTTAGAATGAAACATGCAAAATAATGATTTGATCTATTATGTCCATAAATCCATTCAATTTTTCTATTACATATTTAATTTTTCAAATTTTAATTTAATTTTTGGAATAAAACGTGAAAATTAATTATTTGAATTGAAATAAATAACTATTTAATTTTTAGAATTAAACATGCAAAATAATTATTAATTTTATAATAAAAGTAAATAATTATTTAAAAGATAATAAGATATAGAAAAAATGTTTGATTAAATAATTGCAAATTTTACATAGTTATTTGATTCAATAATTGTTAATTATTTAATTAGATTAGATAACACTTGGCAAAATGTTTAAAACAATTAAAAAGAATTTTAAGCAATATTTAAAAATGTTTAAAAAATACAGAATAAAGGCATCACGTGATAATCTATAATTTGAATGCCAGAATGTGAACATAATTATTGCCTAAAAAATATGAAAATAATTGTTATTTCACTTATTTGTTTAATCGGATAATTTGTTTACCAACACATTAATATAGTACTTAAAACTGGATAATTTATATAATAATTGATTTTTTATGTGATTCATGGTGGATTCTTGTTATTAAATACGTATATATGATGGATAATTGGTTATTTGGTAATTAATGATTGTTATTTTTTAAATTATATAATTTATTTAATTACTTGTTAGATACTTAGATTTATGATTAACTATTACTTCTAAATTCTAATTAATTTTTGTGCATATGCATTATGATAGTGTAACACTATGAATCTGTGACACACTGATACTTGGGAGTTGGGATATAGAATTTGACCATTTAACCCTTTGACATGGCATCCAAAAAAAAAGGGAAGAAGAATATATCGGTTGGAAATATGGCACTAGAGTTAATGGGAATCGATTCCATACAAAATGCAACTTTTATGGGCAAGTTATGAAAGGTGGTGGTGTGACTTGCTTGAAACACCACTTAGCAAGAGGATATCCTAATGTTGTTAATTGCCATAAATGCCCACTAGAAATTTCTAAAGCGATGCAGAAACATTTCAAAGAACAAGAGATAGATGATGATGATGATGATAAAATGATTAGAAGAACATTGGGGCCTATAGATGATGATGATGAAGGAGAGGAGGAGGACATAGAATCAAGGCCTCAATATTTTTTAACATAGATGATGATGGTGACAATGATGAGGATGCGGAACAAAAAAGCATATAATATGGGAAGACATGCATATGAGCCGCACAGTGGGAAAATGATCAAATACAATAATTTCAGAGAAGTAGGTCTGTATTTGCAAATTTAGAGTATCAGGGGGTGGTGGCTCGTCACAAGCATCCTTGTCAATGAGTAAAAGCAAATTATTCCATACACCGAGTATGAAATGAGCATTTTCAAAACTAAATCCCTTTAAAAAATATTCATCAAGTAGGGACACTCCTAATATTGAAGAGATGGATAGATATTTATACAGAGGTAGGAATGCTACATAGAAAAAACTTAAGGAGTGTTATGAGAAAGGCTTTGGACATAATATGAAAAGAGCAATTGCAAAGTTTTTATTGTATAATCACATTCTTGCAAATGTAACAACTTCCCCATATTATCAATTTATGATAGATGAAATAGCCAATGCAAGAAAAGGTTTGAAGGGGCATACAGCTTATGAGGTGTTGGGAAAGTTTTTAGATGAAAAAGTGGTTGAATTACAATACCATTTCAGGACATTCTATCTTGTGTGATGGTTGGACAGGGCCAACCAAATTGTCCATCATAAATTTTATGATGTATTGCAATGAACAAACAATATTTCACAAATCTATTGATGCATCAAATGAGTGACATAATGCACAATAATTGTATAAGTTGATGAATTCAATGATTGATGAAATTGGTTCTGAAAATGTTGTCCAAATCATAACTGACAGTGGAAGTGCTTACAAAGCAGCTGAGAAAATGATAAAAGGAAATTAAAAACACATATATCGGACACCATGTGCAGCCCATTGTATTGTTTTGATGTTAAAAGATATTTCAAAATTACCTAAGGTGTCTAGTCTTATTGCAAAAAGGTGGAAAATTACAATATTCATCTATAATCATGCCATAGTTCTCAACTTGATGAGGATGTTTACAAAAGACAAAGAAGTAATATGTCCAAGGCCCACTGGATTTTCTACTCATTACATTGCATTGCAAAGTCTTGTTTCTCAAAAAGCAGCATTGAGAGCCATGATGATTCAGATGATTAGAGATCGTTGCAACAAAGTAAAACATCAATTGGACAAGAAGATGAAAAAATATTCAGTAACTTCAATTTTTTTAAGAGTAACTTCTCTATATTGTAATACGATTGAGGCCATCATTAAAGTCCTTCGGATAGTTGGTGGTGAAAAACAGGCAACAATGATAATTAAATATGAAGCAATGCAAAGAATTGTTTTAGCAATCAAAGAAGCTGACCCAAATTCCCATAAGAAAATCATAAACATCATAGAGAAGAAATGAAATTCACAACTCGTCCATAATATTCATGAAGCAAGTACGTTCTTTCTTACATTTATATTATTTACATTCAATCCTTTATGTTGACTAAATCTTTAAAATAATAATTAATATTATTATATTTTTTGAATTTCAACCTATTATTTGAATCTAGCATTTCAATATTTTATGTATCACAGTGTCAATGAAGATTTGTTAAGTTCTTTAAAAAAGGTGGTTGCAAAGTTGGAGCCTAATGAAGATAATGTTGCCATTGCAATACAAGAGGTAAGTATAAATTTTTATATAATTATTAGTTATTATTTGTTTATTTATTGTTCATTATTTTTTACAAATCTATAAATTATATAATATGTTTTGATGATTTGATCATATAATATTAATACTTGTTATTTCAAATAACCATAAAGACAATCTTTCAGTACAAGAATCCCTTTTCTAAAATTTAACTCTACGGTTTCTATTGCCATAGCTGCAATACTTGCAGAAGTCCCCAAGTATAGTGTCACTTCCCCTTCACTCAGCCTTCTGCTTACTTTGAACCCCTACAGTGAATTACACGCATGAATTGAAGCCCCGGAGTCAACACACCAGGACACAGAAGTTACTAACAAATACACAAGTTTCGAAAGTACCTTTCTTAGATTCCAAGTAGGCGGGACAATTCCTCTTCCAATGGCCGGCCTGCTTGTAGAAGTGACAGGCATCTGATGTCTTGTCTTTCTTTTGTTTCTTAGATTTGGTGGTTTTCTTCTGAGGCTTTCTCTTTGCCTTCCTCTTCTTGCCAGACTTGCCAGCTTCGACAAGCATGGCTATTGGCTCATCCTTCCTTATTAATTCCTCAGCTCTTTACAACATATTGCTGACCTCTTGGACGCTGACATTCAGCTTGTTCATATTATAATTCATAATGAACGGGTTGAAGGACGAAGGTAGAGAGTTGAGAATAGCATCGATCTGTGTCACCAGATCTAGCCCAGAACCAAGGGCCTCCAACTCATTTATGTAGCTCATCATCTGAAGACAATGGTCATGCACTTGCTGCCCCTTAGTCATCTGCGCGATCATGAACTGTTTCAGGACCTTTTGTCGAGTAGAACGATTCTGCTCTTCGTATATAGTCTTCAGACTATCCAATATGTCTTTGGCGAGTTCGATCTGATCGGACTACCTCTGTATCGGATTGTCCAAAGAGGTTATGATATAGCAGCGGGCCAGGGAGTTTTTATCCTCCCATTCCTGGTATTCTCTCCTTCGGGCCTCAGAAGTCCCCAGGACGATCCAGAGCAGGATTTTTAGCCACCTTATCCAGTTTTTCTAAAGCTAGGACCAGCATAAGGTTTCTGTACCAGTCGGCATAATTGTGTCCCTTAAGCTTGTTGTCGTTAAGCAACTTAGAAAATTGTCCATTTGCCATTTTCTAGTAAAACAACAAAACGTTAGTCCACAACCTTTAGTTTGATTCATGTTACCTACATAGATATGGCTTTTAATCTATGTTCCATTTCCATTTGTTCATCTCTTAGATTTCCCTCCTATCTCAGTGACGGAGACAGTGAGATGTCTCTGGAAATGTGGGAAATCACATAGGGTGCATGGAGTCAACTATTTCAGCTGCATAACCCCACCACCTTTATGCGACGGATCACATCCACTCATCATATGAGTTTTCCTTTGGCCTCTATCAGACAAGGTTCAGAGACGTTTTCAGGTAAATCTTTCTATTAAGTGAGTGCACACCCATCATATTCAGGTTATGCCAAGGTACCGTGAGAGAGTTCTCATTTTCTGGTGAAGCTCCTCCCACATCGGTCTATGACGGCTATCATCTTATGAAACACTCTAACAGACCCAACAGCAAATGGATAGCCCAATTTTATGGTGCGTTTCCTCATTACTGAAGGACCCATCATCATGCTAATGATGAAAGACCTTTAGAGAGTCCATCATATAGATCTCCCTATCACATGCACTCATATTACTGGAGAGAACAAAATTACGCCCTAGTTCTAATTTAGGTCAAACCAAAGTGGCTCCCACTGACTTTCATAAAGTCAGATTTCTGGTGGGCCTAAATCGGCTAGGGTTTCCGCATGCTTCTCTTTTCAAGGTTGTGGGGCCCACCAAATAGGGAGGGGTCATCCAATGACCTTATGGGACACCATGGCAATGATGTGCTTTCAGCCATGGTGTGCGCAAGAGCCACTAACGAGTCATCATGGGCCAAATGCTTATGGTCCATGGTCACAACACATCAAACATCCACACATCACATGATATGGAAGAATTGATCCAATCAATCACTAGCTGTAAAGCCCATTAATCAGCCCAACAAAAACACAATATTAACAATTAATATCATCTAGGTATATGGGCTGAATAGCAGTTAGCAGTTCGGCCCATATAGCTTTTCTCACAAAATGGGCTTTTGCAGTTTTAACCTTTTAAAACTGGGCTTTACAGGTTGGGCCGAATTAATCCCTGCAATTGAACATCAGATTTGGGCCTGATAGTGTGAGAAAACTGGACTGAAAACAGTCCCCTTTCGAACCCTAGATTTGGTCCAATCTGGTCCGAGATGGTTCGAAACTGGTTTTCAATTCAAGAATTAATTAAGGAAAGATTTAAAATTAATATTTCTGATTTTTATACAAACATAAATCAGATATGGACTATTCGCACCACCTGCAAAATAGAGGTTAGTCACAAGGGTTGCAATTTCATAAACTGCAAAACGCAGAATGCGATCCCTCCATCTGCAAATCTCCAGCGCCGCCGTCTTCTTCAATCAAGAAAATAAAATAAAATAGAAATCCTATTTCTATTAATTAATTACATCCTTGATTGAATCCTATACATTTAGTCTAGAAAACTAAAATAAAAATAATTATTTTACAGACCGAATTGAATAGAAATTACAAAAGGAATGCACAGACAATCTGCGCTAACTTTGCACTTTGATCTCCAGGTACGAACAGTCCATTAAATCAAGAAATAAATCAAGAACCATTCTAAATAAATTTCAGATTTAAATAAAATTAATTTCAGATCAATCGCCCTCAACAAGAAACAGTTTCTTGAAATAAAGCAGCAAACTGCGCAATACCCGGATAGAACAGCTTCTACTGAATTGCGTAGGTTCAGATCTGAATTCTTGGTTCAAGATTCGAACCTGTGGCTCTGATACCACTGAAAGGGATGGTAGAGTCCATCGTATGGACGCCAAAATAGTTGCGGAATGGGTGGGCAAATTTCAAAAATTTTCTACCTGCCTTTCAACTAGGAATCGCATTCCCTAATTTTAGAATCAAGATTCAAGGATCCTACTTGAACCAGAACTGAACCAGATCTGAACCAAAAGGTGAAGAGGGAATTATACCTGATCTAGAGAAAGAATTTCTCCCAAAGTTGGTGTTCATGCCCAAAGAAGGAACCAAGATCTGCTCCTGCTGAAGATGACACAGCAACTGTGGAATAGAACCAGCAGGGTGCATCCTACACACTGAATCCTTCACCAAAATCCTTTGGATGACAATGAGCACCAAATCGAATCAGCCTTTCAATAAAGACTGGTATCAAGAACTCTTCTTGATCTTTCTCTAACAAAGAAGACAAACTGTGATAGATGGATGGCGGCTGCAACAGGAGGAAGCTAGAGAAATAGATGGCGAACTGCTTTTCTTTTCTCTAGGGTTTCTAAGATCCTATCTCACAAACTACAGAGTGTGTTCTGTCTCCCTAGGGTTCGACTTCATGTAATTCGAATAGGGTTTCTTCCAGTTGCTTAATGATTAAGAAAGGATTTCCTGATCATATCAGGAGTTGCCCCTTATCCAAATCTATATTTGGATTATGACTCTTCTTAATCCTATCTGCAAATTAGATAAGCTTTTGGGCTCATCCTAATCTCAGATCCACCCCTTAATAATGACTGATCAAATCAGCCCAGTTCGAAATGGGCTTTAGGCCCAATAAGGTTATGTGCTCAAAAGTCTTCCAAACTGCTACCCAGTTGGGCTTCTTTGTATGGCGTGGGACCCAAACATTGATCTACAAACCAGCCACATGGGTTCGGTCCAGCCTCTATTACAAGGCCTGGCCGAATTCACTGGAGAGCCCAGTAAACCCCCCATCATATGGACCCTATGGGCCCAACACTTACACTAAGTGGTTCCTGGGCCAAGCTATCTTATAAAAACCCAGGGACTGTGGGCAAGTGCAAGATTAGCCCATCAGGTATCATCCCAAATGGCCTTACACTTAACCTCTCAGCCCATAATGATCAAGCACTGCCCGACAAGAGAGGACCTCTCCCTCGGCTGCAAGGAACAGTGCTGCACTCTCTACTTACATAGATCCCGGGAATTAAAACCATTTGCAAACATTTTGAAACCATACTTATCTATATATCATATATATAAATTTTGCAAAACAAAATTCCAACGATTGAAATCAATTGCCGGCAGTTTGGTTTCCATCAGAGAGAGTGCATCCCCGATCATTACCTTTGTCCGACAAAGGGGCTGATCCCGTCACTATGATCACCCACTCAGATGAATTCTCAGACTGTTCCAACATACCCAGGTTTTGACCCCCACTAAGGATCTCATTGATAGGCATATCAAAGACAACCCAATTCGACACCTAGTGCAGTAGGGGTCAGGTGTAACTTTCTAGTTTTGCCCATCAATCTCCAAGGTCGAGGGCAATACTGGAAATCTGGTCCGGTTCAAGGGTTCAATTAATCCTACACTGCATGTGCCTTGGGTCTCACCCTGGCGGCTGAGACAAGCCACCTCAACAGTTGGCAGCACACCAGTGTCAGCCTTGGCATGATAAATCTCCCCAAACTCAGCCTTGGCATGATAAATCATCAATTTGAAATCAACTACCGGTAGTTTAGCTTTCCATCAGAGAGAGTGCATTCCCTGATCATTCACTTTGTCTGACAAAAGGGTTGGTCCTGTCACTATATCACCTACTCAGTGCATTCAAGAAAACCCACACTGCATGTACCTTAGGTCTCACCCTGGCAACTGAGACAAGCCACCCCAACCAACTTGGCGGCACATCAGTGTCAGCCTTGGCAGGATAAATCTCCCCAGATCTATCCAATGGCTGTGAAGATTCTAAACTAACAAGAGTCTCATAAGTGCCCAGTTTAAGGGTATAAGACAGAAACACACCAAATCACACGGATCAATTATGTACTTTATTCATTTACAATAAATGACATGATGTACATCAATCTGATTGGAGCTAAGGGCATACACTATCTAACATCATGAAACTCAAAATAGCATTCAGATCCAAAGAATTGGATCTTTTCCTACATACAAAGGGAAATCTAGCTTTATCGGCTTCAAGCTACCACTACCAGTCTCCCAGCTGTTGTTGTGGCTAGATTCTTTATTATCACTGTCTCTACCACCACTCTCAGCCATCTGCTTACATCTAATCAAGACCTCCAATAGCGTCTCCTTGATATCCTTGAGATCATTTGATAACTTATGAAGGTCAACTTCAATTTATCTAGCCTAACACAAAGACAATTCCAATTCCAGGTGCCTAATCTCCTGAGAAGAGAAAAGGAAAATGTGGAAAGTGGGAATCAAATGAGGATCAGTTCACACCAGTGCCCATGATAGATTTGCCTTTTATATGCTTACAACATAACTCCCTTGAAATACAATTGGTCCCCCATTCTGATGTGGCATCCTCTTCCACCTCTTGAATTTGAATAAACTCTGATACATCTCAGATCAACTAGACTTGATATGGACCCCATGGACCTAACTTATACCAACTTGGGGGCCGGGGGGAGCTTTCTAATACTTAAGTGTATAGTTGCAGAGGTATTTATGCACTTTAAGTTTGAGTTAATCTTCTTCCACTTCTATCCTTTTCCATTCTTATCCTCTTTTATAGATCTACTACCGGAAACAAAGTGCAATCAAAAGGAGAAATGATTCCTAATATAATTAAATCTCAAACAAACTAGCATTGAGGTTTGGAACCTAACTCATTAGCATTGAGGTTTGGAACAAAAAGTCTTCCTTGGTTTTTCAAATTTCACACAGAAGTTTTAGAATAATGAAACAGGAAAGGCAAGAATAATGTAGGACAAGGTAGATAGAAAAGCCTACAAAGTTTATACAAAATTGGACTCTTAGGGGTTAAAACACTAAATCAAGACTATTGGTTTGTTTGGTAGTGTTGCCATTTCAAGTTAAAATGCTAGGTAGTGTTGTTAGATAATGTATGCCCTTAGCTCCAATTAGCTTGATGTACAATGAATAAAGTACATATTTGATTCATGTTATATTGGTGTGTTTCTGTGTGATACTCGTAAACTGGACACTTATGAGAATCGTGTTAGTTTGGAATCTTCATAGCCATTGGATAGATCTGGGGAGATTTATCCCGCCAGGCTGACATTGGTGTGCCGCCAAGTGGGTTGGGGTGGCTTGCCTCAGCTGTCAGGGTGAGACCTGAGGCACAGGTAGTGTGGGTTTTCTTGAAACCCTGAACCGAACCAAATTCCAATATTGCCCTGGATCTTGGAGATAGATGGGCAAAACTAGAATGTTACACCTAACCCCTAGACTCGACTATGGTATTGCACTAGTGTGGGTTTTCTTGAAACCCTGAACCGAACCAAATTCCAATATTGCCCTGGATCTTGGAGATAGATGGGCAAAACTAGAATGTTACACCTAACCCCTAGACTCGACTATGGTATTGCACTAGGTGGTGGATTGTATCGTCTTTGATATGCTAATCAATGAGATCCTTAGAGGGGGTCAAAACCTGGGTATATTGGGGTAGTCCGAGAATTCACCCGAGTGGGTGATCATAATGACAGGATAAGCCCCTTTGTGGACAAAGTGAATGATTAGGGAATGCACTCTCTCTAATGGAAACCTATTGATTTCAAATTGTTGAGATTTGTTTTTGCAAAGTATATTTATATAGAGATATACATATATGTTATGGTTTCCCAAAATGTTTGCAAAAAGGTTTTAATTCCTAGGATCCATGTGAGTAGAGAGTGCAACACTGTACCTTGTAGCCGAGGGAGAGGTCCTATCTTGTCGGACAATGTTTGATCATTATGGGCTGAGAGGTTAAGTATAAGACCATTTAGGGTTTATACCTGATGGGCTAATCTCACATAAGTCTATAGTCCTTGGGCCTTCATAAGGTGGCTGGACCTAGTGACAATTTAGTGTAAATGTTGGGCCTACTAAGAGCCCATATTGATGGGCTCAAGGGTTCACTGGCTTCAGCAATGAATTCGGTCAGGCCTTAACAAATGTTGTGCTAAACCCATATGGCTTTTGTGAAGATCAATGCTAGGATCCCATGCCATACAAAGAGACCCAAACTAGGCAGCATATAAAAGGGAAAGTGAGTTATATGACTTAACGGGCCTAAAGCCCATTTTAAACTGGGCTTAAGTGACTTAATTAATTGGGGCAAATTTGGTTTATAAGCTTATTAGGATTAGCAAGAGGAAAAGATATGTCTTATCCATTTAAGAGTCCAGATCCAAATATTAGATTTGGATCAAGAAACTCTTTCCTAATTGGATTAGGAAGCTGATCCAAAGAAGGTTATAAATAGGGGGCGAATTCACTAATTTCATACACTCAACAATCTACAGAATTCTCCTCCAGTTCTTGTCGCCCTTACCCAGTTCGAACTCATCTTTTGGATCTGATCAATAATAAGTTCTTGATATTATTTCTTGCTAGAAGAAACAATCTAAAGTCGTGCTCACCAGCCCCTTGCCTGATTCCTACTGAAGAATTAGGGTTCTTGCTGAAGAACCACCCTGTTGATCCTGCCTCACCATAAGCTGTGTCATCTTCAGTGGAGGCGGGTTTTGGTCATCTCTTTGGGCGTGAACACCTACATTGAGAATTATTGTTATTCCATATGAAGTATATTCCTACTTCTTCCTTTTTGTTTCAGATCTGGTCCGGTTTTGTTTCAAGAACGAACCTTGAAAAAGTAGTTGTTCTAAATTATGGGAATACAATTCCCTGATGGGAGAGAGAAAATTTTTGAAATGTCGCCCAACCACCATGCATGGTTCAGCCATCCATATGATGGATCTCCCATCCCTTCAGTGGTATCAGAGCTAGGTTTTAAATCTTAAACCAAAATCAGACCTAATTTGAACTCGCACAAATGGACAGAATCGGTTCTACCCGATTTGCGCAAATTAATGTTTTTTTGAGAATTCAGTTCATAGTATTGGGCATATGATCTGAAAAATAATTCCTTCTTTTTCTGCAATAATTATAGAATTTTTCTATATTTATTTCTTGATTAGTGGGCTGTTCATATGGTGGAGGTCAAAATATTTATTGGCGCCAAGAATTTGCGCACCCTATTGTATTATTCTATTCAATTCGGTTTGTAAATAATTTTTTTAGATGAAATGTATAGGATTTATTCTAATGTAAATTAATAGAGAAAATAGGTTTTTCTATTGTTTTCATTGGTAGAGATGCTAGTACGCATGGAGGAGAAGAAGACCCATTCGTAGATACAAGATCTGCAATCTATGATTTGTAGAAAATGAACCTGCAGACTGCGACTAACCTTTTTCTTACAGGATTGCTGCACCATGAACAACCCTCTGATTATTGTATTACTGATCTTGAATGTCTTTTTCGGCTATAATTGATTTTCAAATCATTTTCTTGAATTGGATTTTGCAATAGACACCAAACCCTAGGCTGATTTGACCTAGATTGGACTAAACTGGTTGGACCAAATCTGTGGTTCAATAGGGTCTGTTCTTAGCCCTAAATTTTTACTATGGGCTAGAAGTTTGATGGCCCATTACAAGATCAAATTCAGCCAACCCCTGTAAAACCCAGTTTTGTTAAGTTGAAACTGCATTAGCCCAAATCAACACAAATGCTATATAGGCCGAACTGATTTTTACAGTTTAGCCCATATACCTAGATGATGTTATATGATAATGTTATGGGTTGTAAATGTGTGGATATTGTTTTAACCTAATTAATTAGGGTTTTATAGTTTATGTAATTGATTGGATCAATTGTCATGCATGTGGAAGTATGTGATGTGTGATGTGCTACGTATATGGGCCATAAGCACTTGGCCCATGTTCATTTGTTAGTGGCTCTCTACGCACACCATGGTTGAATGCACATCATTGCCATGGTATCCTTAAGATCATTGGATGATCTCCGTTCCTGATGGGCCCCACATCAGCTTCCTCTGCAAGAGGAACCATGCAGAACTCTAGCCCGTTTAGGGCCCATCTGAATCTAACTTTAAGAAAGTCAATGGGAGCCACTTTGGTTTTACCTAAATAAAGAACTAGGGCATAATTACTTGTTTCCTCCAAGAAAATATAATTGCATGTGATAGGGAGATTCAGATGATGAACTCTCTAAAAGCCTTCCATCATTAGCATGAAGATGGGATTATTAGTAATGAGGAGATGCACCATAAAATTGGGCTATCCATTTGTTGGTGACTCTGTTGGATTGTTTCATAAGATGATAGGGGCGTCATAGACCGATGTGGGAGGGGCCTATCCTGAAATGGAAGACTCTCATTGTACCTTGGCATTCACGAATAAGACAGGTAAGCACTTACTGGACAGAAAGGTTCAACCTAAAATGGTAATGAATATTGTCTAACAAAGGCCGAAGGGAAAGCTCATAAGATGAGTGGATATGATCCTTCACAGAAGGTGGTGGGGTTATGCAGCTGAAATAGTTGGCTCCATGCACTCTATGTGATTTCCCACATTTTTAGAGACATACATCGCAGTCTCCGTCTCTGAGAAAGGAGGGAAATCTTAGAGATGAACAAATGAAAATGGAACATAGATTAAAAGTCATTTCTATGTAGATAACATGAATCAAATCAGGTTGTTGACAAATAATTTGCTTTGCCCATTATTAGAAATGGAAAACAAACAATTCGCCAAACTGTTGGACGACAATAAGCTAAAGGGCCCAAACTATGCTGAATGATTCTATAACCTTATGCTAGTTCAAACGTTTGAAAAACTAGACAAGGTTGCCAAAAACCCTGCCCCAAATCATCCAGGTGATAGGGCTTTTGAGGCCCATAGGAAGAAATATCAAGAATGGAAAGGGAACTCTCTTGCCCGGTGCTACATATAGTCTTCCCTCGACAATCCAATATAGAGACAGTTCGATCAGATCGAAGTGTCTAAGGATATCTTGGATAGTCTGAGGACGAAGTATGAAGAACAAAATCGTTCTACTCGACAGAAGGTCTTAAAGTTGTTTATGACCACTAAAATGACTGAGAGCCAAATGGTTCATGACCATTATCTAAAGATTAAAGGCTACATCAATGAACTGGAGGCTCTCGGTGTTAGACAGTTATACCCTTAGCTCCAATCAGATTGATGTATCATTTAACATTTATTGTAAATGAATAAAGTGCATAATTGATTCATGTCATTGTGGTGTGTTTCTGTGTAATAACCTTAAACTGGGCACTTATGAGACTCATGTTAGTTTAGAATCTTCACAGTGGTTGGATAGATCTGGGGAGATTTATCCTGCCAAGGCTGACATTGATGGTGCCGCCAAGTTGGTTAGGGTGGCTTATCTCAACTGATTGGGTGAGACTTAAGGTACATGTAGTGTGGGTTTTTCTTGAAACCCTAAACCGGACCAAATTCCAGTATTGCCTTGGACCTTGGATATAGATAGGCAAAACTGGAATGTTACACCTAACCCCTAGACTCAATTATGGTACTGCACTAGGTGTTCGATTGGGCTGTCTTTGATATGCCAATTAGTGAAATCCTCAAAGGGGGTCAAAACTTGGGTATGTTGGAACAGTCTGAGAATTCATCTGAGTGGGTGATCATAGTGACAAGATCAGCCCCATTGTCGAACAAAGTGAATGATCGGTTAATGCACTCTCTCTGATGGAAACCTAAACTGCCGATAATTGATTTCAACCGTTGAAATTTGTTTTTGCAAAATATATATATATATATTATGGTTTCAAAATGTTTGCAAAAGGTTTTAATTCCTGGGATCCATGTGATTGGAGAGTGTAGCACTGTTCCTTACAGCCGAGGGAGAGGTCCTCTCTTGTCGGGTAGTATTTGATCATTATGAGCTGAGAGGTTAAGTGTAAGACCATTGAGGATAATACCTGATGGGATAATCTTACATCTGCCCATAGTCCTTGGCTTTTCATTAGGTGGTTGGACCCAATGATCATTTAGTGTAAATGTTGGGCCCATTAAGAGCCCATAGTGATGGACTCAGGGGTTCACCGTCTCCTACAGTGAATTTAGCCAGGCCTTGTAACAAAGGCTGGGTTGAACCCATGTAGCTGATGTGTAGATCAATGTTTGGGCCCCACACCATACAAAGAAAGCCAACTGGGCAGCAGGTTAAAAGGTTAAGTGAGAACATAAACTTTATGAGCCTATAGCCCAATTCGAACTGGGCTTAAGTTAATTAAAAGGAGGCAAGATAGGATTTATAATCTGATTAGGATTAGCTGAAGAATAAGATAAGTCTTATCCATTCAAGAGTCCAGATCCAAATATCAAATTTGGATTAAGGAACTCTCTCCTAATTAGATTAGGAGGCTGATCCTAAGAGGGCTATAAATAAAGGGGGCGAATTCCTCAGTGACATAACACATCAACCTGCAGAATTCTCTCATATTCTTGCCATCCCTACCCAGTTCAATCTCCTTTTGAGGAATTGATCTAGAAAGGTTCTGAAAGAATGGTAGGATCCATCTAATGGACGCCATGAAGGTTGCGGAATGGGTGGGTGAATTTCAAAAATTTTCCTAACTTCTTCCAACTGGGAATCATATTCCATAATTTAAGAATACAATATTCAAGGATCCTACTTGAACCATAATCGAACCAGATCTGAACCAAAAGGGATGGGAGGAATTATACCTGATCTAGAGATGCAGTATCTCCCAAAGTTGGTGTTCACGCCCAAAGAGGATACCAAGATCCGCTCCTGCTGAAGATGACACAGCTGTATGTGGAACGGAACCAGCAGGGTGCGTCATACACACTGAATCCTTCGCAAGAATCCACTAGAAACTCTAAGCACCAAATCTTTTCAGTCTTTTCTGCAAAACTGATGTCAAGAAACAATTTCTTGATTTCCTTCTTCTTCAAAGATCGAATCTTGTACGAAAGAATGGCAGTGGCTGGAGGAGAACTCCTAGGACGAAGATGGCTGAATTGCTTCTCTTCTCTCTGGAATGTGTATGAGATTTGATCTCAATATGCATGATGATTTCTTGCACACAATCCCCAGGTTTGAAATCTGATTTTTTTTCTCTTAGAGTTTCTCCTCTCTTCTTCTTGATTAAGAAACCCCTTCATTAGGAGTTATCCCAATCCAAATCAGTATTTGGATAGGGGATGATCTTAATCCTATATGCAGATTAGGTTAGCTTACTCCTGATCTTATCAGGAGGTTACCAGATTCAAATCTAATTTGAATTTGGTCTCCCAGAGTGGATAAGGTTAAAGGCCCAATCCTTTTGCTAACTTCAATCCCAGATTCGCCCTATAAATGGGTGATCATATCAACCCAGCTCGAAATGGGCTTTTGGCCCATTAAGTGTTTAGTGCTTAACTAGTTTCCAATCTGCTGCCCAGTTGGGCTTCTTTGTATGGCGTGGGACCCAAGCATTGATCTACACACCAGCCACATGGGTTCGGCCTAGCCTTTATTACAAGGCCCAGCCGAATTCACTGAAAAGCTCAGTAAACCCCTGAGCCCATCACATGGACCCTATGGGCCCAACACTTACATTAAGTGGTCCTTGGGCCAAGCCATCTTATAAAAACCCAAGGACTATGGGTAGGTGCAAGATTATCAGGTACTATCCTAAATGGTCTTACACTTAACCTCTCAGCCCTTAATGATCAAGCACTACTCGACAAGAGAAGACCTCTCCCTCGGCTGCAAGGAACAGTGTCGCACTCTCTACTCACATGGATCCCATGAATTAAAACCATTTGCAAACATTTTGAAACCGTACAAATATATATATATATATATATATATATATATTAATTTTGCAAAACAAAATTCCAACGATTGAAATCAACTGCCGGCAGTTTGGTTTCCATCAGAGAGAGTGCATTCCCGATCATTACCTTTGTCCGACAAAGGGGCTGATCCTATCACTATGATCACCCACTTAGATGAATTCTCAGATTGTCCCAACATACCTAGGTTTTGATCCCTGCTAAGGAACTCACTGATTGGCATATCAAAGACAGCCCGATCCGACACCTAGTGAAATGTCATAATCGAGTCTAGGGGTCAGGTGTAACTTTCCAGTTTTGCCCATCTGTCTCCAAGGTCTAGGGCAATACTGGAAATCTGGTCCGGTTCATGGATTCGAGTAATCCCATACTGCATGTGCCTTGGGTTTTACCCTAGTGGCCGAGACAGACCATCCCAACACTTTGTGGCACACCAATATCAGCCTTGGCAGGATAAATCTCCCCAGACTTATCCAATGGCTGTGAACATTTAAAACTAACACGAGCCTCAAGAAGTGTCCAGTTTTAGGGTCTTACACAGAATTATACCAAACAACATGAATCAAACATGCACTTTCTTTGTTTACACTAAATGTCAAAAGTACATCAAATCGGATTGAAGCTAAGGGCATACAAAACTGTCTAACAGGTTCTTGATATTGTTTCTTGGCTGAAGAAACAATCTGAAGTCGTGCTCACCAGCCCCTGTTCGATTCTTGCTGAAGAGCCATCCTGCTGATCTTGCTTCATTACATAGTGTCATATTCAGTGGAAGCGGGTTTTGGTATTCTCCTTGGGCGTGAACACCTTTATTGGGAGTTACTGCTACTTCGTATCAGGTATATCCCTCTCCTCTCTTTTGATTTCAGATTTGGTCCGGTTTTGGATTTAAGAACGATCCCTAAAGATGCAGTTTTCTAAAATAGGGAATGTGATTCCCATATGGGAGAGAGAAACTTTTTGAAATTTCGCCCAACCTTCCTGTAGGGTTCGGCCATCAATATGGTGGATCTCTCATCCCTTTACTCGGGTCAGGGCTTGGTCATATCACCAAGATTGATGCCATTCTAAACTCCTTGCCTCCCTCCTTCAATCTGTTTTACATGAACTATAACATGAATAAGCTAAATGTTAGCCTTCAAATACTCAACAATATATTGTAGAGGGCTGAAGAACTGATTAAGAAGGACTAACCGATAGCCATGCTTGTTGAAAGTGGCAATTTGGGTAAGAAAAAGAGAAGGGCAAAGAAGAAACCTCAGAAAAAGGTTAACAAGCCTAAAAGGCAACAAAAGGACAAGACATCGGATGTCTGTCACTTTTGCAAGTAGACTGGCCATTGGAAGAGGAATTGTCCTCTGTATTTGGAGACTAAGAAGCAAAATAATTTCAAATCTTTTGTCATAGAGACCAATTTGTTGGTCACTTCTGCTTCCTAGTGTATTGGCTCTTGGGCTTCTACTCATTCATGTAAAACATTGAAGGGGTTCAAGACAAGCAAAAGACTAAGTGATGGATAGTAGTAAGGGTTAAGAGGATCGCTTGTTTTCTGATTAACTGATAGTAGGAAGATGCAAGAAATTAATTCCTATGATGAATATTCAAAGTCTGAATTGATTTATCTTTGCATCGATGAGCAGTAGTATAATTTTGATGGTGGATGTTATCCTAGACCAAGATTTGTTCTTTATTAATTCTGATTTTCCTTATTTTAAATCTGAATTTCATTACATACACCCCCTCCATCTTTGATTCACGTAGCACATAATTTGGGTTAGATACTCTTTGTGGGAACGATCCCTACTCGCACTACTACATTCCATCTTTACGAGTAGAGGTTTATTTTTGGGTGCCTATGACAGTACGCCAATGTACCTAATGAGACACAAGTCCGAATACATTGAAAAGTTCAAAGAGTTCAAACAAGAGATCAAGAAAATAGTTGGGGAGACAAATTAAGGCCATTCGATCAGATCGAGGAGGCGAATATCTCTTCAATGAATTTAGGGACTACTTAAAGGATAATGGGATTGTATCACAACTATCTACTCCTGCCAGACCACAATTAAATGGTGTATCAGAGAGGAGAAATTGGACTCTATTGAATATGGTCCGTTCACTTCTCGTCCACTCAAAGTTGCCTATATCCTTTTGGGGTTTCTTATTAGAGACTGCAATTTACGTGTTGAACCGGGTTCCAACCAAATCCATTCCTAAGACACCATATGAGCTATGGACCGGTAAGAAACCAAGTGTAAGACACTTGAAGATTTTGGGGTGTTCGACACATGTTAAAAGAATAAGTGCTGACAAATTAGAACCCAAAACCAGTCGTTGCCTATTTATAGGTTACCCCAAAAGCTCTATAGGTTACTTATTCTATTATCCAAAAGATCAAAAGGTGTTTTGCAGTCAAAATGCCTACTTCCTAGAGGAAGATTACATCCTGGACAATCTTCATCAGGAAGTTGTTCTTGATGAGGAGAGCCCAGGGGTTATGGGAGATGTCCCACAAGTTCCAGATAATAACCAACCTAGAAGGTCTACCCAGGTATCCAAGCCTCCAATTCGTTACGGCTATGATCAAGAAAGTTACTTGTTGGGAGCCACGATTAGTGAGGAGGATCCCATGACTTATACGGAAGCTATGTTGGACATAGATTCCTTAAAGAGGGTACATGCCATAGGAGCTGAGATGGACTCAATGGAGACCAATGGAGTCTGGTCTCTAGTAGATCCACCCCCTGGAGTGAAAGCAATTAGTTGCAAATTGATCTATAAGAGGAAGAAGGGCCCCGATGGTAAGATTAAGACCTACAAGGCTCGTCTTGTGGTGAAAGGGTACACAGAAAGAGGGAATCGACTATGAGGAAACCTTTTTTGCCAGTGGTCATGCTTAAGTCTATTAGGATCCTACTAGCTGTAGCAACACACTATGATTATGAGATTTGGCAAATGGATGTCAAAAACTTATTCATGAATGGAGATCTTACGAAAGATATCTACATGCAGCAACTACAAGGATTCTTAACGTGTTCCTGACGGTTTGACTCTATCGTTAAATAGTTTGACTTTGAGCATAATCCAGATGAGCCCTATGTTTACAGGAAGACAGTGGGAGATAAGGTTACATTCTTGGTTCTGTATGTAGATGACATTCTACTCATTGGGAATGATGTAGGAATGTTAACTATGGTGAAAGTATGGCTTTCACAACACTTCTCCATGAAAGATCTTGGAAAAGCCTCTTACATCTTGGGACTTTGACTATATAGAGATAGATCGAAAAGGATAATAGGATTATTCCAATCTGCTTACATTGACAAGATTGTCAAGAGATACAGCATGGAGAACTACAAGAAAGGAAATGTTCCTTTTAGGCATAGAGTAACTCTTTCCAAGGGTATGTCTCCCAAGACTCCCAAGGAGATTGAGGACATGAGAGATGTTCCCTATACCTTAGTCGTAGGGAGCATCATGTATGCCATGCTGTGTATTCGGCCAGACATTGCTCAAGCCATGAGTGTGGCAAGCCGATACCAGTCTAATGTGGGACAAGAACACTGGACTACTGTAAAGAACATACTCAAATACATTCGAAGGACAAAAGAGTTTTGTCTGGTATTCAATGGTATTTCACTATAGATCCTAGGGTATACCGGTGCCGATTTCCAATCAGATCCAGATGATAGAAAGTCTACATCTGGTTACATCTTTACGATGGTAGTTCACTATAGATCCTAGAGTTTTGTCTGGTATTCGATGTTGAGATTTGTTTTTGCAAAATATATTTATATAGAGACATACATATATATTATGGTTTCACAAAATGTTTGCAAAAAGGTTTTAATCTCCGGGATCCATGTAAGTAGAGAGTGCAACACTGTACCTTGCAACTGAGGGAGAAGTCCTCTCTTATCGGGTAGTGTTTAATCATTATGGACTAAGAGGTTAAGTGTAAGACTATTTAGGGATAATAAACCTGATGGACTAATCTCACATCTGCCCACAATCCTTGGGCCTTCATAAGATGGATGGACCCAAGGACCATTTAGTGTAAATGTTGGGCCCATTCACTGTATTCAGTAGTGAATTCGGCCAGGCCTTGTAACAAAGGCTAGGTTAAACCCGTGTGGCTTATGCGATGATCAATGAAAGGGTCCCACGCCACACAAAGAGAGTCAAGCTAGCCAGCATTAAAAGGAAGTGAGCTTGAAAGCTTAATGGGGCTAAAGCCCATTTTAGACTAGGTTAATTGGATTAATTAAATAAGGGGTGAATCTGGGAATGGATAAGCAGATAAGGATAAGAGCAAAACTCTTATCCACTTAAAGATTCCAAATCCAAATAAAGATTTAGATTAGGAAACTTCTAATTAGATTAGGAGAAGCTAATCCTGATCTGTAGATAAGATAAGGGATAAGCCTTATCACATAAAGAGTCCAAATCTAAATAAAGATTTAGATCAAGAAACTCCTAATAAGATTAGGAGATTAACTGTTTAGGGTCTATATAAAGGAGGAGGGTGAACTGGAAAAGGACATACATAGTTCTACTGCTTTCTGCTTCCAGTTCTCTCTCTCCCTGCTCTTGCCGCCCTACCCTATTCAATCTCCACCTCTTGGAGTGATCAAGATTCGATCTTGATATTGTTTCTTGATGGAAGAAACAATTTCGAAGTTGTGCTCACTACCCTAATGAAGGGATGAGAAATCCATCATATGGATGGCCGAATCCTGTAGGAAGGTTGGGCAAAATTTCAAAAATTTCTCTCTATCCCATTTGGGAATCGCATTCCCTATTTTAGAAAACTGCATTTTCAATGATCAATCTTGAACCAAACCGGACCAGATCTAAAACCAAAAGGGAGGAGAGGGATATACCTGATACAAAGTAGCAATAACTCTCAATGAAGGTGTTCACGCCCAAGGAGATAACCAAAACTTACTTCTATTAAAGATGACACAGTGTGTGGAGAAGTAGGATCAACAGGACGGTTCTTCAGCAAGAATCGAATTCTTCAGCAAGAATGGAATAGAGGGCTAGTGAGCACTACTTCATATTGCTACTTCTACCAAGAAGCAATATCAAGAACAATTCTTGATCACTCCCACAAGTAGAGATCGAATTGGGTAGGGGTGACAAGAACACGGAAGAACTATATAGATTGTTGTCTTGTATCTGGTGCCTTTTCATGTCCGCCCTGCTCTCTTATTTATAGCCTTAAATAGGCAACCTCCTAATCTGATTAGGAGTTTCCTAATCCAAATGTTTATTTGGATCTGAACTCTTTATGTGATAAGGATAATCCCTTATCTTATCTACAGTTCAAGATTAGCTTGATGCTAATAAAATTAGGAGTTTCTTGATCCAAATCTTTATTTTGATCTGGACTCTTTAAGTGGATAAGACTTATCATCTTATCCTTATCTACTGATCCAAACCCAGATCCGCCCCTATTTAATTAATCTAATTAACCCAGTTCAAAATTGAGCTTTAAGCTCATTAAGTTTATGTGCTCATTTAACTTCTTAATCTGCTGCCCAATTGGCTCTCTTTGTATGGTGTGGGACCCAAACATTGATCTACTCATCAGCCACATGGGTTCAAACCAGCCTTTGTTACAAGGCCTGGCCAAATTCATTGTAGGACACAATGAACCCCTGAGTCAATCACCATGGTCTCTTAATGGGCCCAACATTTACACTAAATGGTCCTTGGGTCCAGCCACCTTATGAAAACCTAAGGACTGTGGGCAGATGCAAGATTAGCTCATCAGGTATTACCCTCAATGGTTTTACACTTAACCTCTCAGCCCATAATGATCAAACACTGCCTGACAAGAGAGGACCTCTCCCTCGGCTGCAAGGAACAATGCTGCACTCTCTACTCACATGGATCCCAGGAATTAAAACCTTTTGCAAACATTTTGAAACAATAATATATATATATATATATATATATATATATATATATGTATATCTCTATATAAATATATTTTGCAAAAAAAAATTCAACAGTTGAAATCAACTGCCGGTAGTTTAGGTTTCCATTAGAGAGAGTACATTCCCCGATCATTCACTTTGTCTGACAAAGGGGCTGATCCCGTCACTATGATCACCCACTCAGGTGAATCCCCAGACTTCCCAACATACCCAGGTTTTGACCCCATTTAAGGATCTCACTTATTGGCATATCAAAGATAGCCCAATCCAAAACCTAGTGCAGTACCATAATCGAGTCTAGGGGTCAGATGTGACATTCCAGTTTTGCCCATCTATCTCCAAGGTCCAAGGTAATACTGGAATTTTGGTCTGGTTCAAGATTTCAAGAAAGTCCACACTGCATGTACCTCAGGTCTCACCTTGGTAGGATAAATCTCCTAGATCTATCCAACGACTGTGAAGATTCTAAACTAACATGAGTCTCATAAGTGTCCAATTTAAGGGTATTACACAGAAACACACCACAATGACATGAATCAGTTATGTACTTCATTCATTTACAATTTAAGGGCATAACTGTCTATCAAGGATTTGGTACTCTCTTTGGGCATGAACACCTATGTTGGGAGGAGCTTTTTGCATGGATTCCGTATTAGGTATTCCTCACCCTAATCTTAGTTTCATATTTGATCCGGTTTGTTTCAAGAATGAAACATTAAAAATGTAGTTTTCTTAATCAGGGAATAGGATTCCCAAATGGGATGAAGAAATTTTTGAAATTTTGCCCAGCCACCCTGCATGGTTCGGCCATCCATATGATGGATCTCCCATCTCTCCATTGGTATCAGAGCCAGGTTCAAACATGAACCAAATCTAGACCGGATCTGAACCTACGCAAATGAGTAGAAATTGTTCTATCCGATTTGAGTAAGTTTTTTGTTTTTTTTTTGAGAAATCGGTTCTCAATTATGGGCGTGTAGATCTGAAATTAATTCTTTATTATTCTTTAATAATTGTGGAATGGTTCTATAATTGTTTCTTGAATTCCTGGGCTGTCGTGTGATGGAGATCAAATTCTTTAAATGTGGCAGGATTTGCGTACCCTACATTTTTTTTATTCTTTTCATTTTGGTCTGTAAATAATTTTTTTTAAAAAAAATGTATAGGATTTGATGTGATGTAATTAATAGATTAATAGGTTTTTTTATTTTTTTATGTTTGAAGACTTGTTGGAACACGTGGAAGAAGAAAAGACCTTTTGTAGTTTCAGAAAGTGCAATCTGTGATTTGTAGATAATGATTTCACTATCTGCGATTGACCATTTGTTTTGTAGGTGTGAAATCACATGTATAGCCCTCTGATATGTTCTTGTAGATTCTTGATTGTCTTTAATCGGCTATAATTAATTTCATATGACAATCTTGAATTAGGTCTTGCAATGGACACCAATCCCTAGGCCGATTTGACCCAAGATTTGTCCAAACTAGTTGGACCAAACCTGTGGCTCAATAGGAGTCCGTTCTCAGCCCCAAATTATGATTTGGGCTAGGGGTTTGATGGCCCATTACAAGATGCAATTCGGTCCACCCTGTAAAACCCAGTTTCATTAAGTTAAAATTGCATTAGCCCATTTTCAGCATAATTGCTATATCGGCCGAACTGCCTTTTGTAGTTCAACCCATATACCTAGATAATGTTATATGATAATATTATGGGTTATAATGGGCTGATATTGATTGAACTTAATTAATTTAGAGTTTTACAGATGATTTAATTGATTGGATCAATTATGTGTTTATTTCATGCATGTGATGTATGATGTGTGATGTGCTACGTACATGGGCCATAAGCACTTGGCCCATGTTAATTCGATAGTGGCTCTTTCGCATACCATGGCTATATGCACATCATTGCCATGGTGTCCTTAAGATCATTAGATGATCTCCCTTCTTGAAGGCCCCACATCAGCTTCCTCCGCAAGAGGAAGCGTGTGGAACTCTAGCCCATTTAGGGCCCACCTGAATCTGACTTTAAGAAAGTCAGTGGGAACCACTTTCGTTTGACCTAAATAAAGAACTAGGGCGTAATTACTCCTTCCCTCCAGCAAAATATAAGTGCATGTGATAGGGAGATCCATATGATAAACTCTGTAAGGACCTTCCATCATTAGTATGAAGATGGGCTTATTAGTAATGAGGAGATGCACCATAAAATTGGATTCTCCATTTGTTGGTGAGTTTGTTGGATTATTTCATAAGATTATAGGGGCATCAGAGACCGATGTAGTTGGGGCCTATCCTAAAATGGAAGACTCTCTCACGGTACCTTGGTGTTCACGAATATGATGGGTAAGCACTTACTAGACAAAAAGGTTTAACCTAAAATGGCAATGAACCTTGTCTGATAGAGGCCAAAGGGAAAGCTCATAATATGAGTGGATATAATCATTCACAGAAGGTAGTGGGGTTAGGCATCTGAAACAGTTGGCTCCATGCACTCTATGTGATTTCCCACATTTCCAGAGACATAACCACAATCTCCATCACTGAGAAATGAGGGAAATCTCATAGATGAATAAATGGAAATGGAACATAGATTAAAAGCCATTTCTATGTAGGTAACATGAATCAAATCAGGTTGTGGACTAATAATTTGCTTTGTCCTTTATCAGAAATGGCAAACGAACAATTCGCCAAATTGTTGGACGATAATAAGTTTAAGGGCCCAAACAATGCTGACTGGTTTTGTAACCTTATGATGGTTTTAACGTCCGAGAAATTGGACATGGTTGCTAATAACCCTACTCTGAATCGTTCGGGTGATAGGGCTTCTGAGGCCTATAGGAAGGTTTATCAAGAATGAGAAGAGAAGAACTCTCTTGCCTGGTGCTACATCATAGCCTCCCTCGACAATCCGATACAAAGACAATTCGATTAGATTGAAGAGTCCAAGGATATCTTGAATAGTCTGAGGACAATGTACGAATAGCAGAATTGTTCTACTCGGCAAAAGGTCTTAAAGCTGTTTGTGACCACCAAAATGACTGAGAGCCAGATGATTCATGACCATTGTCTAAAGATGATGGGCTACATCAATGAACTAGAGGCTCTCGGATCAGGGTTTGATCATGTCACCAAAGTTGAAGTCATCCTAAACTCTTTGCCTCCCTCCTTCAATCAATTTATCATGAACTAGAACATGAATAAGCTAAATGTTAGCCTTTAGGAACTCAACAATATGTTATAGAGGGATCAAGAACTGATAAATAAGGATAAGCCCATAACCATGCTTGTTGAAGGTGACAAGTCGAACAACAAGAAGAAGAAGACAAAGAAAAAGCCTCAGAAAAAGGTTAGCAAGCCTAAAAGGCAAAAGAAGGACAAGACATCAAGACATCGGATGCGTGTCACTTTTGCAAATAGACCGGCCACTAGAAAAAGAATTGTACTCAGTACCTGGAGACCAAGAAACAAGGTAATTTTGAATTTTTTGTCATAGAGACCAATTTGTTGGTCACTTCTGCTTCCTAGTGTATTGACTCTGGGGCTTCAACTCATGCATGTAACACATTGCAGGGGTTCAAGATAAATAGAAGAATAAGTGACGGGGAAGTGACTCTCTACTTGGGGACTTCTGCAACAATTGCATCTACAGCTATAGGTACTATAGAATTAGTTTTCAGAGAAGGAATTATTGTACTTAAAAATTGTCTTTATGTACCGAACTTAAGAAGAAATTTGATTTCTGTCTCAAAGTTGTGTTTGGATGGTTATTCTATTTTATTCAGTAATGTGATTACTATCAAACGGAATAACAAATTCCTCACTTACGGAGAACTCGAGAATGGTCTCTATGTTCTCCATCCTTCTCTGGAAACAAAGTTAACCAAAACTACATAAAAAAATGATCCCCAAGAAGAGAACATATGAAACATTTAATCCCATGTGCCTATGGCATTACCAACTTGGCCACATTAACATAGATCATATCACAAGGTTGGTAAAGGTAGGTCCTTTGGATTTTCTAACTGTAGAAGATCTTCCAACCTGTGACCTTTGCCTTCAGGGTAAGATGACGAAATGACCATTTACTGGAAAGCCTAAAAGATTTATAGGCAGGCTTGACCAATATGTTTATTTCATAAATTTTACCGATGATCACTCACGGTATGGTTACGTGTACCTAATGAGACATAAGTCTGAATCCTTTGAAATGTTCAACGAGTTCAGGCAAGAGGTCGAGAAACAGTTGGGGAGAGAGATTAAATCCCTTCAATCAGCTCGAGGATGTGAATATCTCTCCGACGAATTCAGGGACAACTTAAGGGACAATGGGATTATTTCACAGTTAGCTCCTCCTGCTACACCACAATTAAATGGTATGTCAGAGAAGAGGAACCAGACTTTATTGGATATAGTTTGATCACTTCTCGTACTCTCAAAACTACCTACATCCTTTTGGGGATATACATTAGAGACTACGATATATGTGCTGAACCGGGTTCCAACCAAGTCCGTTCCTAAGACTCCATATGAGCTATGGACCAGTAACAAACCAAGTGTAAGACACTTGAAGATTTGGGATTGTCTAGTACATGTTAAAAGAACAAGTGCTAACAAATTGGAATCCAAGACCAGTCGTTGCTTATTTGTAAGCTACCCCAAAGACTCTATAGGATATTTATTTTATGACCCAAAAGAGCAAAAGATGTTTTGCAATCGAAATGTCCATTTCTTGGAAGAAGATTACATCCTAAACAATCATCATCAAGAAGTTGTTCTTGATGAGGAGAGCTCAGGGGTTGTAGGAGATGCCCCACAAGCTCTTGATAATAACCGACCTAGAAGGTCTACCCAGGTATCTAGGCCTCCAATTCGTTACGGCTATGATCAAGAAAGTTACTTAATGCAAGCCACAAATAGTGAGGAGGATCCCATGACTTATACGGAAGTTATGTTGAACATAGATTCCTAAAAGTGGATAGATTCCATGAGAGCCAAGATGGATTCAATGAAGACCAATAGAGTCTAGACTCTTGTAGATCCACCCTCTGAGGTGAAAGCAATTGATTGCAAATGAATCTATAAGAGAAAGAAGGACCCCGATAGTAAGATTGAGACCTAAAAGGCTCGTCTTGTGGCGAAAGGGTACACTCAGAAAGAGGGATTTGGCAAATGTATGTCAAAACCGTGTGCCTGAATGGAGATCCTACTAAAGATGACTACATGCAGCAACCGCAATGGTTCATTGTTTTAGGTCAGGAACACATAGTGTGTAAACTTAATCGATCCATGTATGGAGTTAAGCAAGCTTCTAGGAGCTGGAATGTCCGGATTGTTAGACATTGTATGCCCTTAGCTCTAATTAAAATGATGTACATTATGACATTTAATGTAAATGAATAAAGTACATATTTGATTCATGTTATTATGGTGTGTTTCTGTGTAATAACCTTAAACTGGACACATATGAGACTCGTGTTAGTTTAGAATCTTCACAGCTATTGGATAGATCTGGGGAGATTTATCCTGCCAAGGCTGACACTGATGAGCCGCCAAGTTGGTTGGAGTGGCTTGTCTCAGTGACGGGTTTGTCGAAGCCCTCAAAATTAGTACTAGTCCCACAATAAAATATTTGTAGTAAAAGTGGTACTAGGTCGAATCCCACAGGGATCAAATCAGTAATCTCTTAGCCGCATGGATAAAGTAATTGTGTGGGAAAATTTAATAACTAAAATTAAAAGAATAACAAACTAAACAAACAAGAGAAAATCAGTCTTACCGAATTCTGGTTCAAGGGTTCGGGTTGAATCGATTGGCCATCGATCCTAGGTACAGTTCAGCATTCTTGCAATTCAAGCATTTAACCTTAGATTTATTAGGATAGCCATAATAAACCTTGTGTTTTCCTAATTCAGTTGACCAAACCCAGCATTCGATCAACACTTATCACCACTCAACTAGGTACGATAGCGTTCCATGTTAAACAATGATAGCATTAAGATTTGTGAAAACAGTTAAACCAAGAAAACAATAATTAAGATAGTTGCAATTATTGAATTTTGTTCCATCGATTCCTTTAGGTTGAACCATGTTAAAACATTGGTCAAAGGCTGTCACGAACAATTGACCCAAAATGATATCAACCTAATTACTACTTGTACCATTATTCGTGACAATTACGGATCACCGAAATCATGGATAGCAATAGGAATATCAACATTAATTTAGTTTGTCAAACTAATTAACATCAACATCCAATAAAAATATGCACAAGAATCAATGAATACTTGAATTAAAAAGCAAGAAAGTAAATTATCTACAGAACCTCACAATGACACAATCGAACCTCCCCCCTTGAACCAGAAAAAGAAGCTTAGCTGTTCATGATCTGCGCAATCTCCATGCTTTTCTTCTCCATAGCCGAATTGCCTTCTTGAGCTTCTTGGTCTTCTTGATGATCTCTTGGATCTGAGAGTGAGTGATGCTAGAGCTGGTTCGCCCCCCTCTTTATATAGCCAGAGGAGAGGGTTGTTTTCCAACTCCTTCTAGGAGATCATCTTATCTTTAGGGAGTCTTGATCTTCTTTGAACTAATCCTATCCTATCTCTTATCTAATGATCTAATCTCAATCTTCTTATTTCTCTAGGATTACATTCCAGACTTTAGATCTAATAAGACTCTATCCTTGGAGATTACATTCGAAATTCGGACTCTTAACTCTTGAATTCGAGTTGGGCTGCTTTAAAACTTGGGCTGCTTCAAGGTACTTCTGCGAGTGGGGCTTAAGTTGTGAAATGGGCATGGCTGCGAACTTGCTCCGACTTTGGGCTCGTTTTCGTACTCGATTCAGGCCAAATCTGTAGAAACCCAAAACATAAAAGTTGTGGGACTTCCTTTCATCTTTCTAATGCTTCTTGAATTGTGCAATTCGGAGTCCGGAATTGAGAGTTAGGCCCAGATACTGACTGTTGCCGAAACTGTGCAAAATCACCCGATTTGCCCTGTTTTCTTCCAATTGCATTTTTTATTGCCCTGAATCGAAATACAAGAGTAATGAGTCCATTTAAGTGCTAAATAAATGTAAAAGAGTGAATATTAGGGGATAAAAATAGGGCTCTTTTTTGTCTCATCACTCAGCTGCCAGGGTGAGACCTGAGGTACATGTAGTGTGGGTTTTCTTGAAACACTGAACCGGACCAGAATTCCATTATTGCCCTGGACCATGGAGATAGATGGGAAAAATTGGAATGTTACACCTAACCCCTAGACTCGATTATGATATTGGACTAGGTGTCAGATTGGGCTGTCTTTGATATGCTAATCAGTGAGATCCTTAGAGGGGGTCAAAACCTGGGTATGTTGAGACAATCCGAAAATTCATCTGACTGGGTGATCATAGTGACAGAATCAGCCCCTTTATCGGACAAAGTGAATGATCAGGGATGCATTCTCTTTGATGGAAACCTAAACTGCCGGTAGTTTATTTCAACCGTTGAAATTTGTTTTTGCAAGGTTTCAAAGTGTTTGCAAAAGGTTTTAATTCCCGGGATCCATGTGAGTAGAGAGTGCAGCACTGTACCTTGCAGCCGAGGGAGAGGTCCTCTTGTCGGGCAGTGTTTGATCATTATGGGCTGAGAGGTTAAGTGTAAGACCATTGAGGGTAAGACCTGATGGGCTAATCTTGCATCTGCCCACAATCCTTAGATTTTTATAAGGTGGCTTGACCCAAGGACCATTTAGTGTTAATGTTGGGCCCATTAAGAGCCCATGGTGATGGACTCAGGGGTTCACTATTTCCTACAGTGAATTCAGTCAGGCCTTGTAACAGAGGCTAGGCTGAACCCATGTGGCTGATGTCTAGATCAATGTTTGGGTCCCACGCTATACAAGGATAGCCA